>NC_090193.1:25443376-25788376 GCF_024679245.1 Pseudorasbora parva
AAACACTCCAGGAGAGTTGGGCTGCCAGTGCTTCTTTCATCAGGCTGATATCGCTCTCTCATGTTGTCTGATATGCTCCCTTACATACCAGATTTTTTAATTTCAAGGCAGTCTTCAGTACTTTATTTATCTTGCAGTCTTTACTAAATTAGTTTGATTAACAAAAACAGGCAAAAAAAAAAAACAGAAGAGATGTGGGGGAAAGTAAAATTGAAAGTGAGGAAGGAAATGCACAAGACTAATGGAGAACAAGATATGTTCAGATATAATTTCTATATTGTGTTTTTATTCAGGCTCCAGATGTAGAGCGAACAAGCTACAAAAGATGGCGATATAGCTTAATGCACATCTCTATTTATCACACTAGGCAATCCATTACAGAACCACGTTTGACTTCCAGCTATGAAATGGAAACAAAGTACTCAATGCGTCACCACTATTTGTGTAAGCAACCTATTTAAACCCAAACTAAATAAATACAATGTTTAGAGGGATAATAAAACAATATATCACATGAGTGATGCATGAACGCATATAATACTGAAAATTCATTCTTCACATGCTGGTTAAAATCATAGCTCATTCCCTAATAATTGTATTAATTTCATTCTAACAAAATGCTGTTTATTTTTAAAATAATAAAATTAATTTTGTATACGTAAATAAGCCAATAATGAAGTTAAGGATGTTTCAATATTTTTTAGATATTGTAAAAAATAAATAAATAAATAAATAAATAAAAAAATAAAAAAAAATATATATATATATATATATATATATATATATATATATATATATATATATATATATATATATATATATATATATAATAAAAAATACTGATTAAGACAATTATTTTATTATTGTATATGTCTACAGTTTAACAGCATTCTGTAGATACAATCAGTTTGTTTCTTTTGTAAGTCTACCATTTTCACTTGTTCTTTCAAAAATACACGCCAATAACGCATGTCTTCTTGATAATTACTAATATCAAAGCACTACAAAACATATAAAGATTAAAACCCGAATTTTTTTTATTTTTAATAAAATACTTAAAGTGAAGTCGCCTTACCTCAGAAAGCGCTAACGACAGAAGAGCTTCCCGCCGCCGTTGCCCACAGATAAACTACTACACCGACAGAACAGAACTCCCGCGGGAGCGCGCGATATGAATTTATTATCCGCCCCTTCTGCTCGCGCTCTCGCCCTTGCCAGACGCGCACTGTCATTCATCAACAACAGCAGCGCGTGGACAATGAGCGCGAGACAATATCGATTTTTGCTGCTGCTCGTTATCATCATCATGTACAGTACAATTATAATTTATAAACAGAAATCTGAGGATAAATATAGCCTATACAATGTCTGACTCAAAGTTAGCTTGTAAAATAAAAAAATAAAAAAAATAAAAAGCACCTTATTAACAGTTGTCCATGTTCTCTAAACATACATCTGCATCTTTTAGCACAGCTAAAAAAATATGTATTTATTTTATTCAATAGCCTACTAAATATTGTAAAATATACTAATACTAATATCTTTATAGGTGCATAAGTCTGTTGTTCATTATTTTAATTTCTTGTTAAATGTGTAAATTCTGTGTTGTGTGACAAAGATATAAAAAAGGGGGGAAATAAATAAATAAATCCACATTCCTGCTTTGCATTTTGTTGGAAAATCGAAAATGGCCACAGCACAAAATTCCGTCAGGGGCCCAGAATACCTAGCTACTGCCTGGCTATTCCCAGAGGAAGTGTGCATCTTGCAAACCTAATATTTGTTTCTCCTTTCTGTCCTATTAATTCTGAACTCAGAGTGTTGCACTGTCACCACTGGCACTGTCTCCAGACTGGCCACCTAATTAAGCCACACTGATTAATGAACAGTGAGAACTAATGGGCCAACAGAGAGACCTGTGATACCATCACAAACACACAGATAAATTATTGTGAGAGGTCTGGGTGTGTTTGTGTGTGAGAAAGCATTTGTTTTGTTAGGGTGTGAGGACTATGTTGAATAGAAGACAGGAAGGGTGTGCAATTCTGCTCTGTTAACGCCTGTTGTTGTAAATCAGTTTTTTACAAACATTTTGTATGATTATGTCTATATTTGTTATGTGTGCAGTTATGTATTGTGCAACCAATCAGTGGAAGCTCAAATACAGAAAGAAAAAAAGTGTTTAATGAGAGTGTCTGTTAAATATCATTTAAATGACAGATTGCTTTATTTGTATTCTTCCGTAATATTAATGTGAGAACACATTTAAAATAGATGAAGTTGTTTTAGTCTGTCACGGTAGGTAATTATGGATAATTTAAGACTTTATAAATGAGCTAAAACAAACAAATGCATTCACAAAAATACAAAGATGAAAACATATGAAACCAACATTCACAAAAAGAGGCGACTTTTCGACCTCAGTTTGAAAAGACAAATATGTTTATCACACCAATGAGGCAAATAACCTACATATGAGGGCGGAAAATATTTGTCATGCTCAGTGTAGGATCAAGCCATGATTATATCAACTTTGTGTAAGAACGCAAAAAATAAAGTGCCATGTACAGCAGGGATTTGGTCACCTATGCAGGGCTCCTACGCAGTATGGAAAGAGGTTTTGAAATTTGATTCTGGAAAAGCATGGAATATTGAAATGGAAAATGTGTAGGAACCCCGCCAATGATAAAATTACAGTATTTAGACATAATCTTGTAGCTACACTCACATTCATCTCTCCTCCGCCTGGTCCTTTCTCTTTCCCTCTCTCGGCGGTGGCGGAGAATGGACTCGCTTCCAGTTTCTGTGTCCAGACCGTCTCTGCTGTTCACTGCATTGGCACTGTAGCAAACGCACAAACAGAAAAATATGCAGCATGAGCTCTGAAAAACATTAGACACACTGCAACAACTGTATTATCTGATACTCATAGGACATTTGTATGTGCATGTGTCACCTATGCGCATGTAAGATATACATTAAGTGATGGAACGCAGGCTATTTTAGCTTTTGTGAGAAGGGCAGAAAGGGGAAGACAGTGAACAAGAGAGAGAGAATAATGGTAATGACACATAGGGGGTGTTTCATCATGAAAGATCGGATTCTGAATTACACCCCTGGGGCAGCCAAGTGTGTCTTTGTACACGAACATCTATATGTGCTTTCAGTAGAAACCTGAGTGAGGTAAAAAATATTACAAACCCTTCAACCAACCAATTGCACACCAGTCCTAATAGAGTAAAAGGTGTCCTACAATATATAGTATGCGTGAGTGTTTCTATATATATATATATATATATATATATATATATATATATATATATATCTATATATATATATATATATATAGACACGGCTCAGCAGACACTCTAGGATGTGTTGGTCAAACTGGTCAAGTATTCATACTCTAGTGTAATCAACGAGCCATCCTAAATAAACCCATCTCTTGCGTAATACCCAAAAAATTTGAATATTCCGATCTAATATGATTTCTGACCTGTAAGGTTGCCAGAATAATAATCATACACTGTTTGATAATAGGCCAGAGGAAAACTGGCACCCCGACTGAGTCTGGCTTCTCTCAAGGTTTATTTTTCTCCATTATGCCCTGATGGGAGTTTTGGTTTCTTGCCACTGTCGCCTTTGGCTCGGCTTGCTCAGTTGGGGCCACTAAAATTATAATCCAAGTTATTCAACTAAATATTAAAAAATAAAATTTATTAATTAGGTTTATTTAATTCTATAAACTATAATACTGATCTGCCAAAATTGTCGCTATATGATACATTAAAAAAAGCTGATAACATCACTGTTTTCTCAAGAACGACTGTACAGCCAAATCAAATTTTGTTGCAATATTGTCCTGTTTAACACTGTCAAGCTGCTTTGAAACAATCGTCATTGTAAAAGCGCTATATAAATAAAGTTATATATATCGGTATATATTAATCTCATGACCCCTGAATGTGATAACCTTTTCAATTTTTTTTACCATACACCAAAAAGTGAGTCTGTCCTTTCCAAATTGGAAGATATATTACATTATAAAATGCATTATATTTAAAATTTAAATACATTACATTTAAATACATTATTTGACTACATTAATTAACATGAACTAATATTGAACTGCACTTATGAAGAATTTATTTATCATTGTTAATGTTAATTTAACATTTAAACATTGAAACATTGTTAAACATTTACTAATGCATTATTAAAATCTTATTAACATTAGTTAATGCACTGTGAACTAACATGAACAAACCATGAACAGCTTTAATTTTATTAACAAACATTAACAAAGATGAACAAATACAGTAACAAATGTAATGCTCATGGTTAGTTCATGTTAGTTAATAGATTAACAAATGACCATTATTCTAAAGTGTTACCAATATAGGCCAAAGAGGACATACACTGTACATGCAGTAAAAAAAAGAAGAAGAAAAAAAGAAGAATTTAATAATTAAAAAATAATCATTTTTATACAAACATGTTGATTTAATTAAAAAATCATGTTCAATAATAATTTAAAGAATTCATTTTTTTTAAATATAAATCAATATTGTTATCCAGTAAGGATGCATTAAATTGATCAAATGTGACAGTAAAGACATTTTAAATGTTACAAAATATTTCTATTTAAATAATTGCTGTTAAAATTTCTATTCATCAAAGAACCCTGAAATTTCCACAAATAATTTAAGAAAAATAATTGTTTTAAACATTGATAATGATAAGAAATGTTTCTTGAACACCAAAATCATCATATTGGAATGATTTATTAAGGATCATGCAACACTAAAGAATTGGTGCTGAAAAGTCAACTTTGCATCCCAGGTCAGGAATCAATTCCATTTTTTAAATATATTTGAAAAAATAAAACATTTAAAAGTAATATTTCACAACAGTACTGTTTTACTGCATTTTATAGCAGTTTTACAGAATATAAGACTAGACCCCAAACTTTTTAATGCTAGTGTATTACTGCATATTATTATTGTTATAAAAATGTGAGGTACACTGCAAAAATACAACATGAATGCAACATGTTATACAAATGGGTAAGCAGTGAATCAGTCAACCAATGTTAGAAATTAAGGACATGGCATCAAAAATTATATAATCCAATGAGTTTGTGTTTTTCTGTGCAGTTTAAAAATCAGCCACAAGAGGGCAGAAATATCACAGCAACAGCGCTAGTGATATACATCAGTATTTCCTCACATGTACATTCCCATTGTATAGATCAACTACCACTTTATCAACACAAACCAGCAATGGGTTCATTTTAACTCACATTATTCTGGATCTCATTCAGTATTTACATTTATCAAGTAAAGAGTTAAATACGATGCCTCCATATATTCTGTTATTCATCAATCCACACAATAAGGTTTGTTTTGCTTTCTTGCCTTTAAAAAAGAATCTAAATTTGTGAAAGTGACTGCAATAATAATGTTCCACATTAAAAAAATGTTGTAACTTTAACAGAAACAACAACAACAACAGCAACAAAAAATCTAAAGATGCTACAGTAAGGCCTTACCACAAAAACTCAGAACATTGTATTATAAGTTTTACTATATGTAGAATACTGTCAAATTTGTTTTGCAGGTAAAAACTATAAATTACAGTATATTTTATAGGGGAAAAGCAGTAATTTAACAGGCATTTTGTACAGTGCATGTATCATGCTTTATTAGTTTTACTACATCCATCATGTCCTTGAACATTTATACTATTTTTGCTATTTTAAAGGAAGTGTATGTAAGATTGTGGCCAAAATGGGTACTGCAATCACTATCCCCTCTCCCCCTCCTCCCTGACTCGAGGTTGCCAGATAGGCTGCAGGATCCAGCAGGAACGCTTGTAGCTGCAGCTGTGGTAACTATAGCAGATCTGGCAACCCAGATGCAGAAACACTACTGACTTCACGATAGATGGAGGGCGGAGCTTCAGGCCAAAACACGACATGTCAACATCAACATCAGTTGAGGGCTGCAACAACAACTTTTAAATGACAATATCCTGGCCGGACTACTGTTGTCAGTGATATAAGTATTTGAAATTAACATGATTTCTTAATGTCTAGTGACATATCAGGGCCATTTTATGCTTAATTGAAATACATTTCTTACACACAGTTCCTTTAATGAACTCACATCACCTTCTCCATTATAGACATTCATACACTATCATCACTGTACTATTTATATCTCTTTTTATCTGCACAGTACTGTTCTCTTGCCTTTTGTACCCTATTTGCACTTGCACACTATATTACTATGTCCACTTCTTGTTAGATGCAAACTGTACACTACGTAATGAAGTTAAGTCTAATCTAGTCATTTTTTTAATGAAGATGTCTCTCCCTGTCCTCCCCTAAAATTAACATTAAATTCTTAAACATTCACAATTTGATATTTGGCCATGTCGTTGCATAACAGTGAAGCAGATTCACAAAGGTCCCTCCTGGGATGTTCTGCTATGGGCACATTCACCACTCATTGTTTACCACAACTCCCTTCAACATTTCTGTCTCGTGCTTTCTGGATGACTGAGCCCAGTGGGGGAGTAAGTGCCAAAGGGATTTGCTCTCTTTATGCTGTTGATATTCCTACATCCACAACAAAAACATGCATGTGTGTGAGAGAGAGAATATTATGTAGACCAGGGAGGTAAATCTTCCCCAGGGGTTTGAAAATGTCAGATTTTGCTGAATTTGCAGATTTTTTACTGAAATTGCACATTAAAAAAATGTAGAGCTTTTTTTAAGGCAAGACACTACAGCCAACAATATATTTTTTTATTCCTATCTATATTCAGAGTTGTTTGTTCATATATATATAATTTACCTGATTTCATTCATTTTATTATTAAAAACATTATTTTCTTTCTGGCTGTTGACAGTATTTTCATATTTATAGAGTGATAAAGAAACATCCCTTCAGTAAAAACCTTTTTAACCTGGCTTTATCCAATTTAAAATGTTATATTCTGGAAAGGTATGCAAATGAGTGCATGTTTAATTAGATGTCTAATTTGCATATTTAAACATACAATTTTGGGAATCTTGTACTACAATTTTTTTTAATTCTTAATGTAATAAATTAACTGGAGAAGCAGTGATATGTATTAGTTAATAGTTTTACACTATTTGCCAAAAAACACCTTTAAAAATGAACTCATTTCTGGTTTAAAGTCAATGAAGAAGTACATGAGACTAATCATGGACATGAGTGATCAGAGAGTCTGATTTCACCTTGTGTCAAAGAAGCATGGAGGTGTATTTAGTGTGTGTGTGTGTGCAGGTGAAGGCGACATGGCATGAGCAGAATGCAGAATGTTTGAGAGGGTAAGAGTGTATCACCAATGTGCGTGTTTGTGTGTGTCCTTGTTTATATTACATTGTGGGGACCAAATGTACCATAAGGATAATAAAACCTGAGATAACCTACATTGAGGGGACCAGCCAGCTGTCCCCACTTTTCAAAAGGCTTATAAATCAAACAGGATGACGTTTTTTTGAGAAAGTAAAAATGCAGAATGTTTCCTGTGATGGGTAGGTTTAGGGGCAGGGGGAGTGTATGAGGATAGAATGTACAGTTTGTACGGTATAAAAACCATTATGTCTATGGAGAGTCCCCACAAAGATAGTGAACCAGACGTGTGTGTGTGTGTGTGTGTGTGTGTGTGTACTCATGTGAGATAATCAGCACATCTGGTGCATGCTATAAATGGTCGTTTTCAGTGGTTGAGCATAAAGAACAATGACAGCATACATTAACTATTAAATAACTATCGTGCAGAGAACACTAAACATTACACTTGACCAGACCCACATGATTGAGTTATATAATACAATTATATCATAGCAATATCAAGAGATCACACCATTTCTCATTTCTACTGAACCTGGAATCGACCCAAATGGAACAAACAGCATTTTGATCCCTTAACTATATATCAGAAGTTTGGGATAATGAGTTCAAAGAGAATTCAATGTTTCTTTGCTCATGATTCACTGAAGAATATATATAAGACAGTAAATAGTGCAATTATGCCCTTAAATATAGGCCTGTTAAAATATTAACATTGTCTATTTTAATATATTTTAAAATGTAATTTATCCCTGTGATGGCAAAGCTGAATTTTCAGCACCATCATTACTCCAGTCTTCAGTGTGATCCTTCAGATATCATTCTAATATGCTGATTTGATGCTTAATTTTTTATTTTTTATTATTATTATCAATGTTGAAAACAGTTGTTCTGCTTAATATGTTTGTGGGAGCAGTGATATGTTTTTGCAGCCCGATCTCACGGCAAATCGTACTAACTTTACGAGGTGGCTAATTCATACGAATCGATACGACCTCACTCGTACAAATTCATACGATTTTTGCTAATTCGTACATATTTTACGAGTTACCAAATTTCGTATGAATTCATACGAATGACCTACCCCTGACCCCACCCTATACCTACCCATCACATGGGTTTAGACAAATCTTACGAATTCGTACGAGTGAGGTTGTACAAATTTGTACGAATTAGACACCTTTTATTCAGTTTTGTAATTTTCTTGTAACATTATTAATGTCTTCTTTGATCGATCCATTCATGCTTAATAAAATTATTAATTTGTAAAAAAAAAAAAAAAGTCCTGACTTATATATTTATTTTACTATATATTATATGGTATATATTATAGATATAAAATGTTGGTATTATTCTGTCTAAATTAAAAATAAAACCCATTGTATAATTTTAAATGCTACAAGTGAATATTAGCATAACAACATTATAATGTACAGTACAAAAAACATATTTAATCATTTAATAAGACTAAATGTAAGTTAGTGTTAATTGACAGCAAAGCTAATCTAAATTGCACAAATGAGGAAATACAATTAAATATCCAATATCAACAGAAACAAAACAATTTTTTTTAAATATGAACCGTTAACTGATTTTCAGTGGATGGAAAATGCTGCAGACTACAATAGTATACCACTACGATTCAGGTTTTCTGTGCTGAAATACCAAACTCACAAATGGCGCATCCGTTTAGTGTTTGTTGCACATGATACATGTGTGTTACTCACTGGAATGAGGGGGGTCTGGAGTCTCCGATGCCTCCCGTCCTCTCCAGCGGTGGGGGAAGCTCAGTATGACTGTCAGTGCACACCGACATCCCATCTGTGTGGGAGCTCTCGGCCAATACAAGCTATAAACAGACAAATGAATGCACATTAACACAAAGAACTTAAAAAAATTGAATTTCTTTCATTAATGACTCACCCCAACATCATTCCTCACCCGTAAGACCTCTATTCATCCTCAGAACACAGTTTAAGATACTTTAGATTTAGTCCGAGGGCTTTCTGTCCTTTGAATGTAAGTGTAAGCCCAGTTGCTGTCCACGTCCAGAAGGTAATGAAAACATCCTCAAAGTAGTCCATATGTGACATCAGTTGGTTAGTTAGACTCTTTTGAAGCGTCGACAATACATTTTGGTCCAAAAATAACAAAAAATACGACTTTATTCAGCATTGTCTTCCCTTCTGGTTTGTTTTCAAACCTCAAATAAAGATTAAAACGGTCGTGAATCAGCAGATTGATTCGTGATTCGTATCGCCAATGTCACGTGATTTCAGCAGTTTGCCGGTTTGACACACGATCTGAATCATGATTAAGACCATTTGAATCTGTATTTGAGGAACACGGAAGAGAAGACAATGCTGAATAGTCGTATTTTTTGTTATTTTTGGACCAAAATGTATTGTTTTGACATGTTTGAACCAATAAGGTTTGGTTCAAGCAAGTACAACTGACTTCTGTTTACCTTTTTGAGTGCTCTATGTGTGTTTGCTGATCAATGTTTACATCCATGTGAATAAAAGCCTAAAGTATATCAGTTTATCATATAAAGCGATCATGTTTCTTCAGAAGACTTGGATCACACAGCTTGATTCAAATGGATTTATTTTACAATCTCTTTAAGAACGTTTTGAACCTGCAGAGTTTTGTGTGAACTGACTTTCAGTGGAAGGGAAGAAATCTCTATTTCTTTGTGTTTTGGAGACAACAAACAAAAGTCTTATGGATATGGAACAATATCAGAGCGAGTAACTGATGACATCATTTTCATTTATGGGTGAACCCTTTAAGTAAATGTAAGTGTCAAGTTCAGATGCTTTTTTTGTTTTAATGGCTCTTCTTCTTCACATCGTTTGTATAAACAGGATGTTTGAACTGTTCTACTAAACTCATGACAAAAGACTACAACAAGAAAAAGCCTCAAAGGCACTAAATAAAAATCGCATCCAGAGTAGAACGCAATGTTCTGAATTATGCATTACACTTTCGAGTCGGTCTGACTTCAAAGTGCCTTTCAGACATAATTAGTATAATGAATCGGTGAACTAAAACTGGTGATGTCCAGTATATGATTCAGCTCATCTGCTGCATCTTTCTTATGACATATACATGCATGACTGCCTTTGCTCTCTGATTCAGATGTTATATAAGGCAGAGGTTATTAGAGCTCACCCATGACACCACTCTCCCATTGAAACAAGGCAGTTTGGCGTTATCGTCCGAGACTTCCTCTTTGACAACCCTGCAGGGACAAAAAAGAGGCATGTATAATTAATTAGAAGTGTGTTTGTGTGAAACTGCTGTATGTTGCATGTACCAGCGCTGTATTCATCATCTACTGCCATGTGCTCACAAATGAGCTCACAGGACTAGATAACATCTTCGTATGCTGTGTGATGTGTAACTGTGATCCTGTTTAAATGTGTTGTTTAGACTGACTTTGCTATCTGCAACTTGTTGAAATGGATTTGAATAGAGGGCATATGGTAAGGATCTCACAAGACAGCTTGTTATGAACGTGTCTCAATAACTCAATAATGCCAACCATATGGTTTCCCGGACAGAGCTAGAGCCTAGTAGTCCAAGACTAAAATGGCCCTTTAAACCAGATTAACAAAAATTAGCTTTGCCTGTCATGTTTTTAAATAGTCCTTGACTTAGTTGAGAGTTTAATTAGCTGAATTCCTGGAGGAAGGCTAGAGCTACTCCAGGACTAAAATAAACCAAGAAGCCGGTTTAACTTCAGATTAACATTGTGTTTCAAAGAAGACTCATGTATTACTTGGATACATACAGTTGTAATCAGAATTATTAGCACCCTAGGCAAATATGAACAAAAAAACAATAACAACAACAACAAAATTCACAATAACCTAACCTTTCATTGTAAAACAAATGGGGGGAAAATCTCCTTCTAAAATGTTTTTCTCTCATTCTAAAATGTTAAAACACATTTACCACAAGCCACAATAATAGCACAATTTTGTTCAGTTATATTTGCAACATTCCTTTGCCAAGATAAAAACTCTTCTCCTGATGCGTAAATAAAGCCTGATAAATTTGGAGAACACCTTTCAAGAGATCAGAGAGCACTCCTCTATAAAAAAAAAAAAAAATCTGTCCAGCACACAAACATCCTTCTGAAACCTAAAATGACAAATGGGACACCCTGCGGTCTCATGGTCTTAACGTGCAGCCATTGAATGTCCACATGTGCATATGTGCCATTTGGGACAGGGCAGATGTGTGCCACATCCAGGCAGATTTGGGACAGTTCCTGTTGATTGGAACTTCTTAATTATTGCCCTGATGCTTGAAATGAACATTTTCAAGCTATTTTCTTACAAATGGTGGACTTTGTATTTTGTGCTATTTTCTTGACGTTCTAATATATGATGCTCAACAATTTTTTAAATCAGAAATATTATTTTATTTTTACACTTTGTGATGTATAATTAAGGGAATTTTATTAATATCATATTAAGTCTTGTGAAACAGGAAGCCATGGCTGTACAATTTCCCCCTGTACTCATAATGATTTCTAGGGCTACCAGTAATTGTGGCAAACACATTTATTTCAAAAGGACGTTGAAAGGATAGATTTTTGAATTTTTATGATCCATCGAGCCAGCTTTCGCTCCCCATGTGCATCAATGAGCCTTGGCCGCCCATGACCACTGTTCCATTCTTGGACCACTTTTGATAGATACTGACCCCTGCAGACCGGGGCGCTGTTTTGGAGATGCTTTGACGCAGTAGTCTAGCCATCACAATTTTGCCCTTGTCAAACTCGTTCAAATCCTTATGCTTGTCCATTTTTCCTGCTTCTAACACAACAACTTTGAGGACAAAATGTATCCCAGTATAGGCATGCCTAATATATTCCACCCACTACAGATGCCGTGATGAAGAGATCATCAGTGTTTTTCATTTTGGTGTTTCACGTCATAATGTTATGCCTATATATATATATATATATATATATATATATATATATATATATATATATATATATATATATATATATATATATATATATATATTGTGACAAGTCTCCCGAGCTCTCATCAGCGTCGCCCTGGCAATTGATGGAAAACACCTGCACACGATCAGCACGGGCCGGATCGTCACAGCTGCAGGCCATCAGGCCCGGGCTTAAAAGCCTCGACTCTGGGACACCAGTTTGAGCACGATCTCCATGCAGCACTACGCTAACCTGTCTCTCTCTCTCTCACCCAGACTGCAGCCTGTGACGCTCCGGCCACCTCGCCGCACCCACGTCACCGCTAGCACCAGGGCACCCGGAAGAAGGACATTCACAGCGCACCTGCACCTAAACACATCACGTCTGTCAAGTTTCACACTAATAAATCCACCCTCTGGGGGCTTTGCACCAATTCCATTGTTGCGTGATCCTTCACCCTGCCACACTGGTGGAGAATGCGGGCAAGAGCGTGAAGGATCACCAACCACCCCCTGAACACTGACATTGTTTTTTTTCTCACCCCCGCAGTCAACTGGATCGGAGAAAAAGGCGGCGCTCCTCCCCCATCATGGATGACCTGCTAAAATGCCTTACCGAAGTGAGTCTGCGGCAGCAACAGATCACCGAGCATCTGGCGGCTCGCCAGCAAAAAGTTGAAGAGGAAGTCGCCGCTCTCCGCCTTGCCCCTGCCCAGCACGTTCCGCTGCCTGATCCGCGCGTCCGCGCCACCCAGATACTGCCAAAATTAACCGGCCATGACGACATCGAGCTATTCTTGCAGCTATTTGAGACCACGGCGGTTCGGGAGAACTGGGACCGGAGCGAATGGGCGCGGCTGCTGGGACCCCTGTTGACCGGTGAGGCACAACAAGCATACTTTTCGTTACCCACTGAAAGGGCTGATAATTATGATGCATTAAAGAGAGAAATCCTCGGACGCCTCGGGCTGTCGTCCATCTCAGCAGCCCAATTGTTTCACGATTGGGAGTACAGGCCTCGTCGCCCAGCCCGCGCCCAGGCCGCTGAACTCTCCAGACTGTCCCGACACTGGCTGCTCGAAGGAACATCCACCGCGGGTCAGGTAGCGGAGCGTGTCACGATCGACCGTCTGCTCCGAGCTCTCCCACCGCCCACGAGGAGGGCGGTGGGAATGACGAATCCAACCTCCATCAGCGAGCTCGTCGAAGCCATCGAGTTGGCGGAGGCGGCGATGCACCGCGACCCTGGGGAGCGAGCGCCGTCTTTCCCCCGGAGGGTGGTCCAGGAGCGACGCGCGCCGGAAGGTACCCAGCGCGCAGTACATAGGCCTGCGGCTCCCGGCCCCATCGACGAGCCGATGCCCACGGAGGAACCGGTCCCACCGGTACGTACATGGTTGGCTGGCTGTGTCGTCCATCAAGAACCGCCCCGCGGAGCCCCGCGATCGGAGGTGAAACTAAATGGGCGGCCAGTTCTGGCCCTTCTCGACTCGGGGAGCTCGGTCAGTCTCGTCCAGGCCGCCATCCTACCGCCCCAGAGGAACTCCAAGACCCAACTTCCGATCACCTGTGTACACGGCGACACTCGTTATGTCCCGGCCCGCCGAGTGACGATCTCCGCTGGCCCGGGCACCTGGCCGTTGGAAGTGGGAATTGTGAAGGACCTTCCCGTGGCCGTACTCCTCGGACGGGACTGGCCGGGCTTTGAAGAACTGCTGCAGACCTCCGCCCAGCCAGCCAGCCAGGCCGGGAGCCGCCCCCGAGAGCGGCGCGGTCGGAGAAGGAGGACGACCCAGGCCGCTCTGTTGGCGTCGGACAGCGGGAGAGATGGTGAGTCCCCCTCCCAAACTCCTAATGTCTTCTTTGATGTGTTCCAACAGGTCCAGGGGGGGGGCTCCTTCGCGAAGGCCCAGTTGGAGGATGACCGCCTCAAGAACTGCTGGACTCAGGTCCGGGCAGTCGATGGCCAGGACCATCATCCAGCGCCCCATCCTCTCCCGCATTTCATCGTTCGGAACGGCCTGTTGTACTGTGTCGCCCAGCGGAGGGGGGAGGTCAAAGAGCTCCTCGTGGTGCCGAGGACCAAGACAGAAATGATCATGGAACTCGCCCATGGCCATCCAATGGCCGGTCACCTGGGAGTCGCCAACACCATCCAGCGGATCCGGGACCGGTTCCACTGGCCAGGCTTGGATGGGGAAGTGAAGCGTTTCTGTCAGGCCTGTCCCACCTGCCAACGGACCGCACCACGAGCGCCTCCCCCCAGCCCGCTCATTCCGCTTCCCATCATCGGGGTACCTTTCGAGCGAATCGGAATGGACCTGGTGGGGCCGTTGCCTAAGTCTGCCCGGGGACACGAGCACATCCTGGTGATCGTCGACTACGCCACCCGGTATCCAGAGGCAGTTCCCCTGAGGAAGGCCACGGCCAAAAACATCGCCCACGAGCTGTTCCTCCTCTGCACCCGAGTCGGCATCCCGGCGGAGATACTGACGGACCAAGGGACCCCCTTTATGTCCCGGCTGATGGCTGACCTCTGCCGGCTGCTGCAGGTAAAGCAACTCCGCACCACGGTATACCACCCACAGACAGACGGCCTCGTAGAACGGTTTAATCAAACCTTGAAGCAGATGCTCCGGCGTGTGGCAGCGGAAGATAAGAGAGACTGGGACCTGATGCTCCCATACGTCCTGTTCGGCATCAGGGAAGTGCCTCAAGCATCCACGGGATTCACCCCATTCGAGTTGCTCTTTGGCCGTCAGCCGAGGGGTCTTCTGGACGTGGCCCGTGAGGCCTGGGAACAGCAGCAGCCGGCACCTCTCCGCTCCGCCATTGAACACGTGAGAGAGATGCGTGAGCGGATCGAGAAGGTCATGCCATTAGTCCGGGAACACCTCACCAAGGCGCAGCAGTCCCAACAACAAAGGTACGACCGGGCGGCCCAGCCACGAGAGTTTCAACCAGGGGATCGAGTCCTGGTGCTGGTCCCCACCTCCACGTGCAAGTTCCTCGCGACCTGGCAAGGCCCGTACACCGTCGTGGAACGAGTGGGGCCCGTCAACTATCGGCTGCGCCAGCCGGGTCGCCGGCGAGAAGAGCAGCTATATCACGTTAACCTGCTGAAGAGGTGGGTGGGGACCCGAGAACAGCTCGCCGCGTTGGCTTCCGTCGATCCCCTGGTTGTAGACGTCGGGGACCATCTGGCGGCCGCCCAGAAGACGGAGTTGAACCATCTGGTCCGTCAGTTCTCTGATGTGTTCTCCACCCGTCCCGGGCAGACCAACGTCATCCAGCACGACATCCGAACGCCACCAGGGGTCATCGTGAGGCAGCGGCCCTATCGGGTCCCAGAGGCTCGGAGACAGGCCATCGAGGATGAAATTTGTGAGATGCTCAAGTTAGGGGTAATCGAACCATCCCGCAGCGCCTGGTCCAGCCCAATCGTCATGGTACCGAAGCCGGATGGCACCCTCCGGTTCTGTAACGACTTCCGCCGGCTCAACGAGGTCTCGGAGTTCGATGGCTACCCGATGCCCCGTGTCGACGAGCTACTGGAACGTCTGGGGAGGGCCCGGTACATCACGACACTCGACCTCACCAAAGGATACTGGCAAGTCCCCCTCACGAACTCCGCTAAGGAGAAAACGGCGTTCTCTACTCCAAGTGGGCACTGGCAATACCGGACCCTCCCCTTCGGCCTCCACGGGGCACCGGCGACGTTCCAGAGGATGATGGACATCCTCCTGCGTCCTCACCAAGCCTACGCCGCCGCCTATCTCGACGACGTGGTCATCCACTCCGAGACCTGGCAGGACCACCTGGAGCGGCTCCGGAGGGTGCTCCTGGAACTCCGGCGGGCTGGGCTGACCGCCAACCCCCGGAAATGTCATCTGGCCCTCGCCGAGGCTCAGTACCTGGGGTTCCGGGTGGGTAGAGGGCTGATCCAGCCACAACAAAGAAAGGTCGACGCCATCCTGACAGCGCCCCGCCCGGAGACCAAGACCCAGGTACGAGCCTTTTTGGGGTTGGCGGGCTACTATCGCTGTTTTATCCCTAACTTCTCCTCCTTAGCATCTCCCCTGACAGACCTGACCAGGAAGGGGCAGCCGGAGAAGGTGAAGTGGGATGACGCGCTGGATAAGACCTTCCGGGCCATCAAGACCTCGCTGACCACGGAACCGGTCTTGAGGGCGCCCGACTTCAACTGCCCCTTCCTGCTGCAGACGGACGCCTCCGACACGGGCCTCGGAGCGGTCCTCTCCCAAGTCCAGGAGGGTGAGGAGCACCCCGTCACCTACATCAGCCGTAAGCTGACCCCAGCCGAAACCAGGTATGCGGCGGTGGAGAAGGAAGCCCTGGCCATTAAGTGGGCGGTCCTGGAGCTCCGCTACTACCTGCTGGGACGCCGCTTCACTCTGATGACGGATCACGCCCCGCTTCAGTGGATGGCCCGCGCTAAGGACACCAACGCCAGAGTGACGCGGTGGTTCCTGGCGCTCCAGGACTTCCACTTCACAGTGGAACATCGGGCCGGGACGGCCAATTCCAACGCCGACGGACTCTCCAGGCTGTGGTCAGCTTACGCAGGTCTGTCAGGGCGCACTCCCCGCCCACCCCTATGTTCCCCAATGTATGCCACTAACTGTCATTACAGGACCAGCGCGACGCTTAGGGGGGGGGAGTGTGACAAGTCTCCCGAGCTCTCATCAGCGTCGCCCTGGCAATTGATGGAAAACACCTGCACACGATCAGCACGGGCCGGATCGTCACAGCTGCAGGCCATCAGGCCCGGGCTTAAAAGCCTCGACTCTGGGACACCAGTTTGAGCACGATCTCCATGCAGCACTACGCTAACCTGTCTCTCTCTCTCTCACCCAGACTGCAGCCTGTGACGCTCCGGCCACCTCGCCGCACCCACGTCACCGCTAGCACCAGGGCACCCGGAAGAAGGACATTCACAGCGCACCTGCACCTAAACACATCACGTCTGTCAAGTTTCACACTAATAAATCCACCCTCTGGGGGCTTTGCACCAATTCCATTGTTGCGTGATCCTTCACCCTGCCACAATATATATATATATATATATATATATATATATATATATATATATATATATATATATATATATATATATATATATATATATATATATATATATATATATACATACATACATACATACATACATACATACATACATACATACATACATACATACATACATACATACATACATACATACATACATACATACATACATACATACATACATACATACATACATACATACATATATATATATATATATATATATATACATATATATATATATATATATATATATATATTTAAAAACATAAAATCTTTGGAATAAAAGAAAAACAATATTCCAATTAAATATATAATTAAATATATTATTATATAATTGTATATATAATTATATACAATCTTTTTATTTTATTCCAAAGCTGATGTTTGTAGTTTATATTTTGCATGAATTTCTCAAATTTGTATTATTGTCAAGTAAAATAAACGAGACAATTTTGATTATTGTCTAGTTTATTTTAGTCCCAATAGTCCAGGTGTTAGTAATCTGTACTTTATCTGTTTTTCAGAAAGCCATTTTTAAAACCATGATAAACTATTCTAGATTAAGGTCTACTCCAGTGTTGTATTTGTTAAACTACAGTGAACCAGCCTGAGAGAAAGAAAAAAAACACACTTTTTTAAGTTTCAGAATTTTTATTAATTTCATCAAATTAATGATATTATTATTCATTTATTTCTGCTATTTTTCCATGACATTTAAAAAGCTATGTCTTAAAAAGACGAAGATGAAATACACATGTGAGCCTTTACCAGCTCAAGCATCTGTATCTGAGTGAAGAAAGTGTGTTTTGTCTTTGAAAGGTGTGCATATATTTCAGTGAGAATGTTTGCGTCTGTTCAGATAATCTGTACTTTAAAAATTCTCCTTAACTCACAAGAGTCTCACAAGAGAGTAAATATATCAAAAACAACAGATACAGAATGAGTATTTTAACATCAATGAGAAATGTCTGTGATCTGACGGAGCTAATATGTTTTTATCTGTCTAGTCCTTTGATTCAGACTTTGTAGCCGCAAGTCAAAATGGCTTAATTACAAGTCTATAATTGACAGTATAACTCTTTGATTTTATGAGGATGGTGTTCCCAAGAGAAATGCTTAAAAAACATAAATATATTTAATTGGGGCACATTTTCAGAGTGATTACACTGTAACAATTATGACTGACTATTAAAAAATTAAAAAAAAACAGTATGCATTTCACACAGATTAAGCACACGCATGAAGAGAAATCAATTTACCATGGCAGTTTAAATTGAAAACAAATAATCACAAAATAGTCAGGGGGATCTCCCACTTGTTGACCAAATTAAAAAATGGAAATGGAAAACTTGCTTGTTAACTAATTTTACTGATTCACTAAAAAGCACCTACTCAAACTATTCACTCACAAATTAGATCACAATCAAGTTTTAGTCGATATGTGAAATAATTAAAAAAATAAAAAAAATAAAAATTACAACAAAAACGAAAATAAATTATCAGTAATTTTCCTGATTCGTGATTAATGACTACACAAAAGACTAAACATGAGTAAACAAAAACTTAACTGCTATTTATTAAATATAATTTGCTGTGGTTTTAGAGAGGGCGTAAATTATTATAAAAAATATTTACCAACTTTTAAATAATAGTTCAAAAAGTAAAATCTGTTAGATATAAATGTTATTTTAGTCCTTTATAATTTTTACAATAAACATCTAAATCTTTTTGGGGAAATAAACCCTTCAAATCTGCCGATTCAGTTTATGTTGTTATAAAGTCCATTTACTCCATAAAAGGATTTTTACACCTAACGCTTTCAGCTCTGTGATTGGTGGTCCAGTTTCCAAATTACAGAGAGCCAAGCTATAACAAGTCAATAACAGGCGAATTTCAAGTGACCAATTACATCGTTCCTTTTAATCGATGAGACTTGTTATCACTATGATTGCTTTCCGCCTGGAATTTTTTTTTTAATGACATTGCATTTTCGCAATGGAAACCGCAAGCAACAATAATGAGGAGGAAAATGTTTGCTAATTTATTATTTACGCCGTTTTCAAGATTAACATTTAAAGAAAAGCTGGAGAATGGAAAAGGAAGACCCACACCAGAGCTTCATTTTGAGCAGAAAGCCAAAACTGTTCAATTATAAGCGATACATCTGGAGGACAGCATCAATCAAGAGGCTAAAGCTTTACTCCTGGAATTGTTTGCAGTTGGGTACGTTTTTTTTAATCGAATAGGTTACGTGATGGCTACGGTTTTATGTTAAGCTTCAGTTGAGAAAACAGTTATTTTGAAGAATTAGTGAATTACAGCCAAATTTACTATCTGAGTACACATTTGCCCAAATCATAAGTTTAATACGGTCTGTTACACATATTTATTGGCTGTGCCAGTCTAATGATGTGATTTATTATCAACAGGAAGTTTTTTAATGTGAACAGGCAGTATTATAAGAGGCTTTAAGGCTGATTTTAGACTTAGTTTACCTTTTTCCAAAGAAAAAAGGGCCACGGTTTGCTACAGTAATAGAAAAGATTATTCTCTAGCAACGTTTTCATTAGCAACATTTTAATGAACTAATACCAACCATTACTATGAAAATGCAAAACAAATAAAAATTGAGAAACTTCATAAACTCTACTGTAAGTGAGCCGGTTTTCGGTCTCCTTCTGTCTCTAAGTCTGGAAACAGAGAAATGCCAGTCTCTCCTCACACGGTCTGGCCTCCCACTCCCCGTCTGCCACACTGAGGGCACCACAGCGAGGTTCAACTGGACACTGTATGTTTCCCCCCTTTACCCAGTTAACATACTGTACATTATCCCCATACACCCAAATCCAGCTACCCGCCAAAAAGTTCAGCCCAATCCATGCATAATCACTCTGGACATCTTGAACCTTATTCTCAGCCGTGTGCTGCTCCATAGCTGATGCCAGACTGGCCAAGTCCACATATCTGTCTCTACAGTGTGTCAAGGCCTGAATCCACGATTTGGGTTCCGACACCAGGATCATCGAGCGCACAATGGCCTCACAAAAGAAAGGGAGTAGATCTACACATCGCTCGTCGAACAGCTCGCCATCTTTTAAAGCTCCGCAAGCTTGATTGGCTGGTGAAATGGTTTTATTCATTACATTTAGATTATCCGGTTGTATTCTGTTCCAATACTGGATCATTAATTGGCCATGGCCATTAGCCGAAAACCAAGGTTTATTATACAACCCGATCCAAAAGTAAAGATTCTCCATGAAAGAGCTGTGTATGACATGGATGTATGACACCAGTGTAGTCAATTCTGCTTGGGTTTTCACCATGACTAGTTTCATGTTCAACAGGTCGCAATGAGTCTGAGCATCTTTCCAGGATTTATTTTCATTGACCAGCCTGAATTCAAGAATACCGTTAACTTGTCTGAAGCAGACAAAAGGGTGTTCTTCAAAGCAAGCACAGTCATGCCAGAATCCTTTCCAATCAATCACTGCACAAAATAAAACGCTATCCCACTGGGAGTATGTGACAGGCCCATTGTCCCCAATCCATCTCCAGGTATCTGTCAAATGAGTATCTTCTTTAACTGTAGCCAGACCAATCCAAGCCGAACTATTATCCAGCATAGCACGTATAACGTTGTTCTCCGCATCAGTACGTATAATCGCAAGACCAGCGTGATCCGTTTCACACTGTTGTTTCGCCTCCAGCCAAGTTTTCTTTTCTTTGACTAAGACCCAACCTCCGGAAGTCGTCTTACACACAAAGAATAGTTTAGTGCCACATGTTGTGGTATAAAACCAAAATCCCTCCTTGCTCATTGAGGCACACTCTCCATACCAGTTAAAATAACTGGATTTGGTCTCATCCACCCAGTACCAAGCTGAGAAAAACCTAAAAACTCCCATCCAAGAGAGTTGGCTGGCAGAACCGCTGAGATTCTTCAGCTCATTCTTATCAGAGGGTATAAACATTTCCCCAGAATTACTGAAGCAATACCCCCTGGCATCATACCAGAACATCTTCTTCTCCACATGGATGACTTCCTTCACTAATCCTGGAACGGGTCTATCGGCAGATGTATGGAGTGCCAGTAGCAGGAAGTTAAGAAGCCCGACCATCTCCATGGTGAGACAGACATCAACTGTTACAAGAACATGTTGTGTTAAACTAGACTTGAGATTCATTTGCATGATGTCATAGTTGGTATTTGACTAGAATGCTTTGAGCTACTTTGCAAAGATAAAATGCTTAACTTTCTAAACCGTACTAAAAGAAAAAAACATCCAGTCTTATAGATAACCTAAATTTATTTGCAAGGATTAAAAACACAAATAAACAATAACAGATTATATAACCATGCGGTTTATCACTTATATGACTAGTTAAAGGGATTATTCACCACAAATTCTGTCATAATTTACTCACCCTCAAGTTGTTCCAAACCTGTATAAATTGATATGGTAGTCAATGGGGGCCGAGATCTACTTGGTTACAAACATTCTTCCAAATCTTCCTTTGTGTACAAAGAAACAAAAAAAATATATACAGGTTTGGAACATCTTCAGTTTGAATAAATGATGAAAGACTTTTCTGAATTTTTAGGTGAACTATTTCTTTAAACTCATCTTTGTCTGTTTATAACTAATCTTTACTTTGCAATTGAAATTCTCCTCATCTCACGAGAAAGCCTTGTTACAATGAATAGACTACAAAACATTTGTCAAAATATAGTCTTTCCTTTTCTTTCATTTATTATGGTTCAACTATGCTCAGATTCTCATAATATAATCTATAAATAGCTAACCATATTAATCAAATTAATAAAAGTAATAAAAGTAAAAAAAAATAAAAAATAAACCTTGGATACTTCTCAAAATCTGCAGATGTCACTGGCCATGTAACGCATTTCACTTTATTATTCAGTGTCTCAAACCAGAAGAAATATTTGACATGTTACTGCTCATTTACTTCAAAACATTTAAGGGCTTTTCACAATTTGAATGCTTAACCCTGGGTCAATTTAAACCCCGAAAAACAGAATCCTGGGTCAATCATATTTCATGTTTCATACTGCTGATACTTTACCTCGGGTTATCAATTATAATTGTAGGTAACATTTCACATTGTACATTCCTAAACCTGGGATTCATTTTCTTATTTGCATATTTGGAGTGTCAACAATCCTGATTGGATAAATTCTACCCAGGGTTTGGAATGATGATCCCAGGATTAAGTGCTGTGTGAAAAGCTATTAAATTCAAATCATCAAATGTATGCAAACTGACCCACATTTGTTTTTTCGACCATTGAAAACGTGTGTAAAATTCAACAATTTGCACATGGAGCAACACGGGCACCCCTATATCTCTGAAATTGAACCACATGGTCTTAAAAAGAAGATACCAAAAGTTTAAGAATAAAAATGTGTGTTTATATGTGTGTACTGTGTGTAATTATTATGAATATAGTAATACAAACACATGCATGTATATATTTAAGAAAAATATGTTATATTTTTATAAATAAATACAAATATTTAATGCAATTAATCACAATACATTTTTCCCCAGCACTAAAAAGGATATTAAGAGTTACAGATAAACTTTGGGGAAAAAACATTAGAACATGAAAGTCATTTTTCTAATGTGTGAACTGTCACCATTGGCATATAATGCAACAATCCATTAAAAGTCCACAGATTTTCATTTTACCTACCTATATCTGTATAAAAAAAAATGGTGCTTCCATATTTCCAAAGAAATTGCTCCTATACTTATTAGTCATTTTCCTAAAAAAAAAAATCATTTTGACATTTTGTTAACAGTGGTGGTCAGGATTATTGGCACCCCTTATCAAAGATGGCTGTAAAAAATAAATCTGCATTGTTTATCCTTTTGATCATTAAAAAAAATAGCAAAGACCTAACCTTTCATTGAAGTAAAAGAAAGTAGAATAACATTATGTAGTAAATGCTTTTCTCCAAAACACTTTGGATACAATTATTGGCGCCCCTAAAATTTTTAATGAGCAAAATATCTCTGAAGTATAATCCCATTAATATTTATATTTTTTAGAACACCAGGGTGACTATGAGCATGAAATTGCCTAGCTATATTGTCTTGTTTCACAGGAGTATAAATATGATGAGCACAAAGACGAAATTCCCTTAATCATCAGCACAATGAATAAAATCAAAGAATATAGTTCTGATGTGCAGCATAAGATAACAGAGCTTTAGAAAATAGAAAGTGGCTGTAGGAATAAAAGTAAAGCATTGAAAATCCCCATTTCGACTATCAGGGCAATAATTAAGACGTTCCAATCAACTAAAGACGTTACGAATCTGCCAGGAACAATATGTGTGTATCGTCCTAATGCACGAGAGGAGAGTTTGAGTGGCCAAAGACTCTCCAAGGATCACAGATGGAGAATCGCAGAGATTAGTTGAGTCTTGAGGTCAGAAAGCCTAAAAAATAAAAAATAAAATAAAACAAACCCTACATCATCGCATGTTGTTTTTGGAGGGTTTCAAGAAAAATCCTTCTTGCTCATCCAGAAACAAACTCCAGCATATTCAGTTGTCAGACACGACTTGAACTTCACACAGGACCTTGTTTCTGTAGTCAGACAAAACAATAAAAAGAGCTTTTTGGCAGCAAACCCACCAGATGGGTTTGGTGCAATAAGGGATACACATTACCCCATGTCCACGGTTAAAAGTACAGCTGGGTCTATAATGTTGTGGGCCTATTTTTTTTTGCTTGAGGTCCTGGACATCTTGTTCAGATCCACGGAATCATTGATTTATACCAACAGATAAAAAATCAAAACCTCACAGCCTCTGCTAGAAATGTTATATTTGTTGGATCTTCCATCAGGATAATGATCCAAAACATCAAACTCAACACACAAATGTGTCACTAAACACAAAATGAAGCTTCTGGCATGACCGTCCCAGGTTCCTGACCTGAGAGAAGACACACCAACATGGATCTGGAAATATGAAGGATCTGGAGGGATTTTGTTTCAATGATCTCTTGTCAGGGGTTTTCCAAACTCACCAGGCATTATCGGAGAAGACTCAGAGCTATCCTGGCAAAGGGAGGTTGCAAAAAGTTTTTAATAAAAGTGTGCAAATAATTGTGGCCAATGTGTTTTGGAGAAAAGCATTTATTTCCTAATGTGATTTATCCCCCACTTTCAATTATTTTACTTCAATGAAAGGTTAGGGTCTTTGCAAAAAAAAAAAAAAAAAAAAGATAGATAGATAGATAGATAGATCAAAAGAATAACCAATTTATTTTAACAGCCATCTTTGAACATATTTCCCAGGGGTGCCAATAATTCTGACCACCACTGTTTATTTTGTTCTTCAGTTGTGTTGACATGCCATTTAATGACCCATTCAGATTTTTATCTAGAATTTATAAAGTTTATACATTCTAGATAAAAATAATATTTTTATTTTTATTTATTTTTCCGGAAGTTCATGTGGCAACAAGTATGCGATCAACAATCAACAATCAACACAATCATCTACATTACAAAGTTACAAAGGTACTGCATAGAAGGAATAAGTATTGACAGAAGGAATAGTATTTACCTAAGAAAACAGACTGCAGACTGTCAGTTCAGCTAATCTGTACTTTGCAATGAAAATTATCCTCAGCTCATGAAAAAGGAATGTTTTGTGATAAATAATACAAAGTACAGTAAACTTATCAGAAAATACAGAGATATGGGGAATTTAATGTTAATGTAGCAGCAGGAAGCTAAGATGCCCAAACTTTTGTATAAGATAAAAACTGATGGCACATAAACATTGCCACGTCTTAAAAGATTAAATAAATTTGCATGTAATAGTGACTTTGTTTAGGACATTTTCTTCAACTTTGTTGAAACAAATGGTATTCAAATAAGGGAGTCAATCAAAAACTCCACAAATTCAGATCTAAGATATCTGTAAAAGGAACCATTACTTAGGGAAACAACTCTCTTTCTCAATATTTTGAATTTGGATGGCAATACCAGTTTCAGTTTCATACCACACCTTTAAAGTGTGCTGTTAAAAATAAATATATTTTTTTTTAATAGATATATATTATTTTTAAAGCACTTATATTCATATATATATATATATATATATATATATATATATATATATATATATATATATATATATATATATATATATATATATATATATATATATATATATATATATACACACACACACACACACACACACACACACACACACATTTTTGATGAAAGCTGAGGCTTTTTAGGTTGGGTAGAATCTGCAATCTCTGACCCAGTTTGTTTGGTGGCTTCCATGACGCTGTGTTTTCCGCCAGTATCTGGCAACCTGTGGCGATGAAATACTATTGGACTAACTGGCAGCGTGTGGTATTAAACAGACCAAAACAAAAACAGACATTCTGACATCGAACACACATTTCAAAGTAGGAAAACTGGCCAGCATTGCTTTTCTGAGAAAATAGTGGGTGAATTTAGCATGTTTCCTATATATCTATTACCAAGAGATTCAGGAGGTCCCTCAAAGATGTGCGCGTTAGATACGCCAAAGACGGTGCTTCTGACCACCATCTCCTTGTCACCCATGTAAAGGTAAAACTTAGCGGAAATTGGACAGGGGAGTCACACCAGAGACAGAGATTCAACACAGCACTACTGAGGGATTTGACCAAAAGGGAGGAGTTTAAAATGACACTCAAGAACACATTTCAAGTTCTGCAAAAACCAATGGAAGAAGATGTAGACAATAAATAGAAGATGGTGAAGGAGGTGAAAAGCACAATCAAAAGGAGTTGATCTCAATAAACCAGAAAACCCAGTGAAAGACAAAGAAAGAAAATAGATAAATGATGAAGGACTGAAGCAAAGATGGGCTGAACTCTTTGAGGAGCTGCTAAACAGGCCAGCCCCACAGGACCCACCAGATATCCAACCAGCAGATAGAGACTTGCCAATAGACTGTAGTGCACCAACTAAGGAAGAAATCTGTAAAGCCATTACAAAATTGAAAACCAGCAAGGCATTAAGACCAGCAGAGGCATTAAAGGCTGACACAGAGACTAAAGATGCTTCATACCCTCTGCAATACAACAGAATGGAAAGAGGGTTACCTCATTAAGATACCAAAGAAAGGCAACCTGAGCTCCTGTTCTAACTAGGGATTATACTACTGTCCATCCCAGGGAAGGTTTTTAACAGGATTATACTGAAAAGGATGAAAGACATTGTCAACCCCAGGTACGAGACCAACAGGCTGGTTTTTGCAAAAATAGGTCATGCACGGACCAGATCACAACTCTGCGCATCATCCTGGAAAAGTCACTTGAGTGGAACTCATCCCTGTATGTCAATTTTCTGTACGTTTGATAGCGTGGACAGGGCATCACTTTGGAGGCTGCTTAGACATTACAGGGTGCCGGAGAAAATCACCAACATCATCAGGAACTGTGCAATCAGTCTTACTTCAGCGTGCCTGATTAATGGTTTCAAAAAGAAAACAATAATTAACCAGAGTCTGACATAAACTCTGCAAGAGAAGACATAATGAGTAATAATCAACCACTTATAAAACAGTTTGTAAGCTAATGCCCTTCTGTAAGCTAATGAGGATCTAATGGTGCATTCTGCTATAAACAGCCTGAGGCAAAATTCCTTGTAATGAATCTTTATCAGGCCACCGTCTAATACTGGTTTGAAGTTACATTAAACCAAAGACATTTCTATGAGTGCACATAAATGAAGCCAGATAGGTGATTGCAGCCACAGTTAAAGACTGGGACTGATAAAAGGCATCAAACTATACAATGCAATTCCAAGGGGATGTCTCCACAAATATGTACTTCAGGGGATTTCACTGTCCTACTTCAGCAGTCTTGACCTTCTCGACTGTAGCAGAAGGAGCTGAATGAAATATTCGAATGCTATACCGATTCACAATCTGATTTCTGACTTGTGATGCAGCCTGAATCATAATCACGCTGTTCGCTCGTTGACCAGAGAAGAACTGGCCCCTCGATTGAGCCTGGTTTCTCCCAAGATTTTTTTCTCCATTCTGTCACCTGATGGAGTTTGGGTTCCTTGCCACTTTCGCCTCTTATTTGCGGGACACGGCCTGGTTTCGCAGACAGGGCTGAGATTAAGCCAGGATTAGGCCTTAGTTCAGTAAGGGCATTTAAAGTCCTCATGAAATCAAAATCAACCCTATTTACTTTGTTAGCACATATTACAGGTCTTAGGGTGAACAATTAATCCACAGTTAATACACAGAAAAAAATAGTTTGTTGCGGTAATATTTCATCAAAATCTGGGAAATCTGAAGTTTGAAAATGCTTAACCACTCCCCTCCAACCTTTAGTCTGCTATGAGTGATCAATGAAGAGGAGCGCTGAGGTAAAACCCTGCCCTTATTCCGTTTCACTTTGAAATACGTCACAGCACTGAAGAAAACTCACTTGCTACTTCCAGTTCACTGGTACTTTAAGTAGCTTTTATAAACGTGCCTTATAATAAACATTACTCATCTCGAGATAAAACAATGGCGCTGATATACTTTATCCCAACGCATTTTAGTCTAGGACTAGGCTTAAGCCTTGTCTGTAAAATAGGGGTTAATATTCAACAATATATGATTGACTGCACTGACACTATTGGATGAGAAATTAACTGGATGATGACATCACTGCTTTCTGCAGAAATGCTTTATAGATTAAATTAACTAATTGAATAATTGATTATCTTTACAACATAACTGATTCAACATGGATTTTAGATGATTAATGAACTATTTTCTTTTAGCCTTTCCTGCTATCCCTGTAAAGCTGCTCTAAAACAATCTGTATTGTATAAAGTGCTGTATAAGTAAAG
This sequence comes from Pseudorasbora parva, assembly GCF_024679245.1. Lineage (NCBI taxonomy): Eukaryota > Metazoa > Chordata > Actinopteri > Cypriniformes > Gobionidae > Pseudorasbora > Pseudorasbora parva. Next base: position 25,471,723 of record NC_090193.1, read on the forward strand.
GTGACTTGAATGTATTGAATAATAAAAAAATATTTACTTATATAATGTTAAAATGTCATTTTTGACAATCTATTAATTTGATATTCAATTATTCACAGTACAAATATAATTATAAACTAATTTAAATGTAAGAAAACAATCTTCATATTCAGTTTGTACCTGCATTACAAAAAGGTCATGAGGTCAAACATTTCATTTTCAGAATCATCTCTTTCCAATGCCAATATGTTGCAAATGAAAATAATAATAAGAAAAACTATATGCATTATTTTTTTAATCATATTTGCGGAAAGTGCCAGCTGTTCATAGAGGATGACAATCACATCAGACAGCCCTGGCTAGAGCGGATGTTACTCATGGTCTGCTGGTCTTAGCTGGGTTAAGATGGTCTCCAAGTCTGACCAGCTGAAAATCACTACAACCAGACCGCAGGACAGCCGAGACCAAGCTGAGAGACCAGCAAACCATCTTATGATGAAAGCAATATTTCATAAGCTGACAGAAAACGAGTCAGAATCATGACATTGTTTGCCTGTTATTGACATGTGCGCATTATTGCTGGTTGGGTTTTCACTCAAAGGTCAAACTTAGGTTACAATGCAAACAAACCAGTTCAAAAAGCAAATCAGAGAAGCAAAGAGATGTATGTTGTGCTATGGCATATTGCACCGCTAAGAGCATGGCTGTATTCTGATGCTGGTCCCACAAAGGAGATGATACAGCCATCACACATGACAGGTGCCAATGATGACAAATCATCTCTGCCGCGATGACAGCTTCATTCGCACCACGGACTGAACACAATGAATGAATGAATGAATGAATGGATGAATACAATGACAATTCACATCATCTCACTTACCCAAAATCTTGATCCATAGATTTAAAGAAGAATTTGTAGCTGTTAACCGGTCGGTTGCTGAGGACATTTTTGAAATCTGCCAAAGTTACCTTCTCTGGAGCCACTGACAGTTTCACTAAATAGGGAGTTTCCTCCTCATCTATATGGTAAATGATTTTAGTCTCCGCCATGAGAATATGGTGGGAACAATTGCCGGAGAACGGCGCGTGTTCCTGATGCTGCCTATACAGACGTGCGGCGACAATAAATACAATGTCGACAATAATGGATGCTAAATTAATACAATCACGCATTTAGCGCGATTGAAGCTGTGAAGTAAGCGACTTTGTAACGCTAAGGATAAGAACACTGCCATTATGGAGGCCTGATAGATATCTATTGCAGCTCACTATGCGGAGCTTTTGCTGCCTGTGTTACTGAAACAGGAAGGAAAGGTTCACATCCTTGAGAGAATCAGTCTGGAATATCCGAGCCCTTCTCCTGCGCAGTGCTGCCACCGAGTGGTAGACAGAAGCAACGCACTCTGTGGAATGACTGCGATATCTACAGACATTAAGGTAACCTAGCTATTTATTTTGTTTGTTAGCATTTATATTCAGTTTAATTATCCGAATGTTTGACATTGCCAAATGTCTTATGATACGAGTAAAAAGTGGGCTAGATTATTTAAATATATCTAGTCAGTGACAGTGCAAGCTTATTTGTCTAAAATAAGTCTATTTTCAGCTTCAAAATCATGTTTTTTTTTGTTTGTTTGTTTTTGTCACCATTGTACTGTCCATTGGGTTACCAGCATCAAGTACAATTTATTTCCACCCACAATGTAATACCAAATTTAACATTTAATTACCTTTTTACCATATTTCTTGGAATATCACAATATCATGTTGTGAGTTCAGTATTGTAATATGTAGGCCTATCGAATCGTAACGAGTGTATTGTTTAATTTGTGTTTCATTTATTAAATAAATTAGCTTGAATTTTATGGTTCATGCTAGAAAAAACGAATTAAAATTAATTTCTCAAAATTCTATTTTACCCTGGTTTTTAAGGTTACATTTGTATCTTTAAAAAGGAAAGTGAAAGACATTTTGAGTTGGTGTATGGCAAAAGTATTTTGATAATTGTTTTGAAAGCCCTGATATGACTCGGAGTAAAATGACGAGAAATGTCTGTCAAAACATTGCAGCAATCTTATAGCGCAGCTCATCAGATATGCCTGCGTTTTTGTTGAATCATGAGCAAGAGGCTGTACAGGGAGTGCAGAATTATTAGGCAAGTTGTATTTTTGAGGATTAATTTTATTATTGAACAACAACCATGTTCTCAATGAACACAAAAAACTCATTAATATCAAAGCTGAATATTTTTGGAAGTTTTAGTTTTAGCTATTTTAGGGGGATATCTGTGTGTGCAGGTGACTATTACTGTGCATAATTATTAGGCAACTTAACAAAAAACAAATTTATACCCATTTCAATTATTTATTTTTACCAGTGAAACCAATATAACATCTCAACATTCACAAATATACATTTCTGACATTCAAAAACCAAACAAAAACAAATCAGTGACCAATATAGCCACCTTTCTTTGCAAGGACACTCAAAAGCCTGCCATCCATGGATTCTGTCAGTGTTTTGATCTGTTCACCATCAACATTGCGTGCAGCAGCAACCACAGCCTCCCAGACACTGTTCAGAGAGGTGTACCGTTTTCCCTCCTTGTAAATCGCACATTTGATGATGGACCACAGGTTCTCAATGGGGTTCAGATCAGGTGAACAAGGAGGCCATATCATTAGATTTTCTTCTTTTATACCCTTTCTTGCCAGCCATCCTGTGGAGTACTTGGACGTGTGTGATGGAGCATTGTCCTGCATGAAAATCATGTTTTTCTTGAAGGATGCAGACTTCTTCCTGTACCACTGCTTGAAGAAGGTGTCTTCCAGAAACTGGCAGTAGGACTGGGAATTGAGCTTGACTCCATCCTCAACCCGAAAAGGCCCCACAAGCTCATCTTTGATGATACCAGCCCAAACCAGTACTCCACCTCCACCTTGCTGGCGTCTGAGTCGGACTGGAGCTCTCTGCCCTTTACCAATCCAGCCACGGGACCATCCATCTGGCCCATCAAGACTCACTCTCATTTCATCAGTCCATAAAACCTTAGAAAAATCAGTCATGGTTGAAAAATCATGAGATATTTCTTGGCCCAGTCTTGACGTTTCAGCTTGTGTGTCTTGTTCAGTGGTGGTCGACTTTCTGCCTTTCTTACCTTGGCCATGTCTCTGTGTATTGCACACCTTGTGCTTTTGGGCACTCCAGTGATGTTGCAGCTCTGAAATATGGCCAAACTGGTGGCAAGTGGCATCTTGGCAGCTGCACGCTTGACTTTTCTCAGTTCACGGGCAGTTATTTTGCGCCTTGGTTTTTCCACACACTTCTTGCGACCCTGTTGACTATTTTGAATGAAACGCTTGATTGTTCGATGATCACGCTTCAGAAGCTTGGCTATTTTAAGACTGCTGCATCCCTCTGCAATATATCTCATTATTTTTTGACTTTTCTGAGCCTGTCAAGTCCTTCTTTTGACCCATTTTGCCAAAGGAAAGGAAGTTGACTAATAATTATGCACACCTGATATAGGGTGTTGATGTCATTAGACCACACCCCTTCTCATTACAGAGATGCACATCACCTAATATGCTTAATTGGTAGTAGACTTTCCAGCCTATACAGATTGGAGTAAGACAACATGCATAACGAGGATGATGTGATTAAAATACTCATTTGCCTAATAATTCTGCATTCCCTGTAGTCTGTACCAATGATTTCCAATATCAAAAACCTCAAGTACTTGAGATGTTGTTTGAGCATCACACGTTCTACAGTAGGCTACTGGCAATGCAAAAGATAATCCAGAGGTTAAATTGTGTCCATTTTATTCTGCTTTGAATGATAGAACACTGGTAGTAAACAGGAAAATCAAATCATCAATAATATAAACCGCCTCAGGATGGGAATAATCAAGTATCCATTATGTGGCGTCATGTACCAAAAGCACTGTAGTCTACCCAGCAGAACCTCTGTCAGAAACTCAATCAATGTGATATCAACAGATTCTTATTTGGAGCCTTTAAAGAAATTAAAAGGGTGACAGAGTGTCATTTAATCATCAAGCATTGATCATCAAGTATATCTGTATATATTGAATAACACTGATTTGAGCAAGCTAAAAAAATAAATGTTTGCTATCATGTAGCATATGCATAGCCATATAAAAGGTACATTATGTAACTTTTTAAGTTCAAAATTAACATTGAATACTTTTTCATTCCTTCTTCCAAAATGTGTTTTGTCTTACCCTGATTTACTATGGTAAGCCTATTATAAGTGTTAATATTTTAGACCAAGCAGGATGTTTTTGTTTTTTTTTGCAGGAAATTGTATACATATGTCACTCACCCATCCGTGTCTCATCATATCTGTAAATAGAGAAAAGTTGCTCTGGCCTCTTCGACACATGTATATGAGAAAGCGCCATAGGTTAGTTGTCACAATGAGAGAGAAAGGTTAAGGTTGCAAGGCTAAATCTCAAACCTCCAGAGAATCATCCATCTAGAAAAAGCAGAACAGAGGAGTCTGCTGGCAAAAAGAGCAAGCCAGTTTACCCAAAAATGAAAATTCTGTCATCATTTACTCACCCTCAAGTTGATCCAAACCAGCATGAGTTTCTTTCTTCTGCTAAACACAAGAGAATATTTTTTGAAGAATGATTGTGACAAAGCATAGAGTAACCATTGACTTCCATAGTAAAAAATAAAAACTATGGTAGTCAATGGTTACTCTATCTGCTATGGGTTTTTTTGTATCTTCTTTTGTGTTCAGCAGAAGAAAGAAACTCAGAACTTGAGGGTGAGTAAATTATGACAGAATTTGATTTTTGGGGGAACTATAACCCTTTAAGCCTAGTAGTGACTGCTTAAGGAGCAGTAGGATAATCTCTGTCTTTTTTATTTGTGAGAAAGAACCATATTCATCCGCACAGTCATGCAGAGCTAAAGCACAACCAAAACAATGTTCTTGCACAAAATGCATGCTTTTTTTAACCACTAGTGGGCCAAAAGTTACATCATGTACCTTTAATAATTGTTCAAATGAAATGATTTCCTTGTTACCTTGATGCTAATTGGCATCAGTTTCACACTTAATTGTTTGCTGCAAATGAACTTAAAGCTGTCTGTTAGCATAGAACAGTATGGATGAAAGCAAATACATTAAATGCCAGAATATTAAAAAAAAACTGTGACAAAAACAATTAGTACGTGTTGTAACATGAGAAAAGTAAACATGAAAATATACAAATGATAACATGAAAAAGGTGATAAAGTACTAGATGACAGGATACCGATGATTTTGATAGGAAATGTTATACATTAAGGGGAATGTAGCTTTTTAGTGGTAACAGTTAGTAAAAGGTAAATAATATAAAAATGAGAAAACAATACTGATTTAATGGATTTCGAATATTATGAAGACTTAAAATATAAAATATTTTGCCTAAACTGTCTATAATCAACAATATAAGCAAAATATACTTGACCAAGTATGATTTCATCAAGAACAAAAAAGGACCTTTTAATAATCATGCTTTTCATATAATACAGTAAAGGCATTCAGGTGTCTGCATAAAAGATTGCTAGATTTATGAATTGTAGCTTTCAGAAAGCACAGGTTAAACCTATCGAGAAGTTGAACAAATACGAACAAAGTATAAAAATGTATTGTGTGTTGTACCAAATAGCTTTTGGAATATTTGTGGCTATACAACTGATTTAATTACTAAATTAGTAAAAAAAAACACAATGAATAAGAAGGTTCTTCTTCCTTCTTCCCCAACCTTACATTGCCCAAATCTCACACCAATATAAACATTTCAACACTCAGGACACTTTTTACTTTTTACAGTTTACTTCTCCCTCACAGGCAGCATTGGGCAAATTCAGTAAAAATTCTATATTCTCACATTCTTGCAAGCTTTTTGCTTGACATTTTAGTGCTCTAAAACAGTTGTTTGCCATTAGCCTCATATATCAGTTGTCCAAAACAATGCTGGTGAGACTGGTGCTTCCTTCCTTTCCAAAATGGTGGAGGACCTTAAATCAGAAAAATTATACAACTGTGTCCTTCTCTCCTACTAGTCTTATTTCATTCCCATATTGTTGCCTCTCCATGTTTTATTCTTCTTCCTTGAATTCCAAATTTCCAAATCTGCCCCTGGTCCAGCCAGTAGCAAGGTACCACTTATTTCCAAGATAGCTTCTCCATCTCTGCAAAGAAAAAATAAAATGAGGGTGTCAATTTCAGGAGACACAATATGGTACTGATATATCTGTCAGGGTTCTGTCACTTCAGTCCAGCTTTCTCTTGGTTTTGTGAAAGAGCCCTGAAACTCCTGTATTGTTTGTCTTGTGTGAGCGCACAGCCTCGAGCATGCTCAAGCTGCATGCACTTCTGTCCTTACGAGTTTTGTGTGTGGGGCGTGGTGTTCGGATCCCAGCACTTCCATCTAGTTTGGTTTTGGTTTTGTGTTGGGATTCAGAAATTCATGCTCCACGTGTTTGCCTTCTGTTGTGAGCGTATGGAATGAGCATTTGCTCATATGTTCATGTTATGTTTTGTGTTGTGTTTTTCTCTGGCTGCGTGCTTTCATGTTGTAATGTTTTGTGTGAACATGCAGCTAATGAGTTCTCATTAGGTGTGTTTGACATTGCCCGCGGCTGGATGCAACCATTCGGCAAAAGTAGCCTTGTGCAGGCGGGGAGGAGCTGTAAACGGAGGCGTGAAGTCGGACCCTTTTTGCTTCCCATAGTGATGGTTGTGCTGTGTTTGAATACTTTATTACAGCTGAAGTGAAATAAATGCAATATTTGTCAAATACACAGATGTTTCAGAGAAATGTTAATTTATATACTTCTTAATACAGAGTTTGTTTGTACAAGAATAAAGTTCAACATATAAGTCTACACCAGGAGCCGGTTGCATAAACCACTTAGGCTAGTCTTAAAAGTAAGCGATCAATTTTTTTTCTTTAAGAATGGTCCTAACTTTTTAAAATCAGTTACATAAAATGGTAGATCGGTTCAATTTGAATTAGAAAAAAAGACTGATTACATTTTGACTAATTGCTAGTTGGACAAATTAGTGCTTAAGACACAGTCTTAAAGGCCCACTGAAGTGCTTTGGAACACGCCGCATTATTCAATGTGTTGACGTAATTTCCCCTGAAACGGCTCCAGCTGTTAGCAGCTCCTCCCCTTTTTTGAAACAGCCAATAGTGTTTCGTTAATATACAGTTTGACTAGAGCGGACCTTTATGTTTGGTAAAGCCAGTTTCCTCTTACACTGTTTATCATCATAATCTCCTCCATATCACTTTGAAATGCAGCATTCTGTGCAGAATTCAAATGGGTTGATATGTTTGTTGTCTTTACCGACTCGCGCATATGATCTGTGTCTGTGTAGTATAAATTTAGACCAGAGCCGTTGGTGTGTGTGCGCTGCTGCAGTGTGTGAAACTAACGTGACAACAGACTTCATTCGTATATTTACACTGAATCGTTTTCTATCACATATAAAGTGTGCTATATGCCTTTCACCATGTAGAAATTAGTAAATGTGTGTTAACAACTGACCGATTTCAGCTGCAGCTTCAGAAGCGTAGGGGGTGGGCTTTAGATTCTAGAGAGCATTTTGATTGGACAGAAGATTTGACAAGAAAGTGAAGTCTGCGATGATGTCACCAAAATCTGAGATTCGTTTTAACGGAAATGAGAGACTGTAAATTTTGAATGCTTATATCTCCTAAATGCAAATTTTGTCACAGTTTTGGAACATACCAGCTTATTCATAACTTTAAGGCTAACACAGTCATACTAAAAGCTACAAAACTACAATTTTGATTTCAGTGGACCTTTAACATAGTGGCTAAGTTTATGCAACTAGGTTCCCAACCACGTTCCTGGATGTCTCCTTTGTCTGACACACCCACATCAGATTTTGGAGTCACTACTAATGAGATGATGACTTGAATCAGGTGTGTTTGACTGAGGAGACATGCAAAATGTGCATGGGCCTCCAGGAACGTGGTTGGGAACCACTGCTATACACAATCAATGAAGTGGAGTCTACGTTTTTTATTAGTTTTATTTTGATAAACACGACAATATAACATCGCGACTACATGAAAAGAGATTTTACCTTTATAAAAACCGATTTGTGAGCATTAGTGGCATGAAGGTTTTAGAATAAACACGAAACACACGTGAACGCAGTCATGTGGTGAATCGACTAATCGTGGAACAGCTGTGTTGTCATCAGAGCTTGTGCAATCGCTCTGGAGAAGCTGCACAAAATGCACCAGCCGACTGCTCTCGAATCGCTCTCGTGGAACTTTATTCAAGTCGAACAAGCCTATTATCTGCATTTTCATGCCATGCCATGCGTGTTTCTTTGTGCCATGTGCTCTCATATGGCTACTGCCTTACCCCGGCCCCCACCCACCTAGTTTTCTGATTATTGGTTAATTTACCCCACATGTCTTCCCTCATTACCTTATTTTGTTTGCTCCCTATTTATTTTCCTTTGTGTTTGTAGTCATGTGCTGGATTGTTGTCAAGTATCCCTTGTGTTTTCCTGCTCCTTGTGTCAAGTCAAATCAAGTCAAGTCTAAGTCAAGTCTTATTTTCCCCCTCAGGCTAGTTTTGTTTATTTTAATAAAACCAATTTCTCTGCATCTCTGAGTTTTTGCTCATGCCTTACCCCAGCCCTGAAAATATCTTGCTAACCTGCTACATCCCCTAATAATAATATGAATTTTCATGACAATTAATCAATATCATTTGTATACACTGCCTTTCAGTAAAAACTGTAATAATTGTGAAATATTATTACAATTTAAAATAACTGCTTGTTAAAATAACTGCTAATTTAATAAATATATAAAAATGTACTTTTAATGTGATGGCAAAGCTGAATTTTCAGCTGAATTAAACCAGTCTTCAGTGTCACACGGCCCTTCAGAAATCATTCTAATATGCTTGTAAATATCATTTAAATTTGGTTCTTGTTATTTTCCACATTTCTTGTTATTTCTCAGCAGTGAAATGGTTGTGCTGCTTAATATTGCTGTGGAAAACATGCAATATGATCATTTTTACCTAAACTTGTGAAATGGAGTATATGTGATGTATGTGTTGAACCACATTAGTTGTCCTGGTGTCTAGTTGTCTTTATGCACTTAGTTTGGGGTTTATTTTTGTAAATGACATGTTAGGCCAGAAAACCTCTCTCAGACAAGTACAAATGGCAGAAAATAATCACGATCAAGTCCATTTTACCTCTGTCCAGGTCAATGGTTTTTGGGGAGCAAAGTTTGGACATTTCAGCTTCCTTCAGAAGATTGTTTTTGTAGTCTGAGGAGATAAAAACAAATAAGTTTTTTGTCAAAGTCCTTTCAAAGCTGGTGCAGCCTTTTGAGAAGAAATCTGATGTAAACTCACCCAACTTTGTCTCCTCCTGGTTGCTTGACTTCCCCTCCGGGATGCTCCCCTCACATTCTTTCTTAACATATGATGTGTGACCCCTAGATGTACAACACACCAGGACAGTTGATGTTTTATGCTTGACAGCTGATGCTTAATGTTCACAATCTTCACATATAGCATTTTAACATTAGTGGGTACTCACACATACGTCACCGTCGGTAGCGGTGGACTTTCAACTTTTCGTGGATCAAAATCTTGGCCTGCATTTTATAAAAAACAAATAAGCTGCAAATATGAAATCAAGAGCAGCATAAATCATATATGAGCATGTAAATGTCACATCTTGCCTACATGTCATATAACTATGTGGTTGAAAGACACTTTTCGGAAGCAACAAATAAGCTTTTCACCATGGTTACATTATATATACAAATTAAGACACTTAAATAAGAGCAATAAAATGCAAAAGGACAGATTGAAGTTTCCAATTAAAGGGCAGAAAAACCTTGTCTTTTCCGGTGATGTGTGAGGAAAACGATTGCCAACACAATAAGGGCCAGTAGGAAAAGAGTTGCCAGGATGTAGCCAAGCTGCTGCAGGAAGTGACTCCTTTGCTCTGGCAAGATGACGTTGATGACATGTGGTGGCACTTCCACCATATTGGTGTCTAAAAGAGAAAATGATCAAGAAAATTTTGACCTTGAATTTTATCCTTTTTGTCAGTAACCAGCAGAGGGCCCTGTGCTACTATAAAGCTTAAGCTACTTATAGAGGTTTGTGGTTAAACACAGAAGAACCTTTTTATGTGAAAAAGCACACTTCAGCACTTCAGAAGGATATATATTGTAGGTTTAATCATATTCTTTAAAAAAAAATTAGACCATTATCATCCAAGCTCCTGAGCTATTTATTTGGCTCCACATTAGTTTACATAAAATGGACGCTATATTAAATATACTACTACAAATAATAATGCACATAATGACAAAAATAATGATTAACCTGCTATGAAACAGAATTTCACAGAACTCCAAAACAACAACAACTTCAACAGTGTAAGTGGTAGTATATATTAAGAACATCAAATATAGAGAGCAAATAATAAACTTATTAGAGAGTATAGGTTATGTTATGAATTGTAAACTTTTGAATTATTTGTTTATTATAAAATAAAGTTTCCAGCGATTCATTGGAGCTGGATTCATAGTAATATATACAACATGTCAACTGAAGACAACTGAAGAATCCATACAGATGGCACTAGGGCTAAACAGATGTTGGAGGTAAGAGAGTGCATTGCTTGTGTTTCTGTAGTTCAGAGTATTGTGTTGGCAACACATGGTCATGACTGATTGTCAGAAAATAAAAACACAGAATGCATTAAAGGTATGCATTTTAAGTGGCTTTGGACAAAAATATCATGTGCGAATGTAAATACTTAGTTTGAGCAGAATAGTTTGCGCACTTGTATATTTGAATAAGTCAAAATTCTGTGAGAGAGACCGGAAACTGCCACGTGTTTTTCAGCTAGAATGAGATCCACAGTTTTTTCTTTTTTCTCCTGGCAGTAAAACATGGATTTAAATAAGAAGAGTGGTGGAAAACAGAGGGAGGGATGGGGGGAAATGGGGAGGTACTATGTGGTTTACTTTACTGAATGACTTTGCCGTTTTGCTTCCACAGAAAAATGTAATAAATTAAATAAATAACCCAAAGTTGCACCATTTCGTCTATGATACAGACATAATAAAGACACGCAGCCTAAAATGACGACAGGAAATGACTAAATATGACATCATAGTTCTTAAAACGTTATTATGAGATGTGGAAAATCACTTATGTTTGGACCTTGCAAAAGCACCGTGGCTGAAAGTAGAGATATTTCGTGCTTCTTGAGAGTGAAAGTGAAAGAGAGTGAAAGATATTTTTTCATGATGATTGGGGTCGGTAAGATTTTAGATTTATAAAATACTTTTATTCAACAAGGATGCATTACAATATTGATCCAAAGTGAGATTTATACTGTAAAAAGATTTTTATTTCAAGGAAATATTTGAATCCTGAAAAACATAATCATGGTTTCCACAAAAATATTAAGCCGCACAACTGTTTTCAACATTGATAATAATAAGAAAAGTTTCTTGAGCAACAAATCAGTATATTACAATGATTTCTGAAGGATCCTGTGACACTGAAGTAATGATGCTGAAAGCAATAATATTAAAGCAGCACTGTATAACTTTTGCTCTCGGGGTCCCCCTACAGTTGGGAAAAAATAATGTCCTCAACTACTGTTGTAAAGTCTGCCATCCTACAACAGGGGATGCCATCGCGTGCATTAGTTGACATGACAACCCTGATAGCCCTGAACTAGTGATGCATGGGTCGTCTCATAACCCGCGGACCCCGTATGTCTATTTAATGGTCGTGGGTGCGGGGCGGGTTGTAAAAATATATAAAGTGGTGCGGGCCAAATCATTTCATAAAAGCGTCCCTGCGGGTTGGTGCAGCACAAACAGTTACCCTGAACACTGCAGGAGGAGTTCACATGCAGGTGTTCTTCTGGCGTCGCGTGTGAAATGTCTTCATCCCAGGTACAGTCAGTGGCATATGTTTCAGCATATCATATGAATATAATTTCATGGGTTTTATTTTTTTCAAATGCCAAATAATTGCGATGCTCACGTTTACAAGCCAGTGTCATTATAGTAGTCTATTGGTTACCGTTTTACAGAATCTATATGATACTTCAATTCAATGTTTGAGTGGTAGGTATTCACCATAACAAGCATGACAGCATCGGTCGGACACGCCTCCTTCAGCTCACGCCAACGAGCAAACGCTGGTTCAGTGTTGATCCTCGTCCTGCCTTTAATCCCATCACTTTTTCGTTTCCTCTTATTGCTTTCCTCCAACTAAACCTTTTCTTTCTTATTTGTCAGTGCTGCTTCGGACATGACTATATTATCCGACGAACAAAGTTGGGCTCGCACGTCCGAATTTAAGGAAGTGTGGGTGTTGGTGGAAGTGACGTATATGCCGTAAAGCAGTCGAATTTTGTAGTTCTTTTTGTTCTCGAGTTACTACCCGAAACCCGAAGTTTAAAAGTACGATTAAAAACGATACAGACCCTGTCAAGCTATGGCAGACGTGTCATTCAACCTATTGTAAGTCGATGTATCATCACAAGAGTCTTGAAAATATATTATGAAGGTTGAAAAGTTACCTATGGCTGTTTTAAACAATATAATGTCTTTTACTGTATTTTTAATTAAATAAATGCAGCCTTGGTGAGCATAAGATGCTTAACTCCTTAAAAATACTATAAAATCAAAGCTATATATCTAACCAAGTTCTGTTCCAAATTTGAAGTTGATATCACAACATTTTTATATGTAACCTTTCTGACAATATGTGTTTTGTCAAGATTAGAAAAGGTTATAATAGTTAAAATAAATGTTGTAATACAAAAAAAATTAGAGTACCGTTTTGCATGGTAATGCAACATCAAATCACAGAATGAATTTGGGGTTTGTAAGCTTTTAAATGATACCCAATTTATGATGATTTCTAAAATATGTGATATGAAAAAGGCAATAAAAAATGAGCGCCAAGTGTCCCGCTAGCAGAAAATGTAATATGTCTAATGTACCAACCACTCTCTGTGAGAACAAGCAAATTCTGCTAACTTCTACTTTTGAAACATCCCCATTAAGCAATTGTTACCTGTTTGAATAACATTTTCTGCCCTGTAATCTCAATCTTCGCCTCTTATTGTGCATGTTTGAAGCCACAGCACTAAGGGGAACACACGCTAATATCTTAGGGTAAATTACTGTAATCAGTAACAGCTGAAGGATCTTCAACCCTTGTTTTTCAGAAGACCTCATAAAAATGCCGGATATGACTGGTTACTGGCAGTCAAGAGCTGTAGTAAAGAGCAGTATAGTGTGTTTTGTCACAACATTGCACGGCCTTAAATAAAAACATTTTACATTTTTATCTAAAAAAATTGAAATACATTAATTCTGTATTTCCCCATCTCTGGTAAACCACAAAGGACACTTCTTCCCAATCGCATTTTCCCAACAGCCATTTATGGTTACTTTGCAAAGATGTGTTTTGCTTAGCTTTAGAATTTACTTGCATGTTCATGTCACTAATAATACTGCTAATAATACTGCTAATAATAATAATAATAATAATAATAATAATAATAAAAATGTTTGCTCAAAAGCAAAAAGCAATCTCCCAGATCTTGAGAAGCAGCCTTTACTATTTCATGACTGTCCATGAACAGATGTCTTCAAGAACAGCCATGTTTATGATGATGTTGAGTTTGGGCTCATGATAAAAGCCGAGCATTTATGGACCAAGCAATCCAGAACAGGACTTCCACTGGGACTTGTCTTGGACTTTCCTGCTTCTAAGACCATAGGGGAACATCAATATGCTCAAACTTTGCAACTTTTAAACAATCATTGATATGCCAGATCCTTGTGAAAGCGAGTGATTCGTGTGATTGGAACCACCTGGCTTTATACGATTTTGAACTATAAGAGGATAAACAAAAGTATGGAACGTCCAAAAAGGAAATAATTTTATGTAACGGCTGTGCTGGATCCAGACAGTTGTCTGTTTCTTCATGCTTAGATAAGACAGAGGAAAGGACACATTTCGGTTGGCTTAAGAAAGAGTTGAGGGAAGGTTGAAGGGGGAATGAGGGGATGTTGAGGGTGGGCTGACCTAAATCCACAACAGTCTCCTCCCTATGGCTCACTGTCTAATGTTGAGCTCTTGCCACAGCTGGCCAGATGCTTTACAGATGAAGCAAATTTCCCTTTTCCTGCATTTAAACAAGATGCTGTTCAAAAAAACTCAGAAATAGATAGAGACGGAGGTTGAAAACAGAGAGAATGGCCAAAAAAAGGGAGAAGACTGAAGTGAAAAGTGAGATTAAGAAACAAAAAGAGTGGGAAAACGGCAGATAAATATGTCAAACCACAAAGAGAAGCAGCAGCCAGCAACTGTTAAAAAAGACCAAGTAAAAACTTGGATGTCAATCAGACGGAGATGTGTAAACAGGCTGCACACTCTACAACACAGAAAAACACAGCTAAGGGTGTCATCATTAAAAGGCTGACACAATTAGTTTAGAGCTTATGCTTTTAACTAATTTTTCACTGATTATCTTGAGCTTCTCCATTGAGCCAAAAACTCATGACCAAATAATTCAGACTGGTGTAAATTCACCAGACTGGCCAATTCATAAAAATAAAAAAAGAATTCAAATCAAAAGAATTATTCAATGACCCATTCATTGAATGTTCAAGTTTTCGTTCTTTAAATAAGTTTTAGTTAGTTAATTTATGCAATAAAAATGGGAGTGTGACGTTATGATCACGTTATGAACTTCTCTGAGCAAAGTAGTCACTGAGGCACTAACAGACATTTTCGGGGAAATTTGGAATGAGATATGAGCTTTAAATTTAATTTCTACATTTCCATAACGGAATTCCATTTCCGTTTATTTCACACACAAAAAATAGTTTATTAGGTGGGATTGTGGGAAGGACCTTGATATCATGGCTCCATTTCACGTTCACTAATGTGCAGACTCAAGGTCATTGCTATCATTTCACAATTATAGACTTTTTCAGTTAATAATTACTAAAATTTTGGAATGTTCGAAAATAAACGCTATCATACGGCTCCATAATACTTGGAATAAAGTGTATAAGTTGTTTTTATGATATCTTTATAGTGCCATTGCATCTATTCTAAAGCTTTAATGTTGTGGTCCACAAAAAATAGAAAGTTATAATGGTTTAAAATGACATGAGGGTAATTAATTATGGCAAAACTGTCCCTTTACGTCAAGCAAGAGAGCCAAGACAAACAACTGGCAACAAAACAAAGTACAGACACACACAACGAAAATTAGAACAGCGCAGTAACAGTAACTGCAGACACCCAATGTTTTTCGCAACAAAAAAAAGAAGGCAATGCAGAAATATGTAGTTGTTAATGATGAATTCAACGGTGCAGAAAGTGTTTAGCTCTTTTCTTTCTTGCCCAAAAAACTGTGATTATCCACAAGATTCCACTGAGGTTTGTGTAGTCTAAGGTCCAGTAGAAACAGTATTACTAAAGCACAGAAAATGACTTTCCCACATTCTCCTGAGAGCTTTTTCTTCCAAAAATCCCCACCAAAATCCCCACCCTTCTTTTACCCAAATATCTTTGTCACTGTTAAAAATAAGTTATGCATTTATTCCTCTCTGCCTCTTATACATTTCCTTCCTTATTTTTGTCTCCCAGACAGTTCACATCACCTGCCTCCACATCTTATGCAAATAAAAAAGCACTTTCTTGTCCTACTTTGCTCCTGTCTGCCTGGCAGTACCTCAAAGGAAAACATATGGCTATTGAATGATCCGAACCAGAGAAGAACTCAAACTAAGAAAGCGAGCTGTGACAGTGGGAGAGGGAACGGCAGTAGAATGCCAATGAAAAAAAAAGGAGCAAAAGGAGCATGCTTGAAGCAAACGAAGAATACGATTTAAAAAGAGAACTGCTGCATTTTTAAGATTGTGCATTTGGAAACCCAGACAGCAGCGTAACCAGATATTCAGACTTACCTCAGACTGTTTTAGGTCAAGATTGTTTGTTTGAGTTCAAGCCTTGTGATCCCCCCAATTTATCCTTCTCTTTTCTTTCTCATAAATATATGTTTAGCATTTACTCAATCCAGATTCAATTTAGAAGAAATGAAAGGGGAGTTCCAGGGTGGTAGGTGTTTTTTCTTTGGCTTAATAAATGCTGACCAAGTATTGTAAAATTGTTCTGTAAAACAAGTGTTGAGTAAACCAGTAATGAGCATCAACCCTTGCCTCTTTCTCTTGTAAATACAAGCAAATGGCAAACTAAGAACATCAAAAGAGAAAGAAAGGGGAATTAAATCAGGAGAACTCCCTAGCCCAGAGCTCTGACATGCAAAATTACATTCGGCTGAAGACCCTTTATGAACTACAGACACGCATTCACAAGACAAGTATTTACTGGGAATCTGTAGGTGCAAACAAGTCATAACGAGTCAAATAACAAACAAGAACTCCTGACAGCAGCAGCTATTCTATGATAAATTGGGATCATTCTGGAAAATCCCCTGTGTGCTGTGGGACTATGAAACAATACATGACACCCAGCCAAGATTTCATGGTAGGGCTAATGTAGATGTGATATGGGGATCCAAATATGGACTCTACATGGGCTTGTCCATACATTCCATGTCGGCCCAATTTAAATTAGCGCCAGCATAGACCCTAAATGGGTTTGTCCATGCTGGGGCTAATTTAAATAGATCCATCGTGGAACACATTGATAAACCCATATGGGGCCCATATTTCAATCCCATGTCACGTCTGCCTTGGCCCTATCCAACAGTGGCATGTTTATTGGAAGTTCAATCCGGTTTAGCTCCACGTAGGTCTATGTTATTTATCTATAACATGTCAGATTCAAGTCGTGGGAGGGGCTACACAATTAGCCATTCTTCTTCTTCTGTTAAGGAGGCGTTTCACTGAACTCTGACATCACAGGAAAGAAAATTCGAAGTTTGATCGTTTGCTGAGCCAGCTGTCAATAAAAGCTTTTCTTTGACTAAGAAATGTTCAGCTCTGAAACTTACAGGATATTCTTAGATTACCATGACCTTTTATATATCAAAAGCTCAAGGGAAAGTTGATTTCTCAATTCATGACCCCTTTAAAATATACTACGTTTTGACCTGAATGTCTTTGTTTTTGTCAAAAATTGTTTGCCTGACTTTAGCTCAAAATGATGTATATATTAATACATTTATTTTTGGGAGCAGCAGTGCAGTGTGCCGATTTTTGTTTATTCTTATTTAATTTAATTCCGATACCATATTATCATTTTAAAATGTCCAGATGTGTAAAAGAGCAGATGTGTAAAAAACTGCCAGTTCTTTTAGAAGTTTAGGAAGTATAAAGTGGGTGTTTCTCTTACTTGGGTCTTCATTGGGAAGATACTGAGGTTCATCTGTGGGTTCCTGAGTGATCTGAGGGACCGAAGGGGTCACAGAAAGCTGGAAGATGCGTCTCTCGTGCAGGCCACAGTAGTGATGGTGGAGATGACAGGAGTATAGCCCTTGATCTAGGAGCTGGATGTCTGAGATGATCAGAGAAAAATCTCCCTGCGAGAATGCTGTGGCAGAAATATTCATCTTTTGTTGAACAAACAGCGGCCCGTAGTGACGCCTCTCGCCAGAAGCATACAGGTCGATGAGTCGATCGGCACGGTCGTGTCGGACCCCTGGTGGTTGACGATCCCAGTGCACCACCTGTTGTTGGTCCTCCTGACTGTTGCCCTCTGTCCAGATGGGCCGGCGGTTAACACAAGGGAGAACCACCGTGCTGCCCACCAGAACCACATACACAGCCTTCTGACCGTCCCAGAACCGCTTCTCCTTACGTGCTGAGAGAAAACCACAGCTAGATGAGTATGCAGCATGCATATTATGAGTATGCACTGTTCAAAAGTTATTGAAAAAATATAAGAAATTAATACTTTTATTAAATTGATCAAAATGACAGTAAATACATTTAAATTGTTACAAAGATTTCTATTTCAAATAAATGCTGTTTTTTTTAAACTTTCTAACCATTAAAAATCAGTTTCCACAAAAATATGAAGCATCACAAATTTTTTTACTTTGATAATAATAAGAAATGTTTCTTGAGCAACAAATCAAAAAGTCTGCTTTGCCATCACAGGAATACATTTTGTTGTAAATATGCTAAAATGGAAAACAGTTATTTTAAATTGTAATAGTAATTCACAATATTACAGGTTTTACTGTATTTTGATCACACAAAAGCACCTTGGTGAGCAGAAATGACTTTTAAACACACACGCACATGCACACACACACACACACACACACACACACACACACACACAGTATATACATACATACATACAGTACATATGCAATTCTTTGTTTAAATATTTTTAGTTTAAACATTTTTATTTTAAAATATTTTATATATTTGTACTTTTATTTTTTTAAGTTGGTGACAGAGATGAACAGGAGAGGGCAAAATTCTCTTTTCAAACGGTCTTCAAATTTTTTCCATTCTTTAATCAGCAGAGCAGACAGCAGACATCCTTATTTGGCATGAACTTGAACCCTTTGATCAAGAGGCAGGTTAAATGCCAAGAATAGTTAGACGAAAAAACTCTGAAATATGCAGTGAAATACCAACCTAATTTGGTGACATTGAGCTGAACTTTAATCGACTCGTACAGGTGGCAGTAATGATGATGCAGGTTACAGGAGTAGATCCCTTTGTCACTCATTGCAACATCTGTATGAAGGGACCCAGAAAAAAAAGCATTAATCTAGAAAAAGAACATTGGTGCTTTGCCTGGAAGTTTTGAACGTTAGTTTGTGTGAAAATTATATAGGCCTTATGTAGTTTGAATACTTAAGCAATTTGAAGGGACTGAAAGTTATATAGCCAGGTGGCTTCTAAAATGTTTTCTGTCGTAGTTTTCTAAATGGACATACATATAGAGAGATTGATTAAGTAACATTTGTGTTGCCCACAGTATCTCACCTTTAATTACCAATGAGAAGTTACCATCCTTAAAAGCAGTCTTGGGCATGCTAATGCGTCCCTGGTTGTAGCCATTGTAGATTCGCTGGTCTCCAGCAGAAAACATGTCTAAAACACGTTCCATTGCATAGTCTGGGCCAGTCCGAAGTAAGTCCCAGTGCACTACCCGTTGGCGGTCCTTTAGGCGGTCTTGGGTCCATACCATGCGCTGACTGTGACACTGCAACATTGCCTGTGATCCCTGGGGGGCGCTGATATTGTACATGGCTACCACCACGCCACTGCCATCGCTTTGGCCTAGCGCTACGACACAAAGGGCAAGGTTTCCCATAAAACAGATTAGCTTTAATGATCAAAAAACACTATCATATGTGATTACTGAAAGTAAATGGAGCATTGCTGTTGTTATAAAACATATGTTGCTATACAGCAGCAGTAAACTATTAGTTACAGCATTCTCAGTCCTGTAGATACTGTTCAAAAGTTTTGTCAGTAAGATTTGCTTTTACAAGAAATGCTTTTACAAGAAGTCTCTCAATATTACTACTATGATGGTAAAGCTGAATTTTCAGCATCATTACTCCAGTCTTCGGTGTCACATGATCCTTCAGAAATCATTCTAATATGCTCAATGTTGAAAAACATTATTATCAATGTTGAAAAAAGTTTTGCAGCTTAATATATTTGTGGGAACCATAATATTTTTTCAGGATTCTTTAATGAACTTTTAATCAATATAATCCTTGGAGAATAGTTTTAATTTCTTTTTTTTTTTAAATCACTGACCTTACAATTTTGAATGGTAGTGTATATTTTTGGATAATTATGGCATTATGAAAGGTGCTCGCTTTTTTGTTTAAAGTTTTAATGTTTCATGATTCAAGTAATGCACTTACCGGGGCTGAAGAGGAAAGAAGCCAGAACTGTAAAATAAGCAAACAGAAAAACAAGTTAGGATTAAAAACACACTTCATGAATGATATCACCCAGAAATCAGTTTCGACAAATCAGCAGGCGCTTGAGCAGCACTGTTAATCTTACAGGCTGGGTGTTTTTTTTTAGGAATTAATAGTTCCTTATATAGAAAAGATATGATGACACAAAGATATAAAGGAATGCAGTAATACCCAAGCATTGCAAGTTTCCCTGTATGTAGAAAAGCTCTTTGTCAGCAAACATATAGTGGAAAAAAGAGTAGCACCAATATTTTTAATTTGCATCACTTATGTCTGAAGGGACTATTTATGGATGTTTGTATGAGTGTAACTCTTTTAGAAATAAACACCTCTCCTTAAGTCTGCAGGAAAAATCTAAACACTCTGGAGAATAAAACATTCCTTTGTGATCTAAAGTACATTTTAGACCTTAGACTATAAATATTTAACTAGATATTACCTAAGCCCATATTATTCTCAATCACAGAAATGTTTGTCAAGTTGAAGTTGAATCATCCTTTAAAGGGAAAGTTCACCAAAAAAGACAGTCGCTGCTTCCGCTCATCCATGTGGGGTAACGCAGTGCTATTTTTCTGTTGATGAAGGTATCCAAACAGTTGCTCACCTGTCTAATAAAACGTCTTTTGCGAACACAACGGGTCTGTGTCCTGGTTAAAACTGCTTATTTCTCTGGATTTAAACATTGTTGGTAACATTCATGTAAGCACACAAGTCACCAAAATTTATAACATTGATCTAGTGGTTTTTGGATATTTTAATTGTGCCTTTAACAGTTTTTTCAATCGACAAATAACTTGTCAAATCTGATTCATCAAATGAATCACTGAATCAGCAGTTAACAGCTAACTCAATTGGAATATTATCAGGGAATAATAATGACTCATGTTCCACAGTTACCATAAATCTTCAATGATGTGGAATATAGTGCACAATAGACTACTTTTAATAAAAATTTTAAACAAAATGAGGTGAGTAAATGATGTCAAGAATTGTTGTTTTATGAACTTTAGGACTGGGAGTGGTTGAACAGTCCCAGATCCTCTTGCATTAAGAGAGTCTGGGACAATCCACCCACTCCTCATAAAGTGGTACCATTTTCTTCTTTTTTCAGCAAAACAGATTAATTTAAAATGGGTTGATGTACTTGTTGTTTATTTTTTTTATTCACTCAACCCACAGGCTTAAAGACATACAGTACAAAACAAAGAAGTTCAATGCTTCACGACATTGTGAAACAGTATTTCATGAAAATTCAGAGCAGAGTATAGTTATTTTTGCACAGCTGTCTTTAACAGCTGTAACTATCATTCAAATGACTTTACTGGAATAGTCATCTGTCTCTGTCTGTACAATAGACAGTTCCTCTGAAAGGCAGCACAAAATATAAAACTTTTAAAAAACTTCTATGATAAAGAAAATGGAATTCAACTTTGAGGGTTGCTTGAAGGTTGTTGGATGTCATAATGATTTTGTGTCAAATGAGAAAGAAGAAAATACTTTTTTATATCTTGTGCTGCAGCAAAAGTACAGCAGATCCTGAGGGCAATAGAAAGACAGTAATAAGGATGTGTTAGAAGCCAGAGAAACCACAAACATCAGAGTGAAAAGCAGAGGAGGAGGGAGAGAGGGTCAAGGGTCAGGGGCTTGGAATCTGCTGAGGAAGCACTTTGAAATGCAGTGGCTTGTCTATAAGCATATTTCATTCACAGGCGCACACTTATATTCACACTAATGTGCTGTGGGCTAAGATACACCAGCACACAACTTTCTATATCTTTCTCATATTACATTCTTCATTCAAATTAAAAAGACATTTCTCCCAAAAAAATACAATTATGTGACTTTTGCTCACTCTCATGTTATTCCAAACCTATGCGACTTTCTTCTGCATAACAGAACAATAACTTACATGGAAAAACACTGGGATATTAAAGATATCTTGGGTTTCAAAGAAAAAAAGAGGGTAAACTATGACAATTTTCATTTTGTAGTGAACTTTCCCTTTAAGCTTTTTACAGTAAACCATAAAATGATTTTCAGAATGAGTATGAAAGTGAATTTAATTAAACTTGTCTCACTCTCTCTTTCTACAGCAAATGTTTCATTTTCTAAGTCTTAAGTCGGGGCTCAGATGTTCTTTTATGATATTAATGGATCACAACTTCAAAGGACCTGAATATAACTTAATAAAGAACTGTATTTTTTAATGATGAAAATGATTTCATAAATAGTTATACACCTGAAATAAATCTCAGCCTAGTAGAAAACTCTGAGCAGCGTTGTTTTGTCAGGGCTGGGTATATTTAAAGGCCTTGTCAGGTTTGTTTACATGGGTTAAAATATAGTAGAATTTTGTTGTCTCACAGACCTGCTGGGAGTGCAGAAACATAATATTATGGGATTTTCCACTCAAAAACTATAACAACATGTCAAATGTATTTAAGCTGAATGGTCAAGAAAGATAGAGAGTAAGTATAGTGAGCATTTTACTTTAGTAAGTTAGCGTACGGAGTTCCAGCAGGCTAGATGAATGGAACAAATCTTTTTAGAAGTTAATATGGAGGCAAAGACAGGTCCATATCAAACAAGGGTCAGTTTACCATGAAACATTAAGCTCTAACTGAAAAAAAGAAAGGAAAAAAAAAATGCCAATGGGGCCCTGTCTTGACTCAAAAATTGGTTAATCATAAGTTTACAATTGGACTCAATCTGCAATAAGATGAGTAGGTCTAAATAATATGTGCTTTTAATGTGTGTCAAGTGAATCACTCTGAGTCACATTTGAGTTCTAAACATGCAATTAGGTCCAATGTGTTAGGTAAGGGGAATTTTCTAGCCTGACGTGGTCATACTCAATTCTAGTCAGAATATGAGTCTGATACTGCTCCACTGGGCTGTAATTATGAGGCGTGTTTCAACCGAACCAGGAAAGACCTCAATGGGATAGACCAACAACCAATCAGAGCAACGAAGCGACGCATTGTCAAATGTTAACAGACAGAGCTCAACTGCACTGTGTTGCCAAGTCCGCGTTTTTTCCCGCGGTTGTTTTATATGTCCAAGGGTTGAAGCGACTATTATGTGATATATAGACCCATGAGTGCGAATTTTAGCAGGCAATCTTGTCAAAATAACACACATTTTACCCCCCTAACACCATTTTTCCCCCCGAGAACCCCCGAGTTCAGGGCTAGTAGTTGGCGGATTTCGTTGTAAAAACTTGGCAACCCTGTCTGCAACACTTTGAGAGAAATTAGGAAGGTAAATGCATACAAACAAGCTCTCTGTTAAGGATTCGAGTAAATATAATCCAAGCCCCTTTGATGACGTGCATGATTACGTTACTGTTTATCATCTGTCTGTCATCGTCTAAAGCCCGCCCTGATGATTTCATTGGTCCGAACAGTTTCTGTTTGGAGATAATTACTCCTCTATGGAGCGATGCCAGACCGAACTGCCCGTCCTAAAAATTTTGTAGGCGGGGCTAAGTTCGACTGGCATCCAGGCTAGGAATAGGGATGCACCGAAATGAAATTCTTGGCCGAAGCCGAAACCGAATAATAATGAAATGCTTGGCCGAACGCAGTGTTTCGCATTTTTTCCATTTATTTGGCAATTTTTTTTACCATTACAATAATTAAATAGTAAAAATTTGCTTTTTACTATTTTGTGTTGCTTTTCTGAGAAATAAATCAAATAACAAAAATACAATTTCAAAATATTTATTTAACGCTGATTTTTTTTAACATTCCAGCAGATATTATACAAACTAAGCACAACATAACTTAAAATAAATAATTAGTATGTAGAATGTAACTCTGTATGTCTACAACAACAAATGTGCATTGAATAGTGCAAAAAATGTGGATGAACCCACAACAAATAAATAACTGTCCTAGACATAAGCCTACTTAGCCTACTTCTTCAGGAAAAGCGGCAGGTTCTTCTTTATGAAAAGTAGCTTCTCTGCTTTCTCACATGAAAGTCAGTTCCTCTTCTCATCGATGACATGAGATCCAGCACTAAACAGTGCTTCCACACTGCTGACACGTTTGCTGCATAAAGCACGCGGCTCTCACTCTACGTGGGTTACTTTTTGATCGCGTCATTAAAAACGTCATTGTTCAGCAAAAATTATTCGGCCTTTTTACTTTTTACTATTTCGGTTGCCGAACATTCGGTGCATCCCTAGCTAGGAATTTTCTTGATTCACTCTGTTTTCAGAGCAGATACCTCCAAAAGAATAAGCTTCAGCTCTTGGTGAACCATCAAACACTTTAAAGGGTTAGTTCACCCAAAAAATAAATGTATGTCATTAATGACTCACAGTCAGATACCAAAAGGTATAAGTTTTAGTAGCCTATATATTGATTTAACATAAATACGTATATTCATTGCACCTATCTGTTCTGTTCAATGCTACTTTCATATTGAAGTCCATGGTTATAATTATTCATAAGTATGTTGTGTCATAACTACATCTCTGACGTTTATAATAAATTAATCAGTTTGAAAATCGGTTGAAAATTGAGCAAGTTATGAGTATTTAAAAGTACATGCACCATTAAAACACACTGTTACGAGTGAGCTAGCTGCCTGTGACAAGATGGCCGCCAGTTGCGGACGTCGACCTCCATTGGCCAACGAGACTTCTAGCCTTTATTATGTATATCTATGGTTTGACACACAGTCCGAATCATTGATCGATTTACTGATTCATGACCGTTTGAATCTTTATTTGAAAATTGAACACAAACAAGAAAAAGAAGATAATGCTGAATAAAGTTGTAGTTTTTGTTATTTTTGGACCAAAATGTATTTTCGATGCTTCAAGAGATTCTAATTAACCAACTGATGTCACATGATATGGACTACTTTTATGATGTTTTTATTACCTTTCTGGACACGAACAGTATAGTGTGCATACACTTCTCGGACTAAATATAAAATATCTTAAACTGTGTTCCAAAGATGAACAGAGGTCTTACGGGTGTGGAACAACAGGGTAGTCATTAATGACATCTATTTAATTTTTGGGTGAACTACCCTTTTAACAAGACCATGCATCGTGGAAGAACATGTCATGCCCACCACCTGAATTCCCAGAACATTCTGCATCTGGAATTTATTACACAGAGTATCCAGAAACATAGTTCCTTTATTTATTTTTTCTTTTATGTACTTAACATTTAGTGCTCATGGCATGCAACTTGGAATTATTGGAAGCAGAAACGTTTCTTTGGGTTAGTTCAAAACAAGTCGTCAAGGAAACAGGTATCTGCAAGTTATCTTCGCCAGCTGGTTTTGACATTTGGGTCTGGGTCTCAACAGTGCAAAATACAGACTGAAAACCCATTACATGACATTATAAAATGTTTAAACAGAAGAGAACCTTCACAAACATCTCAACAGACATGCAAAGAAACTATTACCTGACATGTTTCTACCACACAAACACACACTTTGATGCATAATTAAAAAATTAGGCTATACATTTTTAGAAGTCTGTTTAAATACATTATAGAATATCATTTATCCACTATTCTATCAGCAGTCAATGTAAGTAGAACCACAATAAAACTTAAAGAACGACAGTAACTTTGCTTTTACTGGATAAATCAGATACTCACGCTGAGCCAAGAAAAGCGCTTGAGCGCAGAAGGGCATAGCCAAGTTCTTCATGACCGATATATCCTCTTGGACCACTCTAGGATGTGTTGAAAACAGTATAAAGTCGATTTAGCAGTCTCTATTCACCTGACAAACATTTATTGCGAAGGAACACTTGCTGTTCGTCGACCAGCGACATCAGCAGCAGAGGCAGCAGTCTGTTCTACTGACCTACCTTCAGTTCACACAGTCCCTCCGCTTAGCCTGCCCCCTCAAACACGAACAACACACGAACTTCAGATGCTGTAATACCTGCATCCAGCAGGGATATTAAATAAGGTTCCCTTTCGAGAGAGGTTCCTCGTATTACGTATGGGAAAAACTCCTTTTCTCGAGAATGTGAAGCAAAACTTTTAATAAAGGTATCTATGTAAAGCGCAGTGAGCTGCACGGCCATAGCCCAGCGCGAGGAGCGCTCTGATTGGCCGGGCTGCGGCAACTGCAGGAACCTATGGTGAGGCGGCTGAGAGGAACGAACCAATGGGGGGCGTTCCAGAAGCCCGCCGAAAAAGGTGCTTATATTTGCATACAGGAGGCTATATAAGACCCTAATTCGCCATAGGTGTCAGATTTTATCTCCTTCAGCGATACCTTCGCTGGTCTCCGGAAGAAGCACCGCCGTTGAAAAGGCACCAGCGGAACCTGCAGCTGAGGACGACGGACTCCCTCTCCGCCTTCTCTGCCGTTCCAGCTACGCCATCCGGCGTTATATATCCTTTAAACTGTGTCTATGTTGAGTGTTATATGTGTTTGTGTTGCCGCTGCAACGCCACTTCTAGAGCTTACAGGCTTGTTCTACTCGAGGACTCTCTCGTTCCGCCGCGTCGTTAAGCGCCGCGGAAAGACGGAGCTCTTCTCACTCTCCCTCTGCTCTCGTCCCGTCGCGCTGAATAGCGCCGCGGAAAGAGAGAATGTTAGAGGACATGAGCACACTCAAGCCGAAGCTCTCTTCACTCTGCCGCCGCCGCGGCTCTTCTTCCGCCGCTGCCACAGAGTTGTTCCCACTCTTCTCTCATTCCGTCGCGCTACAGCCGCGGACAGAGAATACTAGAGTGAATAGGCGAACTCGAGCCGAAGCTCTCGCCGTGCTAGAAGCGCCGCGGACAGAGTTTTACCTCACGCTTCCAATTCTCTCGTCCTGTCGCTCTATCGCCGCGGACAGAGAATACTAGAGTGAATAAACAAACTCGAGCCGAAGCTCTCGCCGTGCTAGAAGCGCCGCGGACAGAGTTTTACCTCACGCTTCCAATTCTCTCGTCCTGTCGCTCTATCGCCGCGGACAGAGAATACTAGAGTGAATAAACAAACTCGAGCCGAAGCTCTCGCCGTGCTAGAAGCGCCGCGGACAGAGTTTTACCTCACGCTTCCAATTCTCTCGTCCTGTCGCTCTATCGCCGCAGACAGAGAATACTAGAGTGAATAAACAAACTCGAGCCGAAGCTCTCGCCGTGCTAGAAGCGCCGCGGACAGAGTTTTACCTCACGCTTCCAATTCTCTCGTCCTGTCGCTCTATCGCCGCGGACAGAGAATACTAGAGTGAATAAACAAACTCGAGCTGAAGCTCTCGCCGTGCTAGAAGCGCCGCGGACAGAGTTTTACCTCACGCTTCCAATTCTCTCGTCCTGTCGCTCTATCGCCGCGGACAGAGAATAATAGAGTGAATAAACAAACTCGAGCTGAAGCTCTCGCCGTGCTAGAAGCGCCGCGGACAGAGTTTTACCTCACGCTTCCAATTCTCTCGTCCTGTCGCTCTATCGCCGCGGACAGAGAATACTAGAGTGAATAAACAAACTCGAGCTGAAGCTCTCGCCGTGCTAGAAGCGCCGCGGACAGAGTTTTACCTCACGCTTCCAATTCTCTCGTCCTGTCGCTCTATCGCCGCGGACAGAGAATAATAGAGTGAATAAACAAACTCGAGCCGAAGCTCTCGCCGTGCTAGAAGCGCCGCGGACAGAGTTTTACCTCACGCTTCCAATTCTCTCGTCCTGTCGCTCTATCGCCGCGGACAGAGAATACTAGAGTGAATAAACTAACTCGAGCCGAAGCTCTCGCCGTGCTAGAAGCGCCGCGGACAGAGTTTTTCCTCACGCTTCCAATTCTCTCGTCCTGTCGCTCTATCGCCGCGGACAGAGAATAATAGAGTGAATAAACAAACTCGATCCGAAGCTCTCGCCGTGCTCATTCTACCGCCGCCGTGCTGAAGCGCTGCGGACAGAGAATACTAGAGTAAGTTAGACGAGCGAGCTCGGGCTGTTGGGTATGTCAAGAACAATGTCGCTGCAGCGCGCGCTTACTGCCAAGGAAGTTGTAATGGCTGCCTTGTCATGATAGCGCGCGCCCCTTCCACAGCGCGTTGCTGACTAGAGCGCGGCTTACGTCATAGCACGCGCTCACTGTCAGAGCATAAGGGCGTCGGAAAATGGCTGCCAAGCTAAGCCCTTTTTTCACTCTATCACTTCCAGTCCCCTTTATTCAGGCGGCTGGAAAGGTTTTTACACTGTAGACAAAGTGTCCACTACACAGTGTGCACCCCTACATAAGCACTGTTAATTCAGCCTCACAAAATCACAAATAAATCCCGCCGCGGCCGGATTACACCATATAAAGTCAACTAGCCTTATTGCAGTCAACTAGCCTGTGGTCAAACACGCTTGTCTGCATGCGCGCTTTCAGTCTAGACTAGAGCATAACGGCATTGTGGAATGGCTCACATACCACCCGCACTTCCTTACATTCTCCCAGTTCCCTTAAGTTAAGTGACTGGAGATGAAATATTGCAGTCAACTAGCCTGTGTTAAACACGCTCGTCTGCACACTAATGCTGTGTGCGTTTACCCCTGTGGATTTGCTCACTGGTTTGCACCGTGGGTATTCTACGTAGGTTGTGCGCCACTGCACATTGTTTACACTACACACAAAAGAGCTTTCTATGTAGGAAATGTGCCCACTTTACAGTCTGCACTCCTGCACCCAAGCACTTTTCACAAAGTTCACTCTCGCACACACAATATAAATGTGAGGCGTGCGCCCACTGCAAAGCCTGCACCGCCAAAACTAACACTATCCCCACAGTGTTACAAGCAGTGTTACAGCACAAGCAACCCGGCTAACAGGCCCCTATTACTAAGCGGCCAGCCCCCGAATCTAATTCAACCCCTGGCTTTACGAGCCCAGGCCTGGCAGGCCATTCCTGGTATATAATATTGGGTGTTGAACATATAAAATGAGGTTCTCGCTACAGTTTTGCTCGCAGACCCCGCGATTCAAGCCGTGGTCGAGCCCTCTGTAAGAAGCAGTGTCAGTCACGTGCTTCTCGCTGAGGCATTGAGACTGTTAAAGGAGAGAGCGGCGAAAACAGTACACCCGACGCTAGCGAGTCAGGTTTTTACTGTCGCTAATTCCTCATGCCGAAAATGGGTGGCGGTCTCAGGCCCATTTTCCAGGCATCTGAACAAAGCACTTATGACACGCTCGTTTCAAGGTGCTGACGGTGAAACAAATCCTCGCGCACATTCGCCCCGGGGATTGGGTTTTCTCAATAGATCTGAAAAACGCATACTTCACGTTACGATAACCCCCCACCCCCACTACAGGCCATTCTTGAGATTCGCCTTCGAGGGGCAGGCTTATCAGTACAGTCATTGTCATAGACTCAAGACTTACGGCATAAGAACCACCACGTCTTGATAATGTACATAAAATCGCTAGGGCAGCCGAGATCAGACTCTGTTCACTGCATGGCTAAGCATCTCCTTTTATGGGCAGAGCACAATCTGAGCTCCCTAAGGGCGGCTTACGTGCCAGGTATTCTGAATCAGGGTCCGGACATGTTATCCAGAGGACCCATGTCCCCAGGGGGATGGTCCCTTTACCCGCAAACAATTCAGCTTGCACAGCACACGCTGCCCAATATTTTTTCTGCAAACGCAGGGATGCCCTGGCCCATGTTGGCCCAGACTCCCTCTATATGTTCCCTCCGATCGCGATCCAGCTGCAGCCGGTGCTTTTTAATAGCCCCACTTTGGAAGAACCGCACATGGTTCTCCATACTGTTTCAGCTGTCAGACACAGCCCCATGCCTATTCTGCCAATGAAAGGGAAGGTCTGGCATCCCAATCCCGAGCTGTGGGCCCTCCACGTATGGCCCATCAACGGTATCCGGGAACCTCTCTGACAAGTTATGAACACTATTTCGGAAGCTAGAGCCCCTGCTATCTGGCAGCTCTGCTTGAAGTGGTCAGTGGTTTTCTAACCAATGTGCTACGCGAAACATCGACGCACACTCATGCGAACTGGCGGAACCGCTCGCTTTCTCCAAGAGCTAATGGATGCGGGTCGTCCCCCCTCCATACTCGGGGTGTGTGTCTCCGCCATAGCAGCTAGCCACGCTCCTATCGCGGCACATTCACTAGGGAAAAGTGATCTTATTGTGTGTTTTCTTAAAGGGGCCAGGAGATTCAGCTCGCCTTGCCCCTACCTCGGTCCCTATTTGGGACCTCGCCATGGTTTTGGAGGCCGTGAAGGGTTCCCCCTCCTAACCACTTCAGAACACGAGCTTGAAGCACATATCACTCAAAACCGTTTTTCTGCTGGCTGTGGCCTCGGTTAACCGAGTGGGTGGCTTACCTGCACTCTCGGTGAGCCCTTCCTGTCTTGAGTTTGGGTCCAGCAACTTCAAGGTTGTGCTCAAACCGAGGCATGGTTTTATGCTGAAAGTGCTATCAACCCCTTCAGTATGCAGGTCTTTGCACTGCTTAACCCGCGTCTTAGAGAGAATAAGACGCAAACATATTCTGCCCAGTCAGAGCATTGAGATTGTATCTAGAGCGCTCCGCCCCCTTCAGGCAGTCGGATCAGCTCTTCATTGCTTCGGTGGCCGCACTAAAGTTTGTGCTGTCATGAAACAGTCTCTCACACTGGATAGTGGATGCAGTCCCACTAGCATATAGGTCCAGGACCTAACCTGTCCTACAGGCATTTAAGCCCACTCCTCTAGAGGCATGGCCTCATCTTGGGCTTGGTCGTGTGACATTTCTTTGGAAGATATCTGTGCGGCGGCAGGCTGGGCCTCTCCGTCCACTTTTATCAGATTCTACAAGTTGGAGGTTCCAGCTCTACAAGCAGGGCTTCTCTCCATCTAGGCTCTATCTTGACCCTGGCAAACAGATTGCCTTACATTTTGGCCTGTACACATTAGTCCTTAAGCACTATTCATTCATCATAAGATCCGACTATGTCCGATCAGCTGTTCAAACGAACCGACTCTTCCGGTTCTTCATTCCCCTTATAAGCCGCCTCTGTCGGTGTCTCGGGGGTTTATAACATGTGCTTTGGGTATACTGGGTCAGTCAGCACACACGGCGCTTTACATTGTGTTCCCATACGTAATACGAGGAACCTCTCTCGAAAGGGAACGTACTCGGTTACTTTCGTAACCTCGGTTCCCTGAGAGAGAGGAACGAGTATTACGTTCCGTGCCGTGTTTATGCTTCTCAGGTATCGCTTCAGTCGATCTTAAAACCTGACACCTATGGCGAATTAGGGTCTTATATAGCCTCCTGTATGCAAATATAAGCACCTTTTTCGGCGGGCTTCTGGAACGCCCCCCATTGGTTCGTTCCTCTCAGCCGCCTCACCATAGGTTCCTGCAGTTGCCGCAGCCCGGCCAATCAGAGCGCTCCTCGCGCTGGGCTATGGCCGTGCAGCTCACTGCGCTTTACATAGATACCTTTATTAAAAGTTTTGCTTCACATTCTCGAGAAAAGGAGTTTTTCCCATACGTAATACTCGTTCCTCTCTCTCAGGGAACCGAGGTTACGAAAGTAACCGAGTACGATTTGCGAGCAAATATGAAAACTGAAAACAGTTCTCTTTAGAAAATGAAATACGTCAAAGTAGGCTGTCGTTGTTGACAAACTTATGTGTTCCCAAGAGAAAATTAACGTACGCACGTGGCTACACGATTATTTTTCCGTTAGCTTTCAAAAGCTAAAAAGTTTTCCCTCCCACCTCCTGTTATTTTAACACACAAAGTTTATCGAAGGAAACGCACATTTAGTTTGTTCCGAAAAACAAAGTAAAAAAAACACGATTAAAAAAATATTATTATTATTAAAACCTTATTTTGTATATATTTTAAAATATTTTACATATGATCATTCAATTGCATAGTAGTACCATACTGTATTTTATATAGACCTAGCTAGGCCATTGTAGACAGCTAGACGTAACGCCTGGTAATAATTACTGATGGTGGTGCTGGTGCGCCAATCGCTGTTTCATCAAGGTGCTGTTGGTGTGTTTACTGGCTTAGCTCGCAGCGTGGTTATAGGCCACAATGCAGACTCAGCTCCCGCAATGAGCCATAAAACTCTAGGGAACAAACAATTAAGACAGCCTCATTCTCCCCACACACACACACACACACACACACACACACAAAAAAAAGGGGGGGGGGGGGGGCTGCCAGCAAAGAGAGGAGCAGCTGTAGGTTCTTTCAGTTCCTTTATAATGATGTGAAAGCAGCCTTTACGATTCATGCTCAAAATAACTAGCAGGTATCATTTCACCAAACATTTGCTGAAAACCGATTTCAGTACTAAATAATATGTGATGTCGTGATAACTAGCCTACCTACCTGTAGCACGTAGCACATTTGCTTAGTGGATGTAATATTTTGGCCTAGCCTGGTTATATTATTATATATTATATATTTGAGTAAAGCCTACATAAAAATGAAGATGATGATGGAAAAATAAGTGGCATGACCACATATTTTTCCATCAGCTGTACAAACAACAAATGAAGTCAAAGATTAAAAGTGGATATTTGCTGCCACCTTCTGGATTACGCAAATATTGCAATTATTTGACTGGTCAACAGATCACCAATACGATCCAGTTCTGCGCTCTAAAAGTTCGTCAAATAAGTGATTACCTGTTCAGATACTCAAAATAACTAGTAACTGCTCATAAAGTAGTTCATAATGAATTAATAACGAATTCAATAATTTTCTCAAAATGTAATAAAATCTTGAGCTCATAACGTTTACATTATAAGAAAATGATTACATTATAAACTCAGCAAAAACGTCATATTTGTATTATTGTAGTTTTTAAAACATAAAAAAAAAAGTATTCCCTGCTAAATGCAACATTTAAATATTCATATTGGTAACACTATTTTAGGGTTAAATTCTGGCTATTAAAACTAGTTGCTTATTAGCATGCATATTAGGATATTGACTGTTTATTACTTATAAAGCACATATTAATGACTTTTTCCTACATCCCTTAAGCTAATACCTAAACTTAAACACTACAAAAACTACTGTAGCCTACTAACTATTAAAAATCAGTAATTTATTAAGGCAAAAAATCGTAGTTAATAGTGTACTACGACTATACTAAAATGTTACCATGTTTGTTAAACATAAAGCATTGGTATTCCTTTACATTTTAGAATATACAATGGTTTGTTTATTAATAATAATAGCATTAATTAATATTTAAATCTGTTGCATTCTCAGTTTTTACAGTAGCTTTTTAAAACTACTGTAAGAGAATAATAATAATATTTTAAAGTATAGTTTTAAAAGCTCTTACAATAATGAAAATATAACGTTTTTGGTGAGTTTATAATGTAATACCTAATGTAAAAATGTTTATTACATGATGAGCTCAATATTTTATTACATTATGAGAAAATGATGCATGCTGAGGCAACAGTGCGCAGAAGTCACCAACTTTCTGCAGAGTCAATAGCTACAGACTGGTCTGCGGGGGTCTGTCTGGAACTTGACTGGCCTGCACAGAGTCCTGACCTCAATCCGATAGAACACCTTTAGGGTGAATTAGAGCAGAGACTGCGAGACAGGCCTTCTCGTCCAGCATCAGTGCCTGACCTCACAAATGCGCTTCTAGAAGAATGGTCAGAAATGACCATAACTACACTTTTAAACCTTGTGGAAAGCCTTCCCAGAAGAGTTGAAGCTGTTAGCTTCAAAGGGTTGGCCAAATTCATATTAAACCCTACAGATTAAGATGTCATTAAAGTTCATGTGCATGTAAAGGCAGGCATCCCAAAACTTTTGGCAATATAGTGTATATCTTCTCAGTAACAAGAAATGATGTCATTCATTCAGTTTTGTTATTAATAAACAAAACAGACACATTTTGGTAGTGGATTTGGCATTTGAAGCATTTTAATTGGAAGTTTGAGGGGGGGATTTCTTTCTTTCTTTTGGGGGTACTGTGCAAATTTGTTACCTGTAAATATTGAAGCTACATATATATGTAAACTGATAAAATCCAAGACATGGATTCAGCCCTTATTATAATGTCAAAAGACAAATTAGAGACAGTGCCAAAAAGAGACATAACAGTCAAAAGGCATCAACAATAAGGATATTTTCTACAACACAAAGCAGGTTCAATAAATACCTTATTTACAGAACACTGAAAAAAAACAAATGCATGCAAGTCGATTTTTATTGTGGCGTTAGAAGCGAAAGTAGTCCACAGTTGTTCTTTTTTTCACAAGTGAAGTGTGATTCAGTAACCTAAAAGAGTCAATCATTTTTAAGCGTTTTAAGAGCTACATCATCTAGCAAAAAGCCCTTAGGACTCAAGAGGTCAAATGATTTTTCTGTCCATCAAACAAAATGACAATTAATTCTAGAATTAAGAGTGCTTTCGAGTTTATATTCATACTTTTTTGTGATAACAGACCACAGAACATGATTCTTTTTCTGTCCCTTTTACTCTTCAAAAGCCCTGACTGTTGCATCGTTAAATAAAAATGGATTAACTCAAGTCTTTTTGTGATTTACAGACAGGTATGTATGACCCTTCAACTTTATAGTTAATATTGAATTACTAAATTATGGTCATGGCTTTAAACTGGGAGATCCACAGCGTTCTCCCTGGTTTTCTTCCTGTCACTGAGTTGAACGTCCCCTCGGGTACACGTCTTTGTAGATGTAGTTTTGGACCAAAGACATGGTTTAAGTCCCACCAAAAGACCAGCTAATGGCATCAGCTTCATATGCTCAAACATTAAACTTCCCTAGAGGAAGAAAAGCAGAATAGGGTTAATATAAATAGCAAATGAATAATACATCTGTAATATGATCTTTTTATAATATTTGAAACAGCTGGTAACAACTATAGCGTTTCGTAATACAACATCAAGGAACAATTAGAGACTCTCCACTAGGTAAAAATAGATACAATACATGGAAAAACGTGGAAAACTTAGTACTCAGTAGATGCAGTCATTCTCTCTGAAGGTCCAATTCTCTAATAACTCTGGGTGGAGACTGAGATTATTAGATAAAACACACTAGGGACAAAAGCCCTGGATGTTGAAATGCCAGCTTCTCACAGACGGGTAGACAATAGGGGTTTGGCTATCCTGTGCCTCACTGACTGCACTCACTGCGTCTCCCCCTATTAAAAGCTATATCAGAAGAGCACATTGTCTTTTAATGAGTCCACACTGACATCTAATGATGTGCCACACTCTGCGGCAAACATTAACAATGAGGAGGGCTGTCTGAACAATGAGGGACAGTTTTGTATCAACTTGCAGGAACAATCTGTCAGCAAGCTATTAGTGATTTTTTTTTTATTGGGGGTGGGGGGGTGGGGTGGGGTTACATCCTAATGCCTCGTGTTGGCATCTCTTAAAAGCAACTTTTTAGAAATGGCTAAATTAGCATGTGCAGTTGATAAAGACAGACAAGGACTAGTTGCTTTTATAAATTGCAACCTGTTTGTGGATACACGATTGAAACTTTTGCATTAAATGTTAGGACCTTTTCATGAAAGTTTCAGTCTCATTAGAGTAATAAAAAAAAATAATGGTGATCACGTAGATTTCTATTTAAAATAAATGCTTTTCTTTTGAACTTTCTATTCATCAAAGAATCCAGGAAAGAAATCTATATCACGGTTTCCACAGAAATATTATGTAGTATTGTACATTTTTCAAAAGTGATAATACTAATCTGCATATCAGAATGATTTCTGAAGGATCATGTGACACTGAAGACTGGAGTAAGGATGCTGAAAATGCAGCTTTGCCATCACAGGAATAAATGTACATTAAAAAAAATATTTTACATAGAAATCAATAAATAAACTGTTATAATATTTCACAACATTATTGTGTTTACAGTATTTTGATTAAATAAATGCAGCTTTGGTAAACATAATATATATTTTTTTAAATCTTACAGACTTCAAACTTTTGAACGGTAGTGTACTTTAAAATGACAATATTTAAGTAGTTTTTTGTATTACTGTAATGATAATTATTATTTTTCATACTATAACAAGCTACTACAGAGCTCCTAAAGACATGATGAAAGAAAAACATATGAAATGACAGTTTCTTGGGGGAATGCAAAACTTTTGCAAGAGAGTGCAAAAGCATTTAAATATAATTTTTACTTCCATCTCATATTATTTTCTCATACATTAAATATATATATATATATATATATATATATATATATAGACTTATATAGACTTATATAGACTATATATATTTATAATTTACTTTTTTTAAGTATGAGGGGTAAAGTATGACCTAAATATTAAGTGTGAATGTAGACTTACGATGCTGTCAGTGTTGAATTGAGCACCATGGTAGCACGTATCCTGTGTAACTGAGCTACCGTCAGTTTTTTATGCTGCTGATGTGGCTGCTGGGAATGCACCAAGTCACTCTTTTCCTCCAGACCACCAGAGGGGAGTGTCTCAATCTCTGTAATCTCACAGTCTGCCTGGCCATTGGGGCAGCTGAGGGTCCTTTGCACATGCTTGGCCTCTGCTCTCATAAGAGTGTTCGTCAGTTTGCTCGACAATGCTTTTGGATCCTCCCAGAGGCCTTCCTCGTCCATCTGGAATAACTCTGAGCTGTGAGACGTGTGTTTGGCGAGGTGTGTCAAGCTCTTGCTTACATTGTTCCTGCCAGAGGGGCGGAGAGGACCGGTGAGGCATTGAAGGAGGTCATCCTCGGAGCGTGACCTGAGGGTAAAGTGCTGCAAGTAGTCTGGGCGGGGCTGGACGGGCGAACGGCGCCGCAGTGTTAGGGAACGACAACCCATGACCTGAGACATCCCAGAAAAGTCATTCTTCTGCCCGAGCTCCTTATTGTTAGCATGGTCATGGTCTAAAACATAGGACTCATTTACAGTAATTTGGGAGCCATTCCAGGTTATGGAATCCTCCTCGTCACCATCTTCATCATCCTCAAATGCCTCCTCTTCCTCCCCTGCATCGGTCTCCTCTCCCTCGCTCTGGCAAACCGCTCCCTTTAAATCAAGTTCTGTGATCAGTGACTGAGGTGAGAGAGTTCCATATGCACTGTCTATAGAAAGAGAGCGACTTTCTGCATCTAAGTCCGTTGTGACCAAATCCCCCAAAACTTCCAGAGTTTTGCTGTCACTAGTAGAGAAGGAATCCCGCAAGCTTGAAGATTCAGACAGCAGGGAATTTTTTAACAATGCAGTCTGAACAGCTGACAAGGACCCAACCTCATCCGCTTCGTCCATGGCAGCCACTGAAAGGGTTTCCGTGGAGCCATCGGAGTGACTTGGTGAAGGAGAGAGGCTTTTGGAAAAGAAAATAAATATTTATTAGAGTGCTTGATGTATTTTGATCTTTCACAAAATATATAGTGCCATTTAGATGCAGTTCATGCTAGGAGCTGTAGTGATAGTGAGTGTGTCTCAATCAGCTCAAGAATCAGTATATAATGTTCACGAATTCGAGCACTGGCAAGGACAGTAAAGAACGCTGGATTACACATTGGGACACTGAGGACTGCGACATGACATACTCATTGTACAACATCACAACTGGTATTTATGAACAACAGCAGAGATGACATCTTTCTGACATTACTTGTAATGTTATTTATAGTATATTATAATAAATACTTTGCCTGTTTTACACATACAACATTTCAGCAGTAAATAAATTATAAATGTTAGTTAGGTGAACTATGTAGGATTTTTGCAGAAAAATATTCAAAAACCAGTTGAGTTCTTACAATATCCCAAATGTTTCCAACTATTTGTAAATTGTGAAAAAATTGCTATTTTAACCAAGGAGCCGGTACGTCTGAGGGAGTCAACTGTCAATTCCGTCATATCTGCGTTACCCTTGGTTTCCTCGGTTTTATTTAGCAGAAACGCTTTACTTTTAGCAGTGTGCAACAAGTGTCACAGCAGCCGCTGAGTGAATGCACAGAATAACATCATAACATAATTTTAAATACACTTAAATGTATCTGATATGATAAACAGAGCTGTGTTACCTCACAGATATAATCATGACCGGAAAAGCGAAAATGCTGGTGACTGTGTCCTGTCATAATAACAGTCCCACTGCTCAGGATGCCTATATATAGTATAATGTGTTGCACAACAATCGCTCAAGCGGACTTGCTCAGCTCCCACAGCACTCGCCCCTGCCCTGCTTCATACTACAGTAACGTTAATAACCGCATCCATGAACATGATTTTTGCCCGAGTCCTATCCCTAATCTTTTCCACCAGCTGTGAGGTGAAGACCACATGTCCCAAGAGTCTGAGCTCAAACTTGCCGTCATCAAGCTACGCCTAGCGGACGGAAAAGTTATATAGATTATACAGTATGTAGTGTAACCAAAATAAGTTTTTTAAACATATATCACGTGATTATGTGATTTATATACCGTTTAATGTTGATGATAACATTATTTTACATATGCATATGATTACATATACTATTGCACATTTCTGCTTCTTCTCAAGTGTTTTGATCAGGAGATTCACTACTCTTTTAGAAGATGTAAATAGTAATATAGCGCCCCCTTACCGTATAACAGTAAAAACACAGTAAACCGGAAATTTCTGTCAATGGCAGGGAAGCGGTTTCTCACAAATAACGGAAATATACAAAAACGGCGGGGTAAAAGTTAATATAAGGAATCATTTATCAATAGTACCTCTTGTCTAGAGGTTCTCTGTGCTGTAGTGATGGAGAGCTGGAGGTAGACATGCTGCTTTCCGTCTCATCCTCATCTCTGTCATCTGTGTCATCTCTCTGGGACTCGGAGCGAAGTCTCTGAAGCTGGTTCTGCATGGAAAAACTCTTGATATTAAAACTAGCAATCAAGCCCAATGGTTTTTAATAAACTAACCATTAGTAACCAAAAGTTTGCGGCGTGCAAATTCTTAATATAATTTAATGCTAATACCTGTGCGTTGTAGATGGCCTCAATCCAGCTGCGGCCCTGAGTGCCACTGTTGGCCTGAAAGCAATAGGAGGCCACTGCACAGTGAAACTCATTGAGGTAGATAAGGAGGAAGCTTCCTGGGTCTTTCAGCTCTCGACACACTACGTTATGGATGACGAGAGGCTGCCGGATCACCTTTACTTTCTCCACACGCTTCACCGGCTTGGTAATCAACAAAACGTCGGTGAACAGGAAACAGTACACATCCATCTGTCGGAAACAGGAGGTAATGGAGACCGGTGAGAAGCTTTTAGACAACTATTGACTGTTAGTTAAAAATCTATTGCTTACTAAAGTGCACTCAGAAATGCTGGCTCTGTTTTAAGAAATAAAAATAAGAAATCGTACCCTGCTCTCTTTACCCTCCTTCATCTTCAGAGCCCCCTCTAGGAGTAGTTGACGGATCTCTTCAGGTGGGGCGCCCATCACTGGAGCGGTCAGGTCAAAGTTATTATATTCCCTAAGGATCTGAAGGATCAATGCATGATGGATGATTATGGAGACATCAAGCAGGTCATGGAGTTGCTACTTGTTTCTTCAATTAATGACAAAATACACCAAAGACAGAAGATCTAATATAAACCATACGACATACGAAAGCCTCATTGTGTCTCACCCTCTCTACTTCCTCACTGGCCCCCTCCACGGCCTCATATGCCTCTATACGTCCAGCGATGGCAGCCAGCTTCTGTTTTTCCTCCCGCTGTCTCATTTGTGAGTCCACACTGTTAATGAAGCATTCAACAGCAGCCACCTGACAAACATATTATTGGATGTCAATAGATAATAAAGAAAATATAAATAGAAGATGATCAATTAAATATTATATATATGTTTATATAATATATGTTTGCCCCTAAATACAGTGCAGTGGAGTTCAAAATGTTTAGTGTTTTATTTATTTATTACTATAACAATTTGAGTGAGAAGTTGAATTAAAACAAAAACTTAAGTCCTTAGCACTGCATATCATTAATAATAAATATTTAAAATATTTACAGTAGGACATTTACAAAATAACTTTATGGAACCTGATCTTTACTTAATATCCTAATGATATTTGGCATAAAAGAAAAATTGATAATTTTGACCCATAATAATGTATTGTTAGGTATTGCCATAAATATAACCGTGCGACTTATGTTTTGTGGTCCAGGGTATAGTATATATAATATAATATAATATAATATAATATAATATAATATAATATAATATAATATAATATAATATAATATAATATAATATAATATAATATAATATAATATAATATAGTATATATAATATAATATAGTATATATAATATAATATAATATAATATAATATAATATAATATAATATAATATAATATAATATAATATAATATAATACCTTTTAAACTTTATCCAGGGTTAAATTCCTAGAATTTTAGTCTGAGACTAAAGACTTTCGAACCCCACTGTATATTTATACTGTTACTTATATATATTTTTTAAACTGGCCAGCCCCCATTCAATTCAATAAGGCATTGATTGCCAATTCCAGTGGCTTAACTGTAAAACACATTAAAATAAATGATATACTACTGAATACTGTGCACATGAGCTCTATTTCAATTTTTTTTTTGAAAGATTTAATCTCTTACCATTCTGCTAATGGCCTCACGAGTTGGCGGGTCATCAGTCTTTTTCAGCACACTCTTGAGCAACAGTGGGTATTTAGTAAGTCTTTGATGAGGCTTCACTAACATGTCTGTCAGCTTTAGCCGGTTGCACTGTTTATGGGTTTCTGCCCACTACAGGATGGAAAAGTTTATTGAAAGTCTCATTTGGTGAACAATCATAAACATACAGTCACAGCACAAGCAGAACTTGAGGGAATCACTGAGTCATAATGAGGGTGCTGTTATAATACAGGTTATTATGCTAAAGACCTCTCATATCACATATACAATGAACCATCAGAGGTGCCTTTATATTTGCGGGTTAATGTGTCTGACTGAAGACCAAACGGATGTGGATCGTAATTATTACTCACAGTTACGTATGTCCTGAAGAGCTCGTTGTCTTTCAGTAAAGTGCGCATGTACTCCATACAGCCCTCTTCTTCCATGCAGTAATGGATGTAGGGCTTGAATCGGAAACCAAACTACATAAAGAATTTAATCAGTTGTGACAACTTTAAGTCTTAAAAAATGTGAATGTGTTAATATACTGGTGTATGAGATAGTGTGCACACTCACAGTACTGAAGCCCTGATGTAGTTCAGTGGGGTCAAGCACTGTTCTTTTCTGTCTGGCTTTCTCTAGTGCCGGCAACATGACCTCAGCCCACAGGGATGTATGCAGTTGCACAATGTCCTGAATGTTACTGAAGAGACGCACAGGTTCGACTTCACTTAGTAAACCGCTCTCCTGGAGGTTCAGCAGGCCACATAGAAACAGCTGGCGAAAGAGGAAGACATTGCGAGATTATATGTGTCAGATCTGAACTGTCACAAGTCACATAAAGTACCATAAATCCTACAGTTAGAATGAGCACTAGAAAAGATAACTATTGTAAATTCATCTTATTGCCTTGTTGTTGAAAACCATGAGACCTATTTCAATGGCATTATTATATATTTACACAGATTATACAAGGGCAATGCTATTGTATTGAAGGAAACATCAGGAGGTTCTTACATCGGTAATGACGTGCAGTTTCTTGATGTAGTCTGACTCGGTCTGCAGCAGCTCCCATATGGCCTCTTGCTGATGGCACTGACGTCTGGTTAAAATCTACAGGTAAAAAAAATTACATTTAAAAACAAAATATATAAAACCCACTAAATCATATATATATAAAGTCAAGCCAAAGTGTATTCAGACACATTTTCTCACATTATCACAGTTTATTCGCTATAGTTTAGAAAATGGTAATACAAATATAGAATTCATCTTGATAATGTCAGACAACTTTGATAGAAAGGTGTGTAATGGATTACAATCAAACAATCAGCTCTCAGCTTTTAAATTGAAGTACACAATTAGATAATACCAATTCAGGTCAACCAATGACGGAGC
The DNA here is from genome assembly GCF_024679245.1 of Pseudorasbora parva. Taxonomy (NCBI): domain Eukaryota; kingdom Metazoa; phylum Chordata; class Actinopteri; order Cypriniformes; family Gobionidae; genus Pseudorasbora; species Pseudorasbora parva. Next base: position 25,513,733 of record NC_090193.1, read on the forward strand.
AATGCTTCATTTTGTTCAGTCTGTCGTGTAAAAGGTCGCATTAGTAATTAAAGAAAAAACACAGGTCAAAGCGTTTGAATAATTTTGGTCCTGATTTTTCAGTTTACTGGTAGTCCACTGTATGACTAATCTTTACTTTATTTTGTTATCCTCACTTACATAGATTAACTATAGTGTTTAGTAAAAAAGTAGATCTGGTGTCTGAATAATGTCTAGTTTGTCTGTATAATGTTACAAAAGAACTAAAAAAAAGATTTATTTTAAACTTTATATTAATCAAAAAATCTAGAAACCAATTTCTCACAGCACAACTGTTTTCAACATTGAAATGTTTCTTGAGCACCAGATCAGACTATTAGAATGATTTGTGCTATATGAATGTTTGAACATGCTATATCCAGTAAGTTGGTCATGACAAAAAAAAACATTGGCTGTTTTGATACTTAGATACTTAGATACTTAGTAAAGCGTGTAGTGTAGACTTTATGTAGGCTCAAGGATTCCAAATAAAGATCACTGTTGTTTTTTTACTTTAGTTACTCTTACACAACCGATCCCGAAAAGAGCAATAAAACATCCATAGCAATGACACTGCGAAAACATCAGTGGAAAAGAGGAAGTTATAAAACCAGTCATAACTGATTATGGTCATTAACCTGACATGTTTATCATTGCACATAAAGTCATATGATGTTGAACATTATTATTGGTTATAACATCTTCATTTATCTATATAAAAAAATCTTAAAGCTATACACTGGGTAGGGAAGTGTGTTTACCTCAGGATTCTCCAAAAGTTGCTTCCAGCTTTCTTCTAGCTCCAGGTTGGGCTCCTCTTCCCATGAGTCTCTGTGGAACGAGAGTTGCGGGGGCATCTTGGGTAATCCGAACATAGTGTATGAGTATAGCTTACTCTGCAGCTGTTCCACACGATCACACTCCTGGGAAGAAGAAAAATGTAAATATTAAATAAAACAGAGAGGGAATCAAATTTGAATCATTAAAAGCTAATACTTAGCAATAACAAAACAAAAATTATAATAATTTGAAGTGAATTTAGACATCACACCATTATAATGTACAGTATGAAAAATGGTTGAAAATGACAAATTATTAAGGTTTTTAAAGATTAAATTTAAGTAGATGAAGACAGTAGATCAAAATATAAAAAATAGGGAAAACAAGCATGAGAAATTAAACATTCAATATTGACAGATAAATTAAATATTTAATATACTCTGATAAGGATATAGTACTGCTATATTGTACATCCTAAGCATTACATGAGCTATTCAAAATAAGAACAAATGGATCTTTATTTTACCCCATACCTTTTGTTTAATATTAGACACAATGATTACTCATATTATATATTAAGACTATGGTGTATTTTTTGCAGCATGGAGTAAACCTCAAGACACATGTAATGATCTCATGGTCGTCCCCAAGCAGGCATTGTTGTCCACACCGGACCAACGTCACGCTATTATATGTGATTTTTACAAGTCACATAGAGAGGAAGAGGTCCCAGTCTGATCTTTGACCCCAATTTTACACTCCTGAGCCAGTCAGAGGTTGTCAACCAACCTAAATCTCTAGGGCATGAAAAAAAAATATACAGCAAAGGATCCCTACACGTGAAAGAAAACTGAGTGTGGACTTATAGGAAAGGTCTACTTGTACACTTTCCTGTTTTTTTGTTCACTGTTAAGTGGAGCAATGCTTTGACAAATTATTATCTCTTCCTTAGTAGTTACACACTCAAGTCCACTATTACACGCTCAAGTGTGTAATGCTAAAAGCTTGCCAAGAATATGTAATTGCTTGTTTTGCATATGACAAAGTGCCTTGGACATGTAAAAAACCCTTGGATGCTCACAGATGCTGACCTTCCCAAGAGAGCCGTTTCCTGAGTTGGAGCTGAAGAGGCCGCTGAAACGGCTGGCGGCGCGGTTCCTCCAGCGGTCTGTACCCGTTATAGATCCAGGGAGAGAACCACTCAACTGGGATACGGAGTCCTGATTCGGGACGGTGGCATCACCCAGAAACTCCGGCATGTTCTTTCGCCGACGCGCTTGACCCTGTGACAGACAGAAAGTGAGAGAAAGAAAAAGTGAGGTAATGAGAAAAAGGAAAAGTAAAAACAGGCAAATGTTTGAATTGAGGTGAAGGCGAGTTAAAGGACAAAAAACATAAATGAGAAAAAGAAGAAAACCAGGTAATCCCGTATATACGTGTGTGTGTGTGTGTCTGAGCGCACGCGCACACACACACACACACACACACACACACACACACACACAAACACACACACACACACACACACACACACACACACACACACACACACACACACACACACACACACACACATATATATATTCATGACTAATAATACATTAAAAACAGAAGCAACAAAACAGCTAAATAATACAATTAATATGTGTGTATATATATATATATATATATATATATATATATATATATATATACACATTATAATAAGGTATTTAATTTAATATTTTAACTATTAATTATTATTATTTTTATTATTATATATTATATATATATATATTATATATATATGCATTTATTTATTTATTTATCTATTTTACTTTTAGAACAGCAAACTAAGCATAGGCAGGCTGAATTAACCAACAATGTAAAAAAAAAAGTCAGAGAGGAAATACATCTGTCATGCAAACTTTGACAAGTAGTCAAAACAGCAAACTTTGTGAAGTCGTCCGTCTAAAGTATGGAATGTAAAGTGCCAGAAGTATCCCGACTCTGACAGGTAAGGAAGTGCAAACAAAACACTCAGGACATTTGTGCATAAACAAAGACAGGCCTGTTCTCAGACCATCTCTGTACATTCAGTGACATCTTTCACCAGAAGATGGGACATCACATATGTGTCAAGAAAGAAAAAGAAAAACACTGTTGACCTTAGGGAGCATATTCAGCTGTCAACAGGTGAAAAGGAAATTTGGGTTTTGGCAACATTCTCCGCACAGAAACGTTGAAGCATTAGAGACTTGACTGACAAGAATTAGCGAACCCTGTGACCCGGGCGAACGAGAGGAACCCTTCGGCAACAACAGGAAAAGAGGCAAGGCATGTCTCGGAAAACAGGGGAAAGGCTTTTCCCTGTTCACGACAATGGAAATAAATGAAGAATGCATGAGTGTAGTGGGGAAAGCCACTCAATGTCCCTTGGGGCTCATTACTTGGACATTGTGTTCTGATGATGCCTTTCTTTTCAGTGGAAAACGCAATTACAATGGGTTAAAAACAAACCTGGCATTTTTCGTCGTCGTCAGACAAAGATCTTGAAGATCTGCGGGCCAATTCATTCGTCGGTGTTCTGGGACAATGGCAATGTTTCTGAGCAGACAGAATGTTCTGTCCCCAAAATGGTCCTCGTGATGAAAACAAAAGACAATTTGTTGCTTACCCAGATCAATAACCATTTCTAGATCAAGTCAGTATGTTCTTAGCTTTTTGCTCTGATCAGAGAAATGCGCTGTTTCTGAACAGCTCTGACCAATCAATGCTCCCATACTCGCTGCATATGACAGACCATCTTGGTTGCAGAAATCTAATTAAAGTCATCCTTCAAAGATGACAAACTGACATTGTCTTGGTCTATGTCTATCCGGAGAACCTGTTTGACTCATTTGTTTGGGTAGTTTCTCTCTGAGGAACACAAAGTCAACATTGCACCCAGCCAGCATGTGAAGATGTTATATTTCCAAGAGTTATCACAGAAACCTGTGTATACACTTCACACTAAAATCCCTTTTAAAACAAGCCAATATGTTTGATGAACCCATTATATTTGTTATGTTTAAGAAGAGATGTGAGAGTTCAATAATGAAAAGCAATATAAGCGCTGCAGGCAAAAAATTTCCCCCATTAATTCCCAGACAGGAGGTCTTTGAACATTCATATTCTATTACAAAAACAGTTTATCTGAACCATGCAGATAAGAGTGTCAACACACAGACGAAGCAATAATCAGCTCACCGTAGATGTCAGAGGCATTTCCAAGGCAGTCCACAGCATTGCACGGCATCAAAAGAGAGCCAGGCCCATGCTGCGCCCAGATTGAATCTCCTGCAACCTGCTTCCCTCCTGCACCCTCACAAAAGCTACATTGATGCCAAAGGACTAGTGCATTTAAATCCACTTCTACAGGCTCGTCAGCTTGCGTGTATATGTGCGTGCAAGTGAACCTGAAGGAGGCTGAGAGGACTGAACGGTAGAACGCTGCATTGCTGAGGAGGGCTGGCCGGGTGTCATAGTAACTGCAGAATCCTGCCCTCCTATTGTGAGAACAGGAAGAGAGGGGAAAGGAGCAGGGGAGGAGGAGCTCCTTCTGCTACCTCAGTTACCTCAGACAACTGATCCTAGCAGCGGCTCGCTTTAAAATCAACAGCTCTGAAGCAGCGACATGAGCTGACTGCAAAACCATGTTTATTGCACATCTGCTGTGAAGGCAGGCGGCGAAAGGGAATATTGATGATAAGCAATGTGCCATTCAAGTCAGAGTAGTTTTACAAAAAATCTTGATGTTAATGTTTTAATAATATCTTCATGCCTTATAGTCGCATTTTGCTGGGTGATAATATAGTTTACATTTTGCAACAATACAAGCACTCGAGCAGATTGCAATATAGAATAGTATATCGCCCTACTCAAGTGAATTGGACCTACTTACATATCTAACTTTGTATAAAAAGCTGGACGGTAATACTTACATTTTGGAATGAAATAAAATCAGGCAGTATACAGTATATTGGTTTACATGAGTGTACTTTGTATGCAAGTAGGATGTACATATACAAATTTCATAGATAATTATTTTACATTTTTCAACAATATAACAATCAATTTGCTATATGCATGATGCTTAAAGGGCTAGTTAGCCAATAATAAAAAATTGTCATCGTTTAATCTAAAATGGTTCCAAACCTGTGCACAAAGGAAGATATTTGGAAGAATGTTTGTAACCAAAAGCAAATCACGGGCCCCATTGACTATTATACTATTTTCTTCTTCTCCCTATACTATGGTAGTTAATGGGGCCCGTGATCTGTTGAAGTTTCCTCAAAATATCTTCCATTGTGTTCAGCAGAACAAAGAAATGTATACGGGTTTGGAACAACTTGATGGTGAGTAAATGATGACAGAATTTTCCTTTTTGGGTGAACTATCCCTTTAACGTGAGTGCAGTTACACATGCTGGCAAACTATAATATAATGAAATAATTTTCTGAATCAATTTGATAAGAGAAACTGGTCATGACTTGAGCCAATGTCGCTATTGCGTTGCTCAAACGGTGTCAGTGCTACTACAAATGGCTTTCTTATAGTTGTTTCTGCATAAAAATAGGACACGTTCATCCAAAAATGTACTCACCCTCATTTTGTTCTAAACTTGTATGACATTTTTAGACTCCATTGACTCTCACCGAATGAACAAAGATAGTAGAAACATCCTTAAAAATATCTTCTTTTGTGTTCTACAGAATAAAAAAGCCATACAGGTTTGAAACGACATGATGGGTGAGTAAATGACCACAGAATTTAAAAAAAAAGTGAACCATCCCTTTAAGGCTAGTTGAGGGTCGATACATGTTAAATATGCACTGTGAATATAAACACATTTGGGGTCCTGTCTTCTGAGGCACACAACACACAATTCTTCACTTTGTGATAAATCCAAAGGTGATTTAAGTGACTGTGACTAATTGGGTGCTAATTTGCATAATGACCTAATTTGCATTTTGCAGAGAGCCTTTCTGAACTGTCCAAAACCAACATTGAGATTAGGTTTTAAAAAAGCCAGATAGGAAAAACTCTGCTGAGCTCTCTGTCATCCTGTCCAGTATTATTAGGATACATATGCTGAGGGAGATGTTAATGTTTTTTGTATATAAATATGTTTGTGAAGAAAACGATTCAGACTAGCTGGCCATGTTGTGATTATAAACATGTATGTTTTTCGCGTAAAAGCACTTTTGCTCATGCAAGACTGCTTGCAGAACATTCACAATGTACCTCTTCAATAAATAATGTAGACAAGGTGAAAATGAGGCACATTTTACACAAGACATAAGGAAACACAGCATAACCATTAAACAGGGAGTTCTGTACATAGTTACACATTTACCCAGATTCCCCCAGTAAAACTCTCATATGATACCGCATAGCAAGAAAGACGGTTTAAGTTTCAGTTTCCCACAAAAGATAAGGACCTAATGATGATAAAGGGAATTACAACATAAAAATGGTAAATTTCATATTATTCACATAAGTCACACAAAACTAAAATTTATAATGATAATATGAAGGCAAAAATTATCTGATGTATCAGGGAAAACAGAATATAACAGAATGGATAGGTTGGTTTTATATTTTACATGCATATAAAATATGGTTATAACATCCATATTTTATATAACCATATATATTTTATATAGCTAAAATTTGGATTTATATTCCAGTAAGACAACAGACCATTTTTTACAGTCTAGGTGGATACTTTTAAAAGAGCTTTTAAAAGTTACTGATAATATAATATAATATAATATAATATAATATAATATAATATAATATAATATAATATAATATAATATAATTAATATAATATAATATAATATAATATAATATAATTAATATAATATAATATAATATAATATAATATAATATAATATAATATAATATAATATAATATAATATAATATAATATAATGATTTAAAACTAGCTCATTTAGATGTTGCTACATTAAGTATATATTTTTTTTTAGGTTCATTGATATTTTTTACAGAGAAAATAACCCAATCTTCTCCTGAACTAGACGATTTGAGACTGATATTAAGTCTGCATAATGCAGTATTACCTTGACCTCTTGTTTATTATCTCCCGGTGGATACGAGGGGCTGTTAGGAGGGGTAAGTGTAGCCACACTTGTGGGGCTGGCAGGTGGCGCGTCCCTAGCTTCGAAGCGCTGCACGCGGGCCGCCACCAACCCCGCAGTATGAGGTCTGTGGGCATGAATCCGGGGAAGCTCATTCAGAGGACTGTAGTGGATCAGCATTCCACCTGGAACCTCTGGGAACGTTGAAATGCTGGGCACATTCCACGTCCTCTGACGGAAATTCAGCATTTCCACGCTGGCACGGTTTTCTTTACCATGCAAGAGGATATAAGACGTAAAAGTCAAGATGGAACCGTTCCAGTAGATCCGGTATTAAAGATACCTTGAAAATGATTTAGTCCTCTTTCAGTGTTGAGTCATGGTTGAAGAAAAGAAACATAATAGATGATGGCTGAATTCAAATCCACCTTAAAAGTCCTCCAAATGACACCAAACTTCTTCTTCTTCTCTATCTTCCCGTGTTGTTTCATATGCGTTTCTCTCTGCTTGTGTGTTAGTCTGATCTGACCTTTGACCTCGGTGCCAAAACTGAACCTCCTGCCACCCACCCTTCCAGGCCGCTCTGTTCCACGTTGTGTCACTGAGAAGACACACTGTCTTTCCAGATGGAATTAACCCTATGGCACTATCTTATCATTTCTCTATGGCTTGACACTCACTTTTATGGCTATTTATGTAAACCAGACTGGCTAGGACACAGCAGACATCTGACCTCAGTACAGTAAAAGCAACCTCGCAGTACAATTTTTTTTTTTTTTGCTTCATTGCATATTTAAAGTAAACTGCACCTGTCATTCTTAGTTACCGATCTCTCTGAGTTGAACCAGGATCAGTATGTATGAGGATGAAAGGAGAACAAATACATTTTGATGAATTCCAGTCTTTCTTAAAAAACTTTTTTTTATATAATTTACGGTTAAGTATTAACAGATTTTTCCTTTCTGTGAAAAATAAAAAAGGAGTCCAAAAAAATCCAATCTTTCCGACTAATTCAACAGGGTTTTCCACCAGGCACATCCTGGGTGCGATCAGTTAACCTTGTGATCCACTGAACTGCTGAGGAAGCAGAACTTTCAGACAGTCACAGGGAAATAAAATCTCATGAGCTTTGAACTTTGCTCCTGTTTGATAAAATAGGCAAATGCTCCATAGGAAATGGAGGTGGCTGAATTCAGCACAGGTCAAAATTTCATACAGGGTGCATTAAAGGGATGTGTGTTTACTTTATTGGGAAGGTTTATTGTTTGATTTTGAGCATGAACACCCAGGCTGGCACATGTTGCTCAAGTGGAAGTCAAGTCCTTTGGCAGCGTGATCAGGATTTCCGAGACACATCCCTGTATTTAAACAAACTCAACCCTGAACGTGTCTCTGATATGATCCTAAAAAGGGTGGCTGATTCAGAATGATCATTGTAGTCTATAACTGATAGTTATAATGGGAATAAGTAACAGATGACAAAACAAAATTGGCCACAAAATAATAATGGAGTCATTCACAGGGTTTGCGGTAAGTACTTAAAAAAACCATTGACTTGAGAAAAAACATTTATCGTAATTATGTCGTAATCGTGTTTGCACAATGGGTGGAATTAACGGGTGTCAGAAGATAAAAATCATATACTGTACACTCCGACAAGAACAGTAAAAATGATGAAGGAAATGTAACTGGACGTGATAGAGCGACAAAGAAAAAGATAATGTGGAGACTGGGGCTGGTTGTCACACTTCTTACTCTGGTGAATATTTACTCAAGGTTAGCTTAATTTTTAAAAGTATTTGTCTGTATATGCACTATACAGTGCTATTCAAACGTTTGGGGTCATTTCTTTTTAGGGAAATGAATTAATCTATTCAGCAAGGAAGGCTTAAATCGATCAAAAGTGACAGCAAAGACTTGCACAGGAGTCATGGGAATAAATAACTTTTTAAAAAATACATTAAAAGAAAAAAAGTTATTTTTAAATTGTATTAATATTTCACCATATTACTGTTTTTATTGAATTTTTGTTATATTTTTGATTAAAACATTAACAATCCTACATTTTTTAACGTGTCCCTTAAAGACTTGACAAAAAAATTATAAAATTTAAAATTTTCATTGTTAATGCCCAGGAAATAAGGTAAAATTTACTAAATGTGGTAAGCAGTCACCATGGTACCTTTAGTTAAGGCTTTTCAATAAATGTCCAAACAATTCATGAAACTTCTCTTGTGACAACTAGCCCCGGTCTCCCCTATATAGAGAGAGTGACCTACCAGGCCGACTCGCAGGTCTGCTGCCTCTCGGCGTCCCAGAGAGCCATGCTCTGTTCGGTCAGTAGAGGAACTATGTGTGCTGGAGGACCTCATGATAGGCAGACTGAGAGAACGGGGGTCTTTCACACATCTCTCCACCCTCAGCTCCTCTCCTGGTCGAGCTGTACACACACACACACACACACACACACACACACACACACACACACACACACACACACACACACACACATAATAAGCATTTATGCTTTCTGGAAATGGTTTTGAATTTATTTAATTTCCGATAAATTTTCCTGCTGATACTATATTTCATAGAATTATTGACTATGTGACTATTTAATTCCCTTTGAACGGTTAGAGTGCTCTTTGGATCATTATCAAATCATAATGAAATTAAATAGAATTCTTAATTACAATGCTGTTACAGCAGTTTGAGGAGGGGTTATGTATTATTTTAACAAATATTTTTTATTAGAAAATATTAAAAAAGGCATTACTACACTGTAAAAAATCCAACTTACGTATGTTTTGCATGACAAATTCATCTTTTCAAGCTTATTCAACTATTTAACATGAAAAAAGTTGAGATAACTCAAACAACGTTTGTACAATTATTGGCCCTATGTTGAGAAAACTCAAAAATGTTCTGCAGCTGGTTGCCTTAAAGTTATGTTTTCTCAATTTTTTATTTTACAGTGTAAGGTTCACAGGAAATGTACGGTAGGAAATGCCAATGAACTGTATACCATGAATGCGTATAAAAGCAACTGTCAAATGCATAAATGTAAATGAAAATTTAAGAAATGCTGAAGTAATAAAAGTCAAAATTATATAGCATTTTTTCATCACACCATAGCATTTACATCTAAATCGTAGTCATTAGAAATAGTAGCTGGAATACCAGAAAAAAATTCCAGTATTTCTTCTTTCACTCTTTATATATTATCATTGGTCATAATATGCGACCGTTAGCAACATTAAATGAACAAAAGTGTTAAATCTCTATTTTTTTATATTAAGAAAATTGTGAAAAGTTATACTGTAATCGAGTCGTTACATGAGTACTTCTGTTTGAATCTGTTTTGACTAGCCAAAACACAGTCCTGTCAACTGATTTCACAGTATAGTGTTGGGAAGTAGTACATTAAGGAGACCATTACCTCGTACTCTGAGGTAGTGGCCACCGAAGCGGTAGGCTTCAAATCCGAGTGAAAGTGGGGTATTGGACTGATCTAGGAACAGGTTGACACGTGACAGCTCGATGCCTTTTCTTTCAAACACGGCACCCAGGACTTCTCTGAAACGCAAAGCTAAAAGGTCAGCTATACGTGATTTGAAATGCATTGATTTGTTAATTGCGCCACCTAGAGGTTCAAACTAAAAGTTACCTCAAGGTTTTCTTCTTCACAGCTGGGACAATCTCCATGCTGACATCAATATTTAGGTCAAACTTTAGAGTGAAGCACTCTTTGCTGGGATCCTACAGGAGTGAAGAACAGACTATCAGCTTATGCTTTAGGAAAACAGTTGTCGCCAGTACAAACTGATTAAATCTTCAGACAAAGAAAGGTCAAGACTGACTCAGAGGTACATCAAGTCCCAAAATCTTGCCAGCAAAACTAAATAATTAGTTTGAGAAAGAATAGCATACATCCTTAATAAAAATCAGAACTCTAATGCTTCTCTTACATCTGTGTGTCGGCGCCTGGTCTTCTTTTTAACCAATTTCATTCCTCCACTCCTGCGATCCCTGAGAAGCACAAAAAACAAGGAATGATTGAACCAACCATGAATGGCATGTTTCAGTTTCTATCTTTGCTTTAGTGACTTGTGTACAAAACAATGCAAACAGCATGTGCAAATAAACTATTTCAGGAGTTCTAATTCATTCTTAGTGAAATCTCCCCATGTGCGTAACAACCAAAAAAGAGATGTGCCGTAAGCTAAAGCTACTTAGTCTTTAACCCCTTAGTTCAACTGAAGTTTCAGTAAGCCTGCCAAAAACACAGTTTGTACCCATCCATTTAGGATGCTGCCAACTCAAGAGTTCAGATTTATGCTCTTCGTTCCATTTTTCCATTTCCTAAAGTAGTTTGAGCATCAAAAGGAACACTGTAAAATCCAATTGCTATTCTAACTTAGACTTTTTAATTAACTTTACTTAATGTCCAATAATTTTTAGAACTTACATCAACAAAACTTACAAAAGATCATTAATTGGGATTACATTTTTATATATATAAATATAAAAATGTAATCCCAATTAATGATCTTTTAACATTTTATTGCTAACACTTTTGAAAAACTTTTAAATGTGTTGCTATAATGCCTCTATATTTGTGACAATATCCCAAAATTGCCCATGCTTGAGTCACACACAGACTTCAACATTGAGCATGCAAAACACAACAATGCTAAAAAAAAATGTTTTACACTTAATAAGACCATTACAAGTTCATTTGCTGTTATTATTGGGGTTATACTGACAAAAGACAGCAAATAAAATGGTAAAATAAAAACAAAAATAATAAAACGGAGTCACGATTGCCCTGTGATTAATTTATTCGTGCTGCATTCTGGGAGTACACTTCCTCAGCTCACAGATCAACTTAAATGGTTTAAGTAAGAAGAACTTGATGCAATTGTGAAAACTTACTTAATTGAATGTTAAGTGCATTCATGCTAGGTGAGCTACTAAAAATACATTCACTTTACTTGAAGAAAACGTGGAAACCGATTAAGTAATAAATAAGTGTTGAATGGGGATCAGTTGTTGCTTTTTGTCTTCACTTATTTTTTTAAGCTCAGCTTACTTGAGAATTTTAAGGCAATCAGTTTCCTAACATTTTCCTAGTAATGTGAGCACTAATAACAAGTTAACACAACTAATAATTTTGAATGAAGTATACTACATTAACAAGTTTTCTGTACAAAATTTTAAAGCAATAGGTTTCCTCACTTTATCTAAGTAAAGTCAACTTATTACATTTTACAGTGAATAGATAATGCTATCCCAGATGTTCTCCAGCGGATGACGCCACTGGAAAGTACGCATACTTCCTCTTTCATTCTAACAAACCCAAGCCTGTGCCCATAATGGATGTAAGAATCAATGGATAAATGTGAAAAAGAACTGACCCTAGGTCAGCGCATCCATCCTCTCCGTCCTCCATGTCAGAGGGGGGACCGGTGCGAGGTGGACAGGAACGAGTGGACACGTTCCGGGCCAGGATGGAACCTGTGGGCGAGAGGAAATAAGGCAACTCTAACATCCTGCCAGAAGCTGGTAATTATAATTAACCCTAAGTGTCATCCTTGTCTTGAGAGTAGCTGATATCCATTTTCATTTTTCATCTCAATTGCTGAAACAAGTGAAAAGTTGAAAAAGAGAACAGACAGAGAGAACTTTACCTTGTGGCTGCAGGTCAAACCGTGGGTGCCTGTCAAAGAGCATGCCGTCACGGGCGACGGGATGGCAGTTTGAGTCACATGACTCACAGAGGTGCAGTGGGCTGCCGTCTCTAAGGTTCTGACACGATGGATGGTGACAAACCTGAGGCATAAATCATACATCAATGTCACATTTTGAAAAACACAGCAGTGTGAAATCCAAATGTGTGTGCATCAATTGCTTTTTGGCAGTATGACCAAAACCCAATTTTCTTTCAATTTAATGTTGATAGGTGTTTCTTCAACTATGGGTGCTTCTGGCCCTGGGGACTTAAAAAGTTAAAATAAACCTTGTTAAAGCAATTTTTACACTATCACTTGCTTATTTAATTTGTCCTTTAACAATTTTCAACAGTGTATATCCATACACTACAGGAAACTTCTGTAATTTAATTTTTTTACGGAAAGTCAAGAATATGTTTAGCACCTTGCAATTGTTACCACATCTCAAATTATTTTGTGTTTAGCATTCTGTGGTGGATATGACAGTGATGAAAATTACATTTTATACATCTTAAGCAAGTAAATAAATAAATAAAAATACTCATTTTTGCATATTTGAAATAAATTGCATAATATACTCTGCATAATTCTGTGATATATTATGCATAATTTGAAATAAATCACACAATATATTCTGTTCACAACTGATATTTACTGTTTTTATCTTCACACATTACATGCCTCAAGCACTCTCTGCACTGACATTTCTAACTATGATACTTTTGATAACATTTTATTATTGGCAAAGTTGCTCACTGGTGGAAATGGCGCCACAATGATTAGCAGACAAAATTTGTGTTAAAATGTATATAAATAATTATGAAGATTTGCATTCATGATAAATATTAAAATGGTTGATGTGTATTTCACATGTTATTTATGCATATGTCTCTTATACATTGTATATTATATTGTAAATTGTATATAAACATTCCACTGACTCATTTTGTCTTTGACTGAAAGCTCCATTGTGTATAGCTCTTTGTGACTCAGTTTATCAAATGTTTTATAATGCAGTAATCTGCTTTTTTATGATTTCCAGCCTGGGCCAAACTAAGACAGTGGTTAAACAGAATCTACACAAAAAAGGCATTTGAAAAATAAACAGAAATTAATGATGACAGCATGGTATAATATTTTAACTTAAATGTCTCCTTCAAGGTATAGTTCACTCAAAAATTTAAAAAAAATCTGTAATAATTTATTCACACTCATGTTGTTCCAAACCTATATACATTTCTGGTTACACTTTATTTCGATAGTCCACTTTAAACATTCTACTAACTATAAGTAACTTTGCAACTACATGTTAACTAACTCTCATTAGAGTATTAGTAGACTGTCAGTAGACTGGAAGGTTATGGTTAGGTGTTAGGGTTCGGGTTAGTAGAATAAGATGAATTGTTGTTGCCGAGTTACTTATAGTCAGTAGAATGTCTGTTGGGGGGCCGACAAAATAAAGTTTTAGTAAATATTAATCAGACAGTCTACAAATACTCTAATGACAGTTAGTTGACATGTTGTAAAGTTACTTATAGAATGTCTAAAGTGGACTATCAAAATAAAGTTTCCAAATTTCTTTCTTTTGCTTTACACATAGAAGATATTTGAGATATTTGAAGATATTTGAAAGAATGTTTGTAACCAAGCAGATCTCGGCAGCTATTGACCATAGGCAGCTAAAATACCATAGTATTTTTTTTCCCCCACTATGGTAGTCAATAGCTGAGATCTGCTTGGTTGCAAACATTCTTCCAAATATCTTCCTTTGTGTTCAGCAAAAAAAAAGAAAAAAAAAAGAAAGAAAGATATATATATATATATATAAATGAACTCTAGGGACATACAAAGTTCAAGAAACATCCTGCTGTGCTATTATGCAACACTGTGTTACCATAAGGCTCAACATACCATGAATTTGCATCAGCATTCTTACCAAAGGCCATTAAAGGACAAGTTCTATAAAGCCAACAGCAGCAGGAAATAAAGTGTGGAAAGATAGAAAAAGAAAGGGATTAAGACCTCCTGGTTGTCTGCTTCCTTCTATTGTTCTCTTGATATGCTTCACAACAGAAGCAGCACACACTCAGACAGAGAGCCATGCAACAAAACAAAAAAAACCTGAGCCGCCATATAAAAGCAGTGATTTTTCTACATGGCTACATCTCAAGTTCAGGATCAAATGAAAACCCCTCAAAATATATTCAAGCACACATACTCAAGCTTCTGAATGTGCCAAAACAAATTCTGAGGTAGTGACAAAGCGCTTGAGCACTTTCTGAGAGAAAACCACAAGAAGTGAGCAAGCAAGACAGAGGGCATGTGCCAGCAAACCCCAACAAACAATGGAAGACAAGCAACAGGAAAATGGGCAGATTTTAGAGGTTATATAAATCGCAAAAACCTGTGATGACCGAAAATGTGAAGAGTACCATTCACGATTGATTATAGCTTCCAGCTGAGAACAAGTAAAGCCAGATTGCTGCTAAATAAGGCTAAATAAGGTTGTGAGAAACTACTGCCAAGACAAACTGTTACTTTATCCTACCTGGAACTTTTTCGATTTTCCCTTTGTCTTTGTCCTCTGATTTGAAATGCCTTTGCAGTGAGTTACAGTAAGGAAAAATTATTTCTCAGAGAACCTCCGAGAGCTATAACAATGCCGTTTCTTCTCTTTTTCTTAAGTTGTCATATTTGTTTCATTCTTAATTTTTAAGTAAACAAAAATTATATTAATTTGGAAGTAAAGAAAAGTAACACAAATAAAACAGGCAATGTTGTATCTTCATGTGCAATATAAAATCACCTCTCAGGTGTTTCATTGCTAATACTCATTTCTGTAGTGTCAGTACTGAATTTAATGCAGCCATTACAGTCAGTGTCACATGATCCTTCAGAAAACATTCTATTATGCCAATTTGGTGCTCAAGAAACATTTCTTATTATTATCAATGTTGAAAAAAGTGGTGCTGCTTAATTTTTCTACGTAAACAAGACTTTTTGCAGGATTCTTTGCTAAATGAAGTTCAAAAGAACAGCCTTAATTTCTAATATAATAATTATTATTTTTTTTGCAACATTATGAATGCTTGTACTGCCACATTTGAAAGCATCCTTATGTCCATATATTAAAAAAAATCATAAATAAGATTGTATCTGTTAACACTAACTAATGGTTGACCAGTGAAAGTTGTTTAATGTCCAATGCAAATAGCCGACATAATTCTTTTAAATAAGATAACATTCAATTTGGTTTGTGTAAATAAAAACACACATATTACTTTAAGAAAAATTAGATTTTTTTTAAAATATCATAGGTGATCATTCTGCCGTAAGACAAATGGCACAGTAAGGTTTACTTTACAAGGCCTTGTAAGCACAAAATCCATCTTTAGTTTTGCCCCACATGACCTCAAGAGAATGTAGAGCAATCAGCTTGTGATTGTCTTGTGCAGTTGTTTACAAAGGGCCTGGAGAGGACTGGGAAAAAAGTCCATTATTGTTCTCTCCTCGCAGTTATCATGAGCAGACCTCAAACAATCTCAAACCAGTGCACGCCCACATTTAAAGGTCATTGCAGAGATTTTAAACAAGAAAATGATTAAAATAACCACAAAGCGCAATATCTAACAAATGCTACAGCATGACACTGTGACTCAGAACAAAACGCTTTTGGAGGAAAGCACACAGCAAGACTCAAGAGAGAGCTAAGAGAGAATACTAACTCTGTCATCAGTCTGACTATGCCTCATTTCTCTGAGACCTTTCACACATCTGTGTAAAAAAAAAAAAACACGCAGCACTTCACACAGCTCAGAGACTTTTTAATAACAACCATAAAACCTCAGCTGCCGCTGTGAAATAACATGCAATAATGCATTCATGACACACACCTGATGCTGATGTCACACGCATGTGTGTGTGCAGGTCTGCGAGCGTCTCTCTCCCCCCTGAAGTGACAGCTTCTCTGCAGTCCGTAAGAAAGTCAGAGAACAACGTAGAGTCTCGGGACAACTCGTTGCTTTGAGTGCCCACCCCCCCACCCCTTCTTGCTCTCCCTCTCTCCCAACTTCCACTTCCCCTGCTTCCTTCCTTTCTTACTGGCTGCTTCTGAACAGTATGTGTGTGTGGTGATATAGGTGATTCAGATAGAGCAGCTGTGTGTACCGACTAGATCTAAAAGAGGGTGTTAAAGAGTTGCGGTTTTCCAGCCACACCCGCTCCCACTGATTTTGCCGTGCACAAACACAGTTGTCCAACCACCCATACAAAAACAAACACACAAAGCTCTGCCTCTCTTATGATCTTCCATTGCATATTCTCATTTTAGTGATTAGATGAAATGTATCTTAGATCAGCAGCCACCTACAGTATTTAGACAAATGCATGATGCATGTATACTATTAGTGATAAGCCAATATATCGCCATTGGTAGTTAGGGGCATTTTAAGATTATCATGCAACATTAGTCTTGTCCATCTTGTCCAAGGGAAGTCAGTTCACTCGGTGGCCATGTTGGTTACAAACATATAAGTACAGCACCTGCCATTTGGGAAAGATAGAAATCGGTTGCATTAGTGTTAATAATCTAGAGAATTTAAATTGTTTTCTTTTAAAATGGCCAGAGGAGCCAGAGGAGTTGGAGAGTTTCAGAGAAACTCTGACCTTGGATCACAGTCATATGGGTATTTGTTGATTTATACACCTGAATAAATAAGCTTTCCACTGATATATGGTTTGTTAGGATAGGACATTTTAAAATCTGGAATCTGAGGGTGTAAAAAAACAAACCAAAAAAACGAATCATTTCGGAAACATTTTCCAAATGAAGTCCTTTTTATTACTTTTATTATATTACTACTGATAATACGTTTATATATTTACGGTAGGAAATTTACAAAATATCTTCATGGAACATGATCTTTACTTATTATCCTAATGATTTTTAGGCGCACCAGATAGCGCACCAGACATGTGTGTGTGTGTGTGTGTGTGTGTGTGTGTGTGTGTGTGTGTGTGTGTGTGTGTGTGTGTGTGTGTGTGTGTGTGTGAGAGCCTGTTTATGTGGTTTATGAGGACACAAATTTGTATAACTACATGGGTATTACACTGGTATTACACTATAAATGTGGTTTATGAGGACATATCAAATGTCCTCATAATTCAAATGGCCTTAAAAACATACTAAATGAAGTTTTTTTGAGAAAGTAAAAATGCAGAATGTTTCCTGTGATGGGTAAGTTTAGGGGCAGGGGCAGTGTAAGGGGATAGAAAATACGGTTTGTACAGTATAAAAACCATTACGCCTATGGAGAGTCCCTGTAAACCACATAGACCAACATGTGTGTGTGTGTGTGTGTGTGTGTGTGTGTGTGTGTGTGTGTGTGTGTGTGTGTGTGTGTGTGTGTGTGTGTGTGTGTGTGTGTGTGTGTGTGTGTGTGTGTGTGTGTGTGTGTGTGTGTGTGACTATATATCTGTGTGTAGGTGTGTGTGTTTTGATACTGTAATATTCTGGATTTGGTAGAAGTAAGCTCAGCCGCAGGCTTCAAAGGCTCTGTTTTTATGTAGGATATCCTGACACCAGATGACCCAGCACCCTGCAGGGATGTACTCTGGGAAGATTCTGAGGTACATGATGGCAGGAGACTGTTGTTGATGGCCAGTTTGCAGAGGGTCACACTGCTCTGGTTGGTGTAGACAGAGAAATTGTTTGAAACAATTTGCTTTAAATTTTGCATATTAAATGTTTAAAAATTTGCAACATTATAAATGTGTTTACTGTCACTTCCGATCCATTAAATGTCTTACTCACGAAAAAAGCATTAATTACTATACTCTTTATATATATATAAAAACAGAACAGTGTGACTCTCTGCTCAATATTCTGCTAAATACTGGCCTTCAACAACAGTCTCCTGCCATCATGTACCTCAGACTCTTCCCAGAGTACATCCCTGCAGGGTGCTGGGTCATCTGGTGTCAGGATATCCTACATAAAAACAGAGTCTTTGAAGCCTGCGGCTGAGCTTACTTCTTCCAAATCCAGAATATTACAGTATCAAAAAACCCTTTTTTTTACTCTCTCCATCCTTCCTCTCTTTCTTTGTGTGTACTTTATATAGCAGGCTGATGTAAGGCTTAATAATGACTTAGTTCTTAGTGTCTTAGTAAAGAAAGACTATATAAAACTTAGTAAAGACTATATAAAAATGAAAGCAAACAGCTAAAGGAAGTGACAGGTCAAGAAAAGCATGCCCCAATGACGGCATTCTCACAAAAACATGGGGATAAAGAAGTGTCATAATTTCCAACAGTTAAAAGTCACTCTTCTATACATTTCCTGTTTTTACTCAACTCTGAATCCACAACAACTTTCTGTGGCAACGTCTCTCTGCCTTCCCTTATGAGGAATGGGATGCGTAAGAGGACTACAAGTATGAGCTCACTGTTTGTCTCTCAGTGAACGACAGGAAGCACTCAAGCATTTGAAAAATGCCCTGGGTTAAACATGGTATGTTTTGAGTAAGCATTAGTAAATGACATTCTAAAGAGTATATTATATGTAGTATCCAAGCAATATCATGCTCAATTTAAGATATTAATGCTGTATAATTAACTTGGAATTGTTTTATTCTTATGTTCAGATTTTGAAAAGAAAACAAATACATAGTATGTTGATCCCATGCGCTCATCATATCAGACTGACATAAGGCTTTATTATAAAGCATGTCGTCATTACACGTGTCTATGCCTGAGGATTTCTATACCTGATGCAGAGCTGAAAACGACTGTAATTTTACACCTTAGGGGTCATGCATTGTGACCTCTTTATTCATACAAAGTCTTAATTCCTGCCTGGTGACATCACAGGTCTCCTTTAAAGGAGTGAATGGGAGAGTGGAGAGCTATGTTTGGCAAAAGAAAGCAAACAAGAAGAAGAGAATTAAGAGATATTAATGTTGACAACTGGTACAGCGATGTGAGTACAACGGGGACAAATCTTGGGGGATATTATTTAAATAAAATGTTAAGTTTAATCATGTCATTTCTACCTCCATTAGTGGCATATGAAGCTTTGGCTGCATCCGAAATCACATATTTTAGACCACAAAAAAAATGTGTTCTTTATAGTATGAATGTGTGTTGTATGAAGGTAATCTAAGCAAACATTTGCCATTTTGTCATTACCATTTGACTTATACCAGCATGAGTTACGTCACTTCACCTCCATCCTCTCCTGTGGCATCATGGGATAGTAAAGGGTACATCATGCATACTTCAGAATCTCGCTGGAAGTAGGAGATCATCCGGATACTTTTTTCCAACTCGTTTATCACACAGTACAGTGAATTTGGAGATACTTCTTTTGTAACATACAGTTTTTCACCTACTATATAGTAAGGAAGTATGCCATTTCGGATGTAGTCAATAACAACCGGTTTCCAAACAGTTTCACAAAACACTCCTAACGTCTTCCATTGGTCACTTAAACAGACAGCCCCGCCCTGAACTCACACCATTGGTTGAGCCAACGTTGCCGGGTAGGGTTAGTCAGTTTTTTTGCATACAATGTTTTAAAAGCGGCACACAGAGAGAGAAAGTATTTACGTTCCAGGAATTCAACCTGCAGAAGGATTAATCATGGTTATGTGATATGAGAGTAGTTTAAAATATAAATAATTTACACACTAAACCTTTAAGAGAAAGATTCATGAAATATTGGTTTATAGTTTATTTATATTTTTTGCAATAATTAAAATAATTGTAATTCACTTTAATTAAACTTTATTAAAGTTAAAATCTGCATTTGAATTATTTTGTCCATGTGACTTTCTTAGCACACTCACACAGTAGACATTTTCCTAAAAGCTGAGTATTATTGCTCCATCTGGTGGTCGAAAGTGTAAGTGGGGCTTCACAAAGCAAAGTGTTCCACGAATACTAATTTCCTCCACTAACTTTTCAATTCTTTTGTCCTTGAAATATTTCAGGCAGCACATTAAGTTTTAAAGTGGGTGTCTCCCGAGGCTGTTGCTTTACAGGTGTGAGTTCAGTCTGTTCTCACACTCAGCTGTTAGGCAACACAAAAAGAGATAAAACAGTGACAGAGGAGACACAGCACAGATCTGCTGCAGAAGCTGAAATAATCCTTTCAATCATGTTAACGACTGTAAACGAGTTTGAAACTTGCTATTTTTTAAAGGAAAAGCAGCACAAAAGATAGTATTATGAAGTACATTGGGGTCCAAACAACATTGACTTTCAAATATGGATAAAAACAAACATTTATCAATATTTTGTGTTCCTCAGAAGAAAGAAAGTCATAAAGGTTTGGAACTATATTAATAAATGGTGAAAATGTTCCTTTTATGGGTGAACGATTCTTTTAATAAGCTCATTTCATGGTTGCGAGCTTCTTAATGTCTTTAAAATTATTTTGTGAGGAAAATCCATTGCGACGGGATGCCAGGTTAACCTGAAGCCAATAGATTATATATATTATTGAAGACTGAAAAGCAATTAACCTACTTTTCTAACTGAAATCAAGCCTTTGAAGCCAAAACATTGGCAACCTTGTGACAGGGCAACACTCTGGTATTTTCATGAAGAAAGTGTTTGAAAGACACCATTAGCCAATCTGCTAACCCATAATATTCTGTCCTGCTCCAGCTTAGTAATGTCTTGGTAAGCAGCACGTTCATCTTTTACAACACAAATTACAGTCAGCTGCTAATGTCTGTGTTTATTATAGTGGAGTCACTGTTTAGTCTGTGTTTGTGTAAGGGAAGGACGGTTGGCCTATTTCACAACTTTCACACACACATTTACACATGCACACAAGCATGAAAATGCACACACACATAAATTATCAAAGCAAATACGTATATACATACACAAACTCTCATGCCGTGTTAAAATATTACATATCCTGTTCTGTGTTAATATTGTGTGGTATTAATCTGTAAAATGTCTAACTGTGACATTCAAAAATAAAGACATGTATGAAAGACCAGTATGTTTACGCACAAGAAAAGAGCCTTTTTCCATGAAATGAAATTTGCGATAGTCTTTTATTCCCTATTGTGACATATCCGATTGGAACGGCTTCTCAAATAAGAAAAAAGGTAGGACGGGATTTGATTTTGTCCATCGGGAATTGATTGGATCATTTTCTTTTTCTATTGCAGGCATCTTGTCACAAAAAACTCGTCATCCGATATTGTTGTTTCAAGAGGGACGTAAAGTTCATTTGTTTAAAAATTACAAGAGCAAATCAATTAAATAAAAAAAAAAAAAAATATATATATATATATATATATATATATATATATATATATATATATATATATATATATATATATATATATATATTTAATATATGAGTTGTCAATTTTGATTTCATGGTGACTTTAAAGCATAGACTGTAAAAAAATATGGACGTAGTGTCTGTGACGTCACTCATAGGATTCCGTTCTGAAGCTTAAAGTAGGGGCGTTGTGGGCGTTGCCATCTTGCGAGCGAGTCATCACGTGTCACTCCCGGATTACAGAAAATAGCGGGATGTGGGCGGAGCTCAAGTGACGCAATGACTATAGACGGTGGATAAATGGCTATCCAGCTGTCATTCAAAGTAACCACGCCCTTAATTATGCAGAACTTAAAGTCTTTATAAAACGTAAACAAATGAGTTATCAAAAAATTCCCCCCTCACAGTTGTCATGAAGGTCAAAATTAGACGTATAGACCAAAACCACAATTTGTACCAGGGTGTAAACATGTTTTTTTTTTCTGCTGTAAAGTTGGGCATTTTAACATGGGGCTCTATGAGATTCTGCTCCCTTCTGGAGCCTGTCTCTAGTGGCCAGTCGAGGAATTGCAGTTTACATTACTTCGTTATTGGCTTCAAGAGAGATTGCGGGAGGTTGCCGCTTGCTTTAAAGCTGAAGTGTGTAATTTGTTACTAGCTGCCATTGGTCAGACAAATAGCCCCGCCCCCAAACTCCCCAAGCAACTGGTTGAGTCACTGTTGCTAGTCAGGATGCTCAAACAAACAGAATAATGGCTTGAAAACACTACAGAACCACAGTATTTACACTTGTTCTCAGGGAAAATAATCTGTGAATTGCTTACAGTTGCCTCTGAGATAAGAGTATTTGAACATTAAAAAAATCTACACTTATATCTTTAAATGTCAGCTAGCAGGATGAGCAGTTAAACGTCAACAGCAAACTATCATTATCATCATTGTGTATTTTCACCTCTTGACCCCTTGCAGGATACAGGAAGAGCAAACCTACATGAAATTTGTAGCCCACAAGAGATGAGCCACAAAGACCTCAAAACATAAACACGCACATACACACACTTGAAAACTCTCCGTTCTTTTCAAATAAACAAGAGTTCCTCTCATCTTTCCATATTTTAAGGGTAATGACATAAGTGTGTTCCTGGTTCAGATAAAAACATTGGGTACATTAAGTTAAGTCTGGCTTCGATCAGAGAAGACTAGAAACAGAAGTGTTTACCCAGAGACTCTTTTCAAAAGCTCACTAAGTTCAGAGGACACTGGCAGAGTTGTGCCGACAGGAAATGTAGGACACCAAAAAAACAAGCAAACATCACTGTAATGTCCTATAATGAATAAGACATGCACCGTGTAAACAAGCTTTATCAGTTTCCTTTATACTGGGTTTATCTGTATCCACAGTCTGAAGGCTGGTACCGGGAATTATTCTTGCATACAAAATAACCATATTATTCTCATCTTTACCTGCTCAACAAGACAGCCTGCCTCCATGGTCTTACTAGACAAAAGAGTGTTATTCTCAAAAGCCAGGTATTATCTGCATTATGTTGACCAATAATTGCCCATTCAAATATGAACTATAATTACCTGACTTACATGTAAGCCACCAATCATACTTCAGTTGTTTTTGTGATATTTAGGGGCGGGTAATAAGACACTTATGCACACAACATGTATTTAAAGTATTTATTTAAGGGGACATATATACAGTATATACAGTGAGGAAAATAAGTATTTGAACACCCTGCTATTTTGCAAGTTCTCCCACTTAGAAATCATGGAGGGGTCTGTCATCGTAGGTGCATGTCCACTGTGGGAGACATAATCTAAATTTAAAAAATCC
This sequence comes from Pseudorasbora parva, assembly GCF_024679245.1. Taxonomy (NCBI): domain Eukaryota; kingdom Metazoa; phylum Chordata; class Actinopteri; order Cypriniformes; family Gobionidae; genus Pseudorasbora; species Pseudorasbora parva. Next base: position 25,537,538 of record NC_090193.1, read on the forward strand.
AGAAATCAGTTAATATTTGGTACAGTAGCCTTTGTTTGCAATTACAGAGGTCAAATGTTTCCTGTAGTTTTACCAGGTTTGCACACACTGCAGGAGGGATTTGGCCCACCCCTCCACACAGATCTTCTCTAGATCAGTCAGGTTTCTCGCTGAGAAACACGAAGTTTGAGCTCCCTCCAACGATTCTCTATTGGGTTTAGGTCTGGAGACTGGCTAGGCCATGCCAGAACCTTGATATGACTCTTACAGAGCCACTCCTTATTTAGGTTATCCTGGCTGTGTGCTTCGGGTTATTGTCATGTTGGAAGACCCAGCCTCGACCCATCTTCAATGCTCTAACTGAGGGAAGGAGGTTGTTCCCCAAAATCTCACAATACATGGCCCCGGTCACCCTCTCCTTAATACAGTGCAGTTGCCCTGTCCCATGTGCAGAAAAACACCCCCAAAGCATGATGCTACCCCCCCCCCCCCCAGCTGGTGGTCCTAGCTCTTTTCAGGTCACCCCACAAGGTGAGATCTTGCATGGAGCCTCCCCCAATCCGAGGGAGATTGACAGTCATGTAGGGATGTTAACCGATGACCGTTTGACCGATGGTTGACCGTATCAATGTTAACAACGTTTCAAAGTCGACGGTTAAAAAAAAAGTGATCTCTAAATTAGGCTATTATAGACAGTGGACTAAACGCTACTACAATTAGCCATCTCATTCCAAAATCTTATTGTGTGAAGTGAACAAATCCCTCACACTCAATTTTTCATAACTCGCCTGTTTGTACTTAATAAACCAATAAAAACATTTGGCATGAGGTCACAGCATTTGGGTTTGCGCGCTCACAAGGTTTGCAAAAAGTAAACAGGCTAAAACACTCGAGGTTAGAGCCAGGGCAGACGACAGTATGAAGCGTGCCTTCTGCATAAAATGCGGAATTACAATTGGGCTTACAAAATGCGGGCTTACATTTGGAAATATATTACATCTACATTTCAGTGATAACACATAAGGTGTTGATCATCATCTTTCTTTATTATTGTTAGCACTACCTCGAACTAAAGTGGCATCTCTTCGGAGCTGTCATTTTCTTAAATGAGCTGCGGCAATGTTTTAAATGATCTTCCAATGCGATCACTTTGTACCCAAACCATTTCGAAACTAAGAAGCCATTTGACCTCCGATTACAAACAACCTCCTCGGCAGCGCGTTTGCGGGACTCATGTTTTGCGCTGTTGGGATTTTTAAAAAGTGATGTGAGTGGAAGGGAGGCGGCGGCGCCGGGACAGTGTGTGTATGAGAGCGGGAGGCACAGCGGCAGAGAGATGCGACAGGGTTGCGAAATTGCAGGCGCGGCTCACGGCTGTTATTTCAAATAGCGGTTAACCAGTTTCAATCGGCTAATGAGGCTTGGTGGTCAGTCAATAAAGGGTTAGTTTACGCCATCCCTAGTCAAGTTTAGCTTCTTCCATTTTTTAATGATTGCTCCAACAGTGGACCTTTTTTCAGCAAGCTGCTTGGCAATTTCCCCGGATCCCTTTCCAGCCTTGTGGAGGTGTACAATTTTGTCTTTTGTCTTTGGACAGGTCTTTGGTCTTGGCCATGTTTGTAGTTGGATTCTTACTGATTGTGTTTGGGTGGACAGGTGTTGCGCCGCTATCGCGTGAGTTCCAGGTGAGTTCACGTCAGAGACCTACACGGAAGACGATATCTTGGCAGATAAAGTCATTATTTAGATTTTTTTGTGTACAAAAACTATTCTCGTTGCTTCGTAAAATTATTGTAAAGCCACTGTAGTGAGATGGACTTTGTGACGAAGTCTTTAGTGCCTATTATGGGTCTTGTGACTGAGTTAGTAGAAATGTACTGAATGCCAATGGAGGCCTTTCTGAAGCCTTTCTCAGCCATCAACTTTCAACAAAAATATCTTCATTTGTGTTCCGAAGATGAATGAAGGTGTTACGGGTGTCCAACGACATGAGGGTGAGAAAATAATGAAATAATTTTCATTTTTGGGTGAACTAACCCTTTAAGTCCTGTAAGTTGTGAGGTGGGGCCTCCATAGATCGGACTTGTTTGTTCAGCACATCCCACAGATGCTTGATTTGATAGATATCTGAGGAAGTTGAAGGGCAAGTCAACACCTCAAACTTGTTGTTGTGCTCCTCAAACCATTCTCGAAACATTTTTGTTTTGTAGCAGGGTGCATTATCTGCCGAAAGATGCCACAGCCACCAGGGAATACCGTCTTCATAAAGGGTTTACATGGTCTGCAACAATGCTTAGGTAGGTGGTACATATCACAGTAACATCCACATGGATGGTAGGACCCAAAGCTTCCCAGCAGAACATTTCCCAAAGCATCACACTGCCTCCACCGGCTTGCCTTCTTCCCCATAGTGTATCCTGGTGCCATGTGTTTCCCAGGTAAGCGACGCACACATATCCAGCCATTTAAAAAAACATGATTCATCAGACCAGGTCACCTTCTTCCATTGCTCCATGGTCCAGTTCTGATGCTCATGTATCCACTGTTGGCACTTTCGGGGCTGGACAGGGGTCAGCATGATCATACAGCCTCATACACAACAAACTGTGATGCACTGTGTATTCTGACACATTTCAATCAGAACCAGCATTAACTTATTGAGCAATTTGAGCTACAGTAGCTCGTCTGTTTGACCGGTTCACCACTGTTTCTTCCTTGGACCACTTTTGATAGATACTGACCAATGCAGACCAAGAACACCACACAACTGCAGTTTTGGAGTCTCAAAATAACTCACTCAAATCCATAGGCTTGCCCATTTTTCCTTCTTTTTACACATAAACTTTGAAGACAAAATGCTCACTTGCTGCCTAAAATATCTCACCTTCTAACAGATGCCATGATGAAGAGATAAATCATTATTATTCACATCATAATGTTATGCCTGATATATATATATATATATATATATATATATATATATATATATATATATATATATATATATATATATATATATATATATATATATATATATATTCTTTGCATATATACAGTGTGTATATACATATATATATATATATATATATATATATATATATATATATATATATATATATATATATATATATATATATATACTGTATATATGCAAAGAAAGGGAATTCTGGCACCTGTTTTTGTTCAATTCAAACACTGTTTACATCCAACCTGAAGACTAATACGTCAGCACATTTCTGCAGCAGCATTGTAATTGACAATTTTAAAGGTAAAGGAACGCCTGTTAAAACACAAAAGTGGAAAGTGTGGGTAATGAATAGGCATTGAGTTTGTCAGTAAGGAAATGTGATTGACTGATGTAAAAGAAGAAGTAGGGACATGGGAGGAATACACTGACTCTTTAGCTAAACCAGTTTGGCAATGAACCCATGACAATAAAACCCAATCAAAACCGTGTCACCAGACTAGATGTATTACATTTTAACAGACAAAAAGAGAGAGACGGGAATAGAGACAGTGTATAATAAAGGGAGCGCGAGTGAAAGACAGGAAGGGAGAGACATATTGTGTTTTGTTTAAGTGTGTTTATGTGCGAAAAGCCTTATATATGTGCAAACAGTAATCTCACTTTTCCATGCCCGCACCCACAGACTCCCAGGAGAAGGCTGGTGAAATGCCACCTATAACATCACATCCCTCCTCTCACCCCCGAGCATTCAACAGCACAAAGACAAACAAAAATTTTGTTTTTCCTCACAGTTCCCTAAGCGCACATGCTGACAAATGATTATTGTCCTGAAATATTCCCTGTGATAAATGCAATAAGCATACTTGGAATTTTTTGTGCATAAGAGTTCACGAAAACATTAAGTGGTGAAGGTTTACCCTTTTTTTGTCACCCTTGCAGGGCTTTATATGCCATGTGACACATTCTGATGTCTTACCTTGGAAGCAAGCCGCCGTTCGGGACAGTTGGGATGCTGACACAAGATGCCGGTTTTTTCCTCTTGTGCAGGCTTCTCACCTGAAACAACAGACAAACAGAGGTTAAAGGTCAACTCTATGTAGTAGGGAATTATAAGTGAGGTCAATTTGTAGGCCAAACTGGAAAGATGCTGTCAAATTTCACAAACAAAAAAGGTTAATTGTCTGTTGTCAATAGTGTAGTGATGTATGAAGCACAGCTTTCAAATCAAGCAGCTTTCTTTTGGTCAAAAACTTCCTTTGCGAATCTGTGAGACCAACATGAACCCATTGCAAAATCATTTCCGCTTGACTGTTTGACGAACAACAGTAAATGTGATCGCACATGAAGGCTAATTGCTATTTTCATGGGAATTTCCTATGGATTTTTAAAAGCCAATTTTTGATTTATAAGTAAAATAAGGTGTGTGGTAATATTACTTAGAAACTTTCACTCTACAACATATATTACACACAGTCCTCCATTTTGAAACTCCTGTTTCTAGCTTCTAGCAAGTTGCTACATAGATACTACAATGGCTGTCTGAAACATCAAGCATGTAAACTCACATAATTGTGTTTTTCATAGCATATTTTACAAGTAAACCAACAAACTAATTAAAAAACTTATTCGAAAGAACGCTTTCCCTTCTCGTCCTACTTTTAAGGCTCAACAGCTCTATATCGAAGCATCAAATATCCAGAGGTAATATAGAGGAGATTAATTAAGGAGATAAATATGATTGAGATATTTCATAACAGGGTACCATGGAGGGACTCTTCTGAACACAGTGAGCCTGTGGGGGATATGTCCTTGGGCATGAGCCAAAAGACATAACAGCAATACAGCAATAGATGAGGCAGCTGGGGGGATATGTAGGAGAGAGCCATTGAAAAAACTGAGAACCAAAAACAAGAGATACAATTCACACGGCAACTACTTAACTGCATGATATGCAGATCATATAAAATTGCATGCATCTATTTATAACATAGCCTATATAAATCCTTTCCATCCTTTCCTTCAGCCATGCTAGCAAGTCCATAAAGACTATAGAAACTGGTACCAGGAGAGATTTAAAAAATAATTCTAACAAATATTAAACCTTGAGGAAGGAATTAACTGAAAACTGAATAATTGAAAATAACACAAAAAAGGAAAAGAAAGAGGAAAAATAGAGAAAAACAGACAGAGAGTGAAAAAAGTTGGCGGAAATCTAAGATTTCCAGACATTACAAGTTTGCTGGCAGACTGGCTGATTTTCCTTTCAGTGAGGGCAGTGGTATTCCTCTTACCTAGAAACCCACAGGCCTTAATGTGAAAAAGATTTTTCATTGATTCAACCACTCAATCTCTTTTCTAGCAATGCTGCCACCTCAAAACTGGTTGAGCAGAAGCCCTTACAGACAACAACATACACAAAAGAGACCAGATCAACAACATAGAAAAGACAGACAGCCAACATTACAGAGAAACATTCTTATAGGTTGCTTTATTACAAATAATTTTGAAAAAAGTTAAAAACCCCAAACCAGTGTCCCCCCCCCCCCCGATCTGCATCATATGCATTCATCAATGAAAAAAAGTAACAGAACATATATTTGTTGTGATATGTGATAATATAGCAAACATTCACAACCATATATAATATGGTTGTGAATGTTTGCTATATTCATATATGGTATATAAAAGGTGCACAGTTCCTAATTCATCAAGTCATCTGCATATTTTCTAACATCCTGAAAGCAGAGCATCATCACACAGTAGCCAGACTTTAGATATTATCCTCAACACTGCTCACATTCCTTCTCCATACTCGCCTCCATCTCTCGATGAAGAATATTCCATTTCTCCTTCTTTAGTCAGAGGTAGAGGGCACCTCCTAAAAAATTCTCTATGTAAGGAATGTGCAGAATGCCAGGATCTGTTTTTCATGCCCTTCTGTTTACCCAGTTGTTTGCTGAAGTTCCTGAGGAGCATTAAGCACATCTACTGTCTCAAGTGCTAGAGCGGAAATATTTAATACTTGTTTCCTTTTGCCTCCATTGGAGGAACACCAAGATGATGCCATGGATGCCAGTATATGTTTTGGAAGGTCTGAGAAAGTCAAAACATTATCAGCTGAAGGTCTGTAAGCGAGGTTGTCCTTGATTCTTTATTTCTATCTTACTAATCCTCTTGCATTTTGGGCTTGAGACTGGGAAATGAGATTAGAAAGAACCTGACATAGCAAAATTAGCTCAACCGATGCCGTGAGTTTAGGGAGGCACAACCTGCTTATGTAACATAGACAGATGGTCAATGTCTTTGGGAAACCAGTTTGTAAATAATTGTTTCACAGCACTTTTTGGTCCCACTTAGAGGCACAAAAATTACACACTTCACTTCATTGCACAACTGCCAAATGTATTTCACAAGCTTTAAAATACATCTAAAGATTTAAGTAAACAAAAAAAAATAGTTTGACTGTGTGGAGAAAGAGGGATTGAGTGAGTGATTAGACAGACAAAACACTTCCAAAGGCAAAGGTGATTCAGAGTGGGTCCTAATTGGGGCATTATTAGCACAGATTAAATACTGTTGTAAGGATATGGACAAGCTACAAACTCACTCTCCCTCTGCACTTTGGAGTCACAGTAGTCTCTTGAACCTTCTGACTAAGTGGAAACCAAACATGTGGTTCTTCCCACAAAACCACAACAAAAGGAAAAGGAAAAGGAAAAAAAAAGGAAAAAAGGAAGCCATTTTGTTCCACTAGACCTAAGTGTAAAACATAGATTTTAACGTAGACACAAGTAGACACACACACTTGTTTTTGGACATAATGATTTTTATACTGTACAAACTGTATATTCTATCATCTAAACCTACGCATCACAGAAATATTTCTGCATTTTTACATTTTCAAAAAACAACAGTATGATTTATATGCTGTTTTCCACATTGGGACCAAACATTTTTGGATTTCTAATCTTTGTGGGGACATTTTATCCCCATAATGTAGTGCTTACCAGTACCACACACACATCCAATCAAATAAATAAATAAAATGGAATAAAACTATCATGTATTTACTGTCTGTAAAACACTGTCTGTTGACTTTTCCCATGGATCACAAAACAAGTTAATTTATACTGTAGCTGAATGTCCTTTGTTGTTGCTCTTTTCCAATAAAATTCTATGGTGACCACAAAAACTCTAGGCCAGATTTTTAGCAAATACAAAAATTTCAGCCAATGCTGAAAATTGCGCATGTGTTGTTTGGACTATACTTTTATGATGGTTTTAGGTGTTTTTTCGAAGCTTGATAGTCCATTTATTATATCGAGGAGCATTTTTTTATCTAGAGTAATTTTAGTTTTCCACAGAAGAAAGAAATTCATGCATGTTTGGGAATAACATGAAGATGTGTAAATGACGACAACATTTTCAATTTGTGGGTAAACTATAGGCACTCTGGGAATTTTTTTTTATTCTTCGACCAGTCATTCAATGAAAACTGTACTTGGTTGTAAGAAGAAACACGGCATGAGAAATAACATGCAGCCAATCCATTTTCCAAAATTACAACAAAAAAAACTTTAAAAATACAATCTGCAATCGACCTTTTGGGTAAAAAATAGATAATGATTCAACCAAACTGTGTTACACCATTCAGTGGTGTCAATTAAAATCTCTTACCACAAGAATTCTGGGTGATGTCCATGAGGGAGGTCCAGGTGTACTTCTCCACCCCCAACTCACTCGGAGTACATGGCAGAGTTTCCAGTTCATAAGACCCATGCCGTCGCCAATGAAACATTGTGCCTCACAATCCAAATGTAATGATAAATCTAATGCCACATCTCACTTGTCAACACACAGAGGAGATTGAGATGATGATCTTCACACCTTGAACCAAACATCAGTCTTTAGATGATTACTATTCATGTTTTTCCAAATTATAGAATGTACTAAAACTTCAGTGGCTTCTCTTGTGGAGAAAAGTTCTCAGAATACTGGATTTCTCTAAAGTTTCCAGGCTGGGTACTTTGGACTTTGTGAGCCAGTATGTAAAGGGGGGGAAGAGAGAGGGGGGGCTTGACCCACACAGCACGCCAGACAAGCGATGCATTCATACACATGTGAAGTGCATGCTGGGATGTGAGGGAGACTTGGACCTGTGACTTTTCAGAATGGCAAGAGATACAAAGCTGCCTTTTGAGATGTCCACCTACTTGTAGCCCACAAACTCCATGCATCTCAAAGTTACACTATCATATAGAGCAATGGAGCAGAAACCATACAGTTTACAGGCTCTCAAGCCACAGTCAGTGATATAGAGAAAGTAATGGAAGACAATAATTTCTCAAAAAGTGGAAAATGAGAAAGGGTTAAGATAAAGATTAAGAGAATAGCAGCAAGAGTTGGCGAGAGCCATCCAGAACCCCCACAATTTCTAATTTTGCTCTGACAAATTAGAGAGTAGCATGAGAGAGTCTTAGCTGTTGGGATCCAACATTTCCAGCCATATGGTAGTGATTTGGAGCAGTGTGACGTGCAGGGGTTAGTTTTAATGACCAGGCTTCCAGTGGCAGTCAAGCCAATACGCCGCAGTCTCAAACTCTGTCAGCTTAATCATTCGCTGGGACATGTACAAACAACAAACCTCTTCTGATCTTCACCTAGACATTTATCTCTGCGACCTGGTGTACAACAACATCTTTTATAATTACAGCTCACTTCATCTGGCTGTTATTACATTAAATAATTACTTTCAAACGTTATTGTTGAGACATAATAGGAGTCTTGTTTCTGCTCTATGTTGCGCTATAGGAGTTGTTTGACTATTCAAATAGCTCGTCTGGTGTACTGTTGTGCTCCCTCATGATACTGAGTACATAGAAGAGTTTTTTTTTAAAAAGACTAGGACCGTTAATCGAGTTACCTAATTAATTCATCAAGTTTATAACATAATCCCACTGATAAAAGCAACCAATTGATGATAATTCAAAATACTACATTGTGGCAGACAAAAGCATGACTACAAAACATGTCTTAAGAATTTAAATAATAAACAGTCTAGAAGTCAGTATGAACTCACAAGTCACTATGTCTATTAATTTAATTTAAGTAACGGTAAGTTAGTTTTAGATATATAAAGTATACATATATCATTTTATAGTTTTTAAGCGCATTAGCGCACCCAGAGAGATAGTAATATAATATACAAGTAATAATAATTTATTTAAATGCTAATGATCATCACACCACACTCATATTTTGTCTGCAGCATTGCATTTGGCTGGTCATCATGCTATCTTAAGCTCACAATACTCAGCATGTAAAACATATGTTAGCACCAGCATATTGGCCACACATGAAAGAACACTGTGGTGTGACAGCTACTACAGTCAATTATAATAAGTGGCTAATCCTCTGATCTGTGATTCTCCTGACATTGTTTATCTTTGTTTAAAACGCTAGCATTAGGACAGTCATGCACACGGCGAACAGGCCGGTCTATCTGAAACCAGTTATGGGCTTGGTTTGGAGGCTAGATGACAAATTAGTCAGCCAAGTGACAGTTCCCAAATAGCCAAAACAGTTTCATGCAATTTAAAATCAGGTAAACAGGTCTTTATTTCTGGCGTTGTTCTTCATCATTAATTCCAAAGCTTAGACTATATTTGACATTATTCTATGAAATACCACTTAATAAACTGTGAGCTTCATAAAAGCCCGATTTGTTAGTTTGAAGTTTGAATTTAATAACTATGGCCCTGGACCTCACAGACGGAACATAAGAGGAATTTCCTTTGGTTGGAAGAGTCACTTTGTTTCCACTGTCAAAATATTTTATATGGATTTCAAACTATTTATATTGATGAAAAGAATGTAAAATTGCAATCTTGTGGTCAATCTTGCTGGGAAAAAATAACTAGCAAGTGAGGGTTATAATGGCATTTACATAAAGAAAGGAAATCTATAGAAAATAACATTTAGACAGTAAGGAAATTAATAATTGTACATTTAAAATGTAATAATATTAATACTGACCCTCTAAATTATAATAGTCAACATCTATGAATAGGAACCATTTCCTCTAAAATCAGCTGGTATAACTTTTATCTGGATAAATCAACCTAAATGCAATCTACCCCTGCAGATGTTGAAACAGAGCTGTTGACTGTTGATACAGTTTGAATAACATTTCCTTATGATAAGCCAGTGGAGAAGTAAAGTAAACCATAGAGCTGTCTGTCTACCTGACTGTCACAACATAAACACAATTTAGCCAAATCTAATTGTGAGGAACGAGAAAAGCCATGACAAAGAGTGGCAGACTGGATTTAAATAGCCAAAAAAGGACATAATCCTGTACAGACAGACACAACTAAATACAAGTAAAACCAAGTTCAGTCTATTTTCAGGTATCAAACACACAGTACAGTCATTTTAGTCAGCTAACAGAGTCAGACTCAGAATGTACAGAAATGACTTAGAAATGACATCGCACCTGCAAAAATTTTCCAGTACCACCTTTATCTGGTTATCACCCAAGTTAAAATAAAGAGATTAAAAATTAGTGATTATGATGATTTTTGTAGCTTGATATCTTCAGAGTGGGACATTAAGCAAAATTCCGGATGAACTATCCCTTTAAGACATCCTCAAAACTTATCGCGTCAGCACGTTGTTTTAGCACTAGTTGTCATCATTGCCACAAATACGCACAATATGCAGGTAGACCTCACATGTCTTCTTTTATTGCAGCCGGTAACACGTACAAGACAAAGCCACTTACCAAGTCGCAAACGAAGTCCAAGCCAGCTCTTGGGTGGCGATCCGTATCGATGCATTATGTGCTGTAACCATGTGGGTTAATGTCCAAGTCCGGCGTATTCATCTGTTGTTCTCAGAGATGAGACATCCAACCATATACCGTCCGCTGAGTATCAGCAGTAGGGCAGACATGGGCTCTGACGCGCTGTTGGCAATCCTCCAAAAACAAAGCGCAAGATAAGTCACATTACCCAAGTTTGATATATAAGTGACATGTATATTCGATGTATAGCGTACCTAATGGTGGTTCCCTCTATAGTATACTGCAAAGCTATTACGTTTCTTTAAAATATCTTATCTGTATGCTTGAATGACGTCCAAAGCGCTTCACCTTCTGTGCTGCAGAGACACAAAAGGACCTGTTGACTGTCGTTGACGCACGAAGTTTTTGTCTCCTTTTTGGCCTCAAGGTTTACTGAAACTTATTGAATTGCGTTCAAAGAACATGGGATATCCACTTTCAAAGTCGACATGACATCTTTTTTAACACGCACAGCTTTATGTCATGTTAAAAATTGCAGGCGCGTTATCTCAAAGACTACCTCTAACTTCATTGTGTATCACCTAGCCTACTTTAAACAGGCAGGCGTTTCCCCAAACTCCTTTTCCCATCTTCAGTCTTTCTTTGCAATCTGACATCATTCTACCTTTCAGACAGGATATTTAAGGCAAAATGCTACATTTATTCTGCTGTTCAACAACGGACATCTACACAATTTTATGCCATGACACGTGACTTTCTCAAGCTTTTCAGTACTGAACTGTCATCCTTGAAAAGGTACTGTCATGGTTCATAGCCTTCACGTGCTATCGGAAAATACTTTCCTACTTCGTGATTACAACCTCAATTCATTCAAACTTTGACTTTGAAACTGGTATTTATTCCATATAGCACTTAAAGGCAGCATCAGTTTTAATAATTAAAGGCGCAATATGTAAACATTTTGGATTAAATATCCCAAAACCACAATGTTATATATTTTGTTGACTTGCACTTACATTATCACACGTTTCCAAGAATATTTAATCCGGAGAAATAAGCAATTTTAACCAGGACACAAACTGTGTCCGTGTTGCCTATCAATTACATCATACCCACATTACCCTTTATTTGCATATTGTTTTGTAGAAACCATGGAAACACAAAAGATGCTTTAATATATTATGTGTTTTATTAGACAAGTGACCAACTGTTTGGATGCATTACTCAAGAGAAAACTAATCATTGTTATATAGCTCAACACAGTTAGTCTTATTGGTTAAATCTCGTTTTCATGATTTACTGTAAGTACCATGTTTTACCATTTCTAATATCGATCTAGCTTACTGCAGCGTGCAACAAGTGTCTCATATTAGCCGCTGAGCGAACACACAGAGTATTATAACATAGCTATCAATGCATGTATCTAATATGATAAAACAGTACTGCGTACATACACCCCACATACACATGCAGAAGAAGCGGAAGCAGCTGTCTCTGGCATAATAAAAGCTCTGAAAATTCAAGAAACATCAAGCTACGCCTTTGTTTTGAATAAGCAACCTATAGCAGCAAAAAATGACATATTGTGGCTTTAATTTTGTTTTAAATCATTCAAACATACTTTACCACCAGAAAAAAAGCTGAAATAACTAGTTAAACATGCTCTTTGTTTACAAACACCATAATTAGCTATTAAATGTTTTCAGTTTTCATCATCAATCATATACTGCAGTTCTTTTATTCCAAAAGTGCCTCAAGTGGCCTATAGTCGATCCCTATTGTGACATATCTATAAGTGAGCTTCTCGAACAAGAAAAAAACACAGGGTCCCCTTATACGCCAGTAAACATGGAAATGCACATGGATAATAATTCATTTATAATAAATACTGCAATATTCAAAACAAAACAAAAGAAAAGTTGATTTTGATTTCATAGTCACTTTAAAATAATGGAGGCACTCTCTTGCCAGCCTACCCCCATCTCTTTTCATCTCTTTTAAGTACAAGCAAACCTGTTCCTGCTTGCCAAGCTGGCCATATGTGGAGTATTAACCCTCTGCAGCTCTCTCTCCCCCGCACACTTACTCAGACAGCCTGCAGAACAGACAATACTCACTTTATCTTCTGTTAAAACTCACCATCACTACTATTTAGCTTCTTTATAGCTGTTCCTGACACAGTGTGTCTGGAAAAAAGATCTTATTCTGTCACTGCTGTGCAAAAAAACTTACGTCCACCCAGTACTATCCATCATATTTGACTTATTTGTCCTTGCCATTGACAGTGAATCATGTGTATGGAATGTGGTGTCTGGACCTTTGAGCTGGATATGATGTTCCTGACTGATTGGTGCCCTGAGCTGGTGAGCTGGATGGTCGAACTGGATGATCTATACCTGGATCAGATCCCATCAGTGTGTAGAAGATCGCTCTTATCAGGTGTGACAAATCCCTAATCCATTCAGGTTGACAACAACTATGCTTTTATAAACTGGGTCTGTCAGACATTTTAGGGAAGGGTAAATCTGTTGTTTTAAACCCTTATCCCACACCTGACCATGGTCTAATCTAAAACAGATTAAAAGAGATTACCTCATCTTTGATAAAATGTGCACAAAATATACACCGGCTGTCCTTTTTGCCAAAGTAAACATACTTCTATGGTCTCACTACCCTCATTCAGAGTAATGAATACATTTATTAATGATGGTCTTCTTGATGATATATTCAATATCATCCTCACACATGCTGTCTATTGGAAATTATCTTTGCTTTTTGTGAGTTGAGCATGTGTGTCTGCTCAGACTCATGTTCTCTAGACGCTTTTCTTAAGCTGATTAGCAGCTCGGCAGATTAATTCATTAGTTTGGAAAAAGAATGATGAATAAGGCCATTTTATCAGTGGACTGAGCTGACGCCAAATGTAGTTTTATTGTACATTTTTCTTCAGACTAAATTTATCTACCATCTTTTGGTATAGGAAACATACATGTGTTCCAAAAGTAATAGTTTATATTTAAATTGAGTAATATGTTTATAATTACATTTTAAGAAAGAATGATTGATTTGAACTTGCATTATAATGTTGACTATAAAATTGTTTTGTTTTTTTTCGCGGCAATTGTAACATAAAAAAAACATATTAACCCACAACAATCAAAATAAGAGTGAACTTTAAAGTAGTAATATATTTTTTTAATACTTAAATTAGTAGTTAATATGGCTGAATAGAATATTTTAAAAGAGGAACTTCAACTTATATGAGGAAACCATTATTGTTTAATACTTTGTGTAATAATATAAATTATTAAATAAATAATAAATAAAATAATTATTAAAGCTATAAAAATAAAACAATAATTTTATATATATAAATGTTTAGGACACTACTATTTTACTGCACATTTCAAATGTATAAAAAAATATATATATTGTCATCAGTCTACAACATAATGGACATTTTAATGAAATGATGTTCATTATATATTTAATTTTTAAATACAATTTTAAAATTAACTTAAAATCAAGTCATACAATCTGATATACATTTTTATAACATGTTGCAACTGCAGCCAACTTGTATGTTTGCTACCAGTTACAGTGTTGGCAACTTATAACCAACAGAGATAAAATCAATATAAAATATTAGCATAAAGTCACCACAAAGCGAAAGTTGCGACCATCTTCCCCATTGTGGCATGAAATGACGGGAATTGATTGGATTGTTGTAGTTTGCTAGCCTGACAAGCCAGATCCACATCAAGATGTTTGGTCTGGAAACTCACCATAGACAGGGCTCAGTCCGAGGGGCGGGATAAACGGTTGTCTTTCAAACTCCCTCTGCACACAATTGGATAGCACTACAACCAACCAGAGCAATGTATCAAATTACATTTTTGCTGTATCCGGTTGTCAAAACTCTGAAGACATCTTCCCTTTTTAAGAATGACTTCAGTGCCGTTCTTTATTATTTTCTCAGAGAAAAGCTTTACTCCAACTCTTCCAGAGTCGCGGTCAAAGCTGATTCGAAAGGCCGCTGTTCGCCAGCTTCTGTGTTTACTAGTAGCACGCAAGCGCAACTCTGCCATCATTAGGTTAAGCCCCGCCCACCGACTCTATACACGATGGGATTGGCCTGACCAGAGTTTGGTTTTTACAGCTCAGAAGTGTATTGAGAGTTGCTAGACTCACGGCAGATTCGATTTGCTGCCGCTATGGTGCGTCTAGATTTCTAGGCTAGTATTTTGCTAATTGCTGCTATCTCATGTGAGTGACAGGTTTCTGGAGGGGAAAGGTTATCATCCGGCCCTCATGTGGGTGCACATGTCATCAGAGACGAGAACGGATTTAGTTGCCATAGGGAGAGGAAGTTTTTTCTTGATTAAAGATTACCAGGGCATGTGAATGAAAAAAAAGGTTAAATTTGATTTCATAGAGACTTAATAAGTAAATGTTCAAAAATAATTTTCAGAAATTCTGACATTTAGTGTCTTATAATTCCCCCTGTCACAATTGCCCCAGGTCTCCCCTTCTATTCACCTAACTGTTCATTTATCTTCAAGGTTAAATTTAGATGCTTGAAATCGAAACTGTCAGCAGCATACAGCCAAAGTCTGCAGTCAGAGAGGGTGAAGAGAAAAAGAGAAAAAGAGTAAGACCGCCTGAGGTCTTGATCAGATGATTTTTAATCAGTTCCTTTCCTCCACTCCCCTGTCTTGCCCTTTCCTTCAGTTTATTTCTTTAGTTTCCCATGCCTCATGTCTACATTGAGGTTTATCCTTTCCCTACTCTGTTTCCTCCATATCCACCTCTTGACACCTCATCAATAAGACATATCACTGAAAGATGTGGACAATATCACATAGTTATTGCGAAACGCAAACGATAGAGCGAAGCAAACTACCTAGTACTTCGTTCTTAAGCATAGTACTTAGTGCATATTGGGCTAAAAGCATAAAACAGTTGAACATGTTTACTTGTACCTTATTGGATGTCTATAGCTTATTAAATGACAATTCTGTCAAAAATCTGTTGAAGTTCTGTAGATGCAGATTACATGTAGGCTCTGACTGAAGCAAAAACTTGTTTTGGTGTACAATGTTCTTTTTGCGCCGTCTGGGTTTGGTCCTCATGCATTTACTTCCCCCTGGTGGTAAAACCTAGTAAATACAGGACTCTGTAATTTATGATAACTGTAAGAGTGATTCTGCTATCACATGAAATCAGCAGACTGAAAGTCACCCGGGCCTTAACGCTTTGTTTCTGCTGCTTTTACTGGTGACAGGAGCTGTTAACACTTGTGTGAGAGAGTGAGTGTGCTACTAGATATTCCTCTGGGCTCACACGCTGTCAGATTTAATTCCCTCAGGCACAAATATACTCAGTGTATCCAGCCTGCAGGCTATCGTCAACAAAGAAAGCACAGTGGTTTTGAAGTGAGCCAGTTGCAACTGCATTGCAGGTTCATGTTTATATGGTACCATAAATAAGATAATTACAATGAGATAAGATGGTTTTGAAAGCATCATTACTCCATTAGTCTTCAGTGTCACATGATCCATCATTTTAATATGCTGATTTGGTGCTAAAAAAACATTTATTTTTATAAATTGAAAACAATACATTTTCAGCTTAATATTTTTTTAATCTTTTTTTTAGGATTCTTTGATGAAAGTTCAAAAGAACAGCATTTATTTAAAGGGGTCATGAACTGCGTTGTTATATTGTTTAATGATGTTTCCTGGGGTGCACTTAATGATAGAAAATTGTCATAATTCATAAATAAAAGGCGTTTTTATTACCCTGATTTAGCCCTCTGCTCTGAATGCTCTAGTTTAAGGGGCATGTCTGCTATGAAAGATCAGTTTAAATGCCAATTGTTGTGATTGGCTAACGTCTAAAGTATTACTCTCTCTTTTAGCATGGTTTTACTATTACAGCTTTCAAGGTTAACTAATCGTGAAAAGTGTTGCATTACATGTAGATAGCATTTATATTTAGATGGCATTATATTTAGATCATGGCATGAACGGTTGCAGAGAGGAACATTGTAGGCTTTGTATCCGATCACAGACATGCTGATTGCATCATTGCAACTCAGTTTCTGCACACTAACGAATGCTTTCATTCACTAACAGTGCAAACGTGATATAGTTAAGAGAGTCGTTTAATGTGAGTCACTGATAAACTCTCGCTGTTTAATTGACAGCTTCAGCGCTCACTGCTCCAACAACTGCAAAGGGAGCGTTCTTTGATCACTTTCTTTATAGAGTTTAATCACTGTTAAATAACAGATTATTTTCATACTCAATTGAAACAACGCAAGTTGACATTTAGTCACTGGTTTGATTTACTGACACACAGACAAAGAACATTTGACTGTACATGAATCATTACTTTTCAGGTCAGGCATTAGAATTAACACAGTTATTTACCTGTTGCATTATTGTCGAGCCCAGGCAGTATTCTCAACGGCATGTTTATTGCTTGGTAGTTTGGCCTGGTTTAAAGGTCCCATGGCATGGGTTGTTTTATTGTTTTATAATGTTTCCTGGGGTGTACTTATATTGTTAGTATGGTTTTTACATCAAAAAATGTCATAATTTAGAAATAAAAGCCATTTATACTGATACTAGCCCTCTGTTTAGAATGCTCTGTTTCAAGAGGCGTGTCTGCTGTGAGTCAGTAAAAACATCCGCTGTTGTGATTGGCTGACATCTTTGCATTTGAAATGAGATTATGTTCGGAGGGGGCGTGGTTTAGTCATGCACGAGCTGGAGCAGCTGCCTGCAGCTGCCAGTGGAGAGAGAGACAGAGAGGGAGCTGGGGAAAGATTGCTGAAGTGTTATTGTACCGACTTTTTGAGAGCGCGAGTTTATTTTGTTTAGCTCTGAATAAACACGAGTTAACTTTGCAACGTTATTTCTCTCACAAAATGCTTTCACCACAGCTAACAACAAACACGACATCGACATGAATACAGTAAGAGCTTCTGTTGAACATAATTACTAGAGCAGCATTCAAACTGGTGATTGATCTATCCGAAAATAAAAAAGAGTGTTCTTTGAATGCTCTCTCTAGTTTAATCATTTAAATAAAATATTTGTTTCATGCTACAAACAGAAATGACGTGAAGTTGATGGTTTTAGTCACTGGCTTGATTCACTGATGCATCAAGACGGCCAGCGGCGGGACTAACATTTTTTAAACGACGAAAAAAGTCTGTATGAACTTGAATGATTAGCTACACATCAGAACTCACTGATCCCAGATCAGGCATTAATGAACACTGTTAATCACTGTTTGTGGTAGTACTGTTGAATCCGTATGGTAAAGCCTGTGCTGCTGACATCCACTGATAAAACTGACTTCTTTCTCTACTAATGGGCGGCAGGCAAAGCAGAGGAAGGGGCGGTAACCTTTCCTGGTATGACGTCATAACAGGAGAATTCAAGATCAGCTCGTCTGAGCTCTCATTTTCTCAAAGGCAGAGAAAGAAAGCCTGAACTCATTTTACACTGATCAAAATTTCTAGCGACTTTGGGACAACATTTAGGCTAGGGGAACTCATATTAATGTTGAAAAACCTCATAAAATAAAAATGTCATGCCATGGGACCTTTAACATTAACGTAGGCTTATGTTACTTAGGCTACCTATTCTATTGCATGTCATACTCTAATCGGTGGGCGGGGCTAAACATGCAGTGATGAAGTAGGCATTGATCTTCTTCTGCAGATGTGGTGCTTGTTCCCTTTGATGTCATAGATCCCTACTTTGAAAAACATGTGGTTTGCTTGGCCTGGTGTCAATAAAAGCTTTTATTGGACAACAAGGAAGTTTTCAGTACTGAAAATTACAGAATATTCTTATAGTATGATGACCTCTTACAGTATATGACAATAGCTCAAGGAAAATTTTATTTCTAAGTTCATGACCCCTTTAAAACTGTTTTTTTTTTGTAACAGTATAAGTGTGTAATGTCACTTTATTTTTTATCATTTTGCCCGTGTTGAATACATTTTTTAACAGTAATATAAATATAATTGTCTCAGTATAAAGCAATGTTAAGTAACCATCATAAAAAAAAGTATGATGGTTGAGCGTCTCTAATAATTTTCAAGGGACAAGCAGGTTAATGTTGAAGCAAAAGATCTCAGAACACTTAGCGAATATAAATAGCCTCCCACTTATTTGAAATTATGTGTGAATTCCATGTGTTGCATTAGTTAATAGATCCAGCACATATAAAGCATACGTGTGCCACCCGTCCACCCACACTCACACAAACACATAAGGTACACAAATTTGCTCCTCGCTTTAAGGTTTAAAAAGCTGTTGTACGTTAATTTTAGCATAACTCTCTGTCCACTCTCCATGTTATACCACTTCACAGCAATAAACCTTATCTCGATAATTTCTCGAGCCATTATAAACTATTTTAAGCTTCATCTGAGACCTCTTTCTACACACCACCTATTCTAATTAACATTTAAAACAACCTCTATGTTAAAATAACTGGTACATTTTTCCCACCTGCTTCCTGATCAGGTCCGACTTTGTAGAGATAAAGCCTAGACAGAGCGCAACATGGACACAAATCAATTTCCAATCCTCCCACGTAGAAAACACTTTATAGATTACCACACAGGCACAGGTCTTTCTTAGGCTGACCCTCGCTCATTACAAAGCTAACTATTGGATTTTGCCTCATTAAGGCAGGGCCACATGCCAGATTGCCCCCGCCTGAGGTCAGCAGCTTCTTATCTCTACTTAGACACAGTAAAAGGAAGCAAAGAAAATAATGGCAAACTCACTCACAGTTATAGTAGCCCTGCTGAAACCTCCCACATTGAAACTGTGTATTTTTAGTCGTACTGTAGCATATGCAGCTGAGAAGCTAAATGACCCTTCTGGAATGATCTAGAATCAAGCATTCCACTCACATCCTCGTGCAGAATTCTCAAAGTGAATAAATGGATGATGGTCTCTAAAGATCTTCTTAGGTGCCTACAGGAGATCCATCGCTCACAGTTCTCATTTCGGTTCCCCCTCCAGACTGATTGCATTACAGCAGAGCTCTCATCCATCGCAATAAGAGGGAATAATAATGAATGTCATAGCGCGGGTGTTATGACATGTCCGTGAGGGCTTTTTTTATTTAAGATTTTGTTTATGTTCTAAAAGAAAGTAAACATAAAAAAGAGGCATTAATCTAGATTTTATGTCTGATACAAGGGTCTCAAATGGTCTGTTTTTTGTCAGGGATTAAGGCTACTTTAAGACTGTCAGTCCAAATCCGATCAGATTAGCAACTGTGACCGGCAAAAAAATCACATGAAATGTGATTTGTACATTAATATGTGGTTTGAAATCCAGCATTTCTGGAAATCTGTTTCAATCTGACTACTCTGATTGGATTTTGTGTGGTTTAAGGCTACGTTCACACTCAATATTGGCTCATTTTGTATTTTATGAGAGCTACACATTCCAAAAAGAGTTGGGACAAGTAGCAATAAAAGGCCAGAAAAGTTACATTTTAAGGAACAGCTACAGGACCAATTTGCAACTTATTAGGTCAATTGGCAACATGACTGGGTATAATAAGAGCCTCTTATATGGCAGTGTCTCTCAGAAGTCAAGATGGGCAGAGGATAACCAATTCCCACAATGCTACAGTGAAAAATAGTCAAGAAATATCAGAAAGGAGTCCTTTCTTGACTATATTATACAGTGAATAATATCACCAAAGATTCAGACAATCTGGAACCATCTCTGTGCTTAAGGGTCAAGGCCGGAAAACTATACTGGATTTCCATGATCTTCGGGCCCTTAGATGGCACTGCATCACATACAGGAATGCTACTGTAATGGAAATCACAACATGGGCTCAGGAATACTTCCAGGAAACATTGTCAGTGAATCCACTGTGCCATTCGGCGTTGCCAGCTAAAACTCTATAGGTCAAAAGAGAAGCCATATCTAAACATGATCCAGAAGCACGGGCGTTTTCTCTGGACCAAGGCTCATTTAAAATGGAATGTGGCAAAGTAAAAAACTGGGATGCCATGTATCCAGACTAAAGAGGACAAGGACAACCCAAGTTGTTATCAGTGCTCAGTTCAGAAGCCTGCATCGCTGATGATATGGGGTTGCATGAGTGCGTGTGGCATGGGCAGCTTACACATCTGGAATGCACCAGTGCACCATTCACCATCAATGCTGAAAGGTACTCAAGTTCTAGAACAACATAATGCTCCCATGCAGACGTTGTCTCTTTCAGGGAAGACCTGCATTTTCCAACATGACAATGCCAGACCACATACTACATCAATTACAACATCTTGGATGCGTTGAAGAAGGATCCGGGTACTGAAATGGCCAGCCTGCAGTCCAGATCTTTCACTCATAGAAAACATTTGGCGCATCATAAAGAGGATGATGCGACAAAGAAGACCTAAGACAGTTGAGAAAATAGTCATTCTGTTGACAAGAATGGGACAACATTGCTATTCCTAAACTTGAGCAACTTGTGTCCTCAGTCCCCAGACGTTTGCAGACTGATAAAAAAAGAAGAGGGGATGCCACACAGGGGTAAACAGGGGTAAAGCCTTGTCTCAACTTTTTTGAGATGTGTTGATGGCATGAAATTTAAAATCAACTTATTTTCCCCTTACTATTATACATTTTCTCAGTTTAAACATTGGATGTGTCATCTAGGTTGTATTCTGAATAAAATATTAGTTTGAAACTTCACATCATTGCATTCTTTTTTTATTTTATATATATATATATATATATATATATATATATATATATATATATATATATATATACAAACCATTAGCTTTAAACAATAACTCGGTTAAACAATCCATGCAGAATAACTAAAGAGCCTGTTTCCAAATCTTATAAGTCATATATTTGTTCTCTAATAATTGGGAATTTATGTGGTACGTTATGGCTTATTTAACATTTGAACACAATTTTCAGGTCTCTGCATTAATACAAAGCATTGCAAATTCTCATAGAGTGCCAGAATGTGTTAGTAAATTTATCTAGATGATTGGCAGACTAATGGGAGAATAACCTCACTCGCTGACTTTAACAAAGACTTAAGAGTGATGGTCCGGACAGATGAAACAGCCACAAAATCCTCTATAGTTGAAGTGATCCACCTTGCCTCATCCTATCCTTTAATCTTCCTCTCTGTATCTCTGTTTGGTGTGTCACGGTTTGCAGGTCAGGACATAGACTGATAGCTAATGAGACTTTTCTGCATTAGTTGTTTTCTCATCTGGAAACAAGACACCCAGGGCTGTAGATCACAGCTTAACTCTAGCATCCACTGATATCCATCTTATACTACAGTCTTGGATTGCCTGAAGCCAGCGGCCATTCGTGGCACAACACCGTAACATTTATTCCTATGTGCATCGTTTTTCTTCATTAATAAGCAACATTGCAGATGGCGAAGCATGAAAATAGGATTTGTGTGAGTACACAATGAGATTCAGAAACATCTTTATATTTGACAGTAAATAATTATGTAAATCCACACAATCATACATTAGACTTACATTACATTACAAACCATACATTAGAGTTATACCACCACTGTATATCCAGTTATAATAATGTGCACACATCCAAGCACATGCTGAGAGATATTGATCACCAGAATAATGGTGACACATTGACTCCAGGGAGACTAATGTGAAATAAACATTTCCATTATAGTCACTTATTCATGTTAATATTGTTTCAGAAGAGAAAAAAAGTAGAACAAGATATATGAAATGCCCAAATATGTTGAACATTATAGCTTCCATTGAAAATTACTATCCAAATGTCCAAAAGAGTCTGGGTATTAATATAATTGGTCAAATTAACAAATATAAATGGAAAGTACTTTTTTATTTTTATTTTAAAATTTTTAGAAATGTAAAAAATTTCCAGCTGTCAAATCGGGGGCCGTGTTCACAAAACATTTTATTTTAGCATTAAGAGTTCTACTAAATGGCAGTGAAAGTTCTTAGTTAAGAGTTTTCTCTTAAAATCTATTCATAAAGCTGCTAAAACCTAGACTGAGTAAACCCAGCCTGATCTGCCAGCGATTTCGCCCTGCAGCTCAGGTTGAAAGATTATACAACTGCGTATCATTTGAATTATGCTCGTTGATCACACCTCTTGTGCAGCAGAAAATAGACTCCCCATACCAATCTTAAAAGACTGAGCTTGGTGGGCCACTCATTCAGTCCCACATTCAGTCCCACATTGCACCACAATAACGAGTGTACAGCCAATGCACAAACAATGACTGTTCCGAATTCACTCACTCATTTTCATTCACTCCTTCAAGTGAACTGTAATAGACTAACGTAGAGAAAGTGAATAAGGGTTTAGGGGAAGATTTCGGAATTCAGCCAGGGACTTAAACACAGGAAATAAACATAGGCACAATAAGACAAAAGATTATCAAAATAAGAGTCCATGAAAACAAAGATAAGATAATTGTGACATTAACACAGTGAACTAGAAAAAAGAGAAACCAGTAAATATTGGTTGCTTACTGCATTAGGCCATTACAGACTCATCCTTCCGAGTGTGTTATGCCACAGAGATGTAATTAATCATTCTGTCAGTGGGCATTATTTCTACACAAACAGAATTATTTAGAATTATGGAGAACAACAGGCCACAAAAAAGGAAAAAAAATTAGGCTAATATATCTGGAAACTACTACACGAAAAATCTGTAGAATCTCACATGTCACAAGGACCCAGTAATAGACTTTTGTCCACTGTAGTGGATATATATTTTAGTGAGTTTCTGTGACATCACACACGTCACAGTTTGGAGTCAGGATGTCCTTTAAAGAGCACATTCGGGGCTTTGCGCAGATGCCAAATGCTTGAAGGTTTCACCAGGAAAACAACAACAACTTGGTCTTTAAAAATGGCTGACTTTAATGTTTAGCACTCTTATGGAAATATGATCATATTTATAATTTAAATCTGATTAATTTTCAAATTGTTTGTTATAAATCAACATCTCAGAAAAATGTAATGGGGTTTCTAATCAAAATATGACTTTTTGTTACAAAACAGGGCATTGATTTTATAAATGTCCACTGCAGTGGACACCAGGACTTAAATCATGTTTATCAGGCATTTTGGAGACACAACAAGTGAATAGGGAAAAGAATTACATATCAATATTCCTATGAAATATTACATATTATTATGAAAATGTTTCCAATTATTATTACTCCTATTACACTTCTTTTTTTTCATTACATGTTGCACCAAGAACATTAATATACAAATTAGATGCAATGCATTGATACATTGTATTGAATGTGAAAATCCAAGTATGGCCATTATACCCACATATTGCATAAAGTAAGATGGTATTTCAAAGCATTCAGTTATATCTTTCATAACATAGTTCAGAATCATCTTTAAACAAAGTTTGTTTAAAAAAAATCCTGAAACTTTAAAATGTATTTGTAAGTTAAAAATAAATCCCATTGTTTTCACATGTCATTAATTTTTTTTTAACAACTGAGTCCTGGTGTCAACTATCATAACATATGAATGAAATA
Source organism: Pseudorasbora parva (assembly GCF_024679245.1). Lineage (NCBI taxonomy): Eukaryota > Metazoa > Chordata > Actinopteri > Cypriniformes > Gobionidae > Pseudorasbora > Pseudorasbora parva. The sequence goes on from NC_090193.1 coordinate 25,561,894, forward strand.
TATATATATATATATATATATATAAACAATGTAATGACATGGAAAAAATATATAAAATTCGAAAAAACTTTTTTTTTATCTGGGTCCCCGGAGGATATCAGGGAAAAGAACATAGCAAATATCCCAGTACAACATGAAATAGGATATGAATAACATGAAAAGGATTCTTGGAAGAAATGTAATGTGGAATAAGACTCACTTTATGCTGCTTTAAATCTGATTTATGGAAGAAGTGTGACTGATAGAAGGGTATTTTTCAAATATGGATGAAATATTAATGCATGGAAGCCATTTTAGACACATAAGAAAACTATCATAAATGACATAGTATCTCATAATTAAACATGACCTAATATCTCATCATTTTGATGGTGATGTCGTCATATTAATTTTTATGTCATAATATTTTCTCGTAATTATGGCTTTCTTTGTCAGAATTATAATTTACCAAAAGCATTTTTTTCTACAAAATGATGTCAGTGTTGAGCGAAAATGTAAGGTCACAACCAATGTTCAAGGCATGGTTATGTCCTTGTATTTTACTCTCACATATATATTAATAAGAAGTACTTATTCAATAAGGAGTATGTTTTTCTTGTTTCCCAGAACATTCTTTTTTAAGGTTTGTTTTGGTTAGTCAGGAAAGTTTTCTTTACAGAAATAAACATTCGTTTTTGACTAGAGGAACATTGTTTTGACGTTCCTCTTAATATTATGCTAACATTCCCCTAAGATTATTCTAACATTCTAAAAAATTTATTCTAACTATATGACAGATTTTTTTACGGTTTATTTAATACTTTTGACTTATAATGTCGTGTTGTTGGAATGTTTTGTTTTGCAGAACGTTATTTTATTGTTTCCATAACATTATTCTAGTCCCCCAATGTTATTCTATCATACTCAGAACATTATTCTAACGTTATTTTAAAGTTCTTCTAACGCTATTCTAAAATTTCCTTAATGTTATTCTATTGTTCCCAAAATGTTACTCTAACGTTATTCTTATGGTCCCCTATCATTGTTCTTACGTTCCCAGAACGTTAGTATAAAATTATTTTAACGTTCCTAGCATTCCTTTAATGTTATTCTATTGTTTACAAAATGTGACTCTAACATTATTCTTATGGTCCGCTATCATTATTCTAACGTTCCCAGAACATTATTCTAATGTTATTTTAATGTTCTTCTAACTCTATTTTAAGGTTCCCTTAACGTTCCAGATCGTTATTCTAACTCGATGACAGATTTTATTGCTATTTATGTCATACTTTCGTCTTTTTATCTGTAATCCTTACGTTCCGCTAACATTATTCTAATCATTAGCATTATTAATGCATATTAGCATAGCACTATTTTATGCCCCCTAACGTTATTCTAGTGCTCATCTAACATATTTGTTAGCATAACATTCCCAGATGCTAACTGCCGGTTAGTCTATAAAGTGACATCATAACTGCACCACTCTGTAACCCAATAACACCCCATCTCCCCACAACCCCCCCCCCCCCCCCCCCGTTCAAGACATGGTTTGTTTGACTTGTGTCAAACAAAAGAAGAAATGTATTTACCTCATGATAAAAATGAATGTCACCATGCCTGTTGATCAGGATTTTCAGTAAACATTCAGTTTGCTTCACACAAAGTGATCACATGTATTCAGAAAACTTATAATTTAGTGCATGATTCATATGGATCACTTTTATGATAGTTTATGGTACTTTTTTGTCCTTTTTTCATCTTGATATTCCCCAATCACTTTCAGTGTATGGAAAAAGGGAGCTTAGACATTCTGATAAACATTTGGGTAGTCAGAAGAAAAAACATACAGCTTTCGAATGAAACAAGTGTGAATAAATGAGATAATGTTCCTTTTTGGGTGAAATCCCTTTAACACTGGTCCTTAGTGGGTGCATTAGTTTCCTTGAACTGCGTCAATATAGCATCTTTGAATCTGGAGAAGGTGACACATGCATTGCCCTCCTTCAGAATTTGCACCTTATTAGCATCCCAACTGTTCAGCCACCCTAATGTGAGCAGAAAGATGAATTTAATTTTGGAAGGGAAGACTAGTAAAACCAAAATATAATAAACTGAAGAGCAGAAATACTAAATGAACATGATTTTAATTACTTTTGTTTCTGATCCGCTACCTTTTCTCTTTGACTATTGAGTTAAGATAATAGGGTAATAGTTAATAGGGTATATTATTGCAAATTTTGCAGATTTTGCTTGGACAGTAAAAAAAGCTGAGAAATTATCTTTGATAAGACAGCAGAAACCACTGAAATATTAAAATAGCCTGTGCACGGCATTACTGACCTAACCTGCCATGTTCATGTACTGCAAATCCCACAGGTGATTCAACAATCGAGATGCGCGTGGGAAAATACAGATTACTTCCTGTTGAGCTCCCCTGTTAGAATGAAAAGCCATGCATACTGATGATTCGGTGCACCAGGATGGATATTAATCGAGATGTCCCAGGCATGCATGCGTGGAGAAAATACAGTAAATCTAAGCCAGGGTCATATAGAGACCTTCAACACGCTTCAAAGTCAAACCTGTGGGATCAAGCAGTTTGATGTTAGAGGATGGCTTCCATCAAGAATATTAACAAGAATAAATTAAACTTTCTCTGTGCAGAATCAGATCATTACATAGCCAAGTACAGTTTGCAAAAAAAAATTAGAATTTAATTAGTACATTATTCAAACAGTACATAATTTCATATATATATATATATATATATATATATATATATATATATATATATATATATATATATATATATATATATATATATATATATATATATATATATATATATATATATCAGTCATAACATTATGACCTAATATGATGTTGGTCTGCCAAACAGCCATGACCCATCGAGGCATGGACTCCACAAACCTCTGAAGGTGTGTTGTGTTATCTGGCACCAAGATGTTAGCACCAGATCCTTTGAGTCCTGTAAGTTGCAAGGTGGGGACTCCATAGTTCAGACTTTTTTTAAGCACATCCTTGATTGTATTTAGGGGAATTTGTCAACACCTTAAACTTATTGTTTTGCTCCTTGGACCATTCCTGAACACTTTTTGCTTCGTAGCAGGGCGCATTATCCTGCTGAAAGGAAATACTATTTCCATGAAAGGGTGGACATGGTCTGCAACAATGCTTAGGTAGGTGGTACGTGTCAAAGTAACATCAACATGACTGGCATGACCCAAGTTTTCCCAGCAGAACATTGCCCAAAGCATCGCACTGCCTCTGCCGGCTTGCCTTCTTTCCATAGTGAATCCTGGTGCCACGTCGCCAGGAAAGCAACGCACATGCCTTGCCATCCATGTGACTTAAAAGAAAACATAATTAATCAGACCCCAGGCCACCTTCTTCCATTGTCCAGTTCTGATGCTCATGTGCCCACTGTTGGTGCTTTCGGTGGTGGACAGGGGTCAGCATGGGCATCCTAACTGGTCTGCGGCTATATGCAGCCCCATACACAACAAATTATGATGCACTGTGTATTCTGACATCTTTCTATCAGAACCAGAATTAACGTCTTGAGCAATTTGAGCTACAGTAGCTTGTCTGCTTGATCAGACCACACGGATCAGCCTTTGCTCCCTATGTGCATCAATGAGCCTTAGCCACCCATGACCCTTTTGCCAATTCACCACTGTTCCTTTCTCGGACCACTTTTAGATTTTGATTTGGCCCTTGTCAAACTTGCTCAAATCCTTATAATTTCTGCCAGAAAGAAGTATGTACTGTATTAATTGAATGGATTGTTAAAAAAAAAAACAAGCATTTTACAGATGCTTTACCTGTAGGGTTTTTATTTGATTTGTTACAGTGTATAACCTTAATGTTCTTTAATAAGAGTTCTATGTAAAATTTGAATACCTTGTCGGAAAAATCTAAATTGTCAAAAAAATGTCATCTCCAGTTGTACATTTCAGAAATGATTTTCACATCTTAAATTAATCACGTTTCAGAGCATCCCATACAGAACGGAATACCTGAAATTAGTTTTCCAGAGACCAGCTATTTTTCTCCATCTCTGCTGATCTCTGTGTCTTTAGATGCTCTTGATGGAGACAGTCACCGTTTGCAGCTGAGGTCCCACACAGTTTGCATATGAAATATTAATCTGTGTTCTAGGCCTGCACGGAAGGAGCCGATAAGCCTGTTCCAAGCAGATGCTACCCATTATGAGCACAAGCGTTCTGTTTGTTTTGTTTTGTTTTTTCTTTAAAGTTTTCACACAGTTTATGTAGACATGTTTGATTCAGTTTGGAGAAGGAAATAGGCCAATGAGATCTTTGTGGAGCCATAAATAACATAGCACCCTCAAAAAAAAAAAAGTTTCTTAAATAGATTTTCTCAAATAACTCAAAAAAAATAAAAAATAAAAAATACAATGTGTCAACTTATAAGTTATATACAGCCAGTGTTGAGTGTACTAGTAGTTACTTAAATTGCTTTTCCCTTGAAAAAGTAAAGTAAGGGATTACTCTTATTTTTTCTGTAATTTAATTGCAGCTACTTCTGATGTTATTGAACTAAATACTGTGACCGTAGAAAAATTATATATAATAAAATAGTGGAATTAACGTCTAAATGTTCAGTCTAACTTTAAAATGCATGTTTTATCCGTCTCACATTCTTCAGCGATTAGCATATGGCTTTGTATCGACCCTGGAGTGTATTTGAATGATTGTGCTCAATTTCACATTTCTACTACATTAATCAGTTTCAATACAGATTCATCTTCCCAACACTGAAGCACTCCTTTAAGAATAACAATAAGAATATTTTTTGAAATTTTATATTATTTATTTGGAGAAATTAAAATAATTGTTTCATGTCTATCATTGAATCACTTAGTCAAGGTTGATATAAGATTTAGAAAGTAATAAGTAATTAAATTATTTTGGAGAGAGTAATTTGTAATTACACTACTGAAAATGTAATTTGTAACTAGTAATTAATTACTTTTTTAACTTACCCACTATATACAACTTAATTAGCAAATAATGTTTTACAATATGTTTTTTGCACAGTAAAAAAGGGTCTTTATACATAAAAATATCAAAATTTAGGGGGTTATACTTGCAATGAGATCTTTATGCTGGAGGTTCATAGTATAAAAGTGTCACCAAAAAAATTATATTTTTAATAGTATTGATCAAGAAAAAGCATTTAATGGGGAGGATTTTCAATCAATTTCAAGGATTCCATTCTACGGAATCATTCCATTGAATAGTGACTCTTTTAAAGTCACTATTCAAAAATCATAGCCAGTGCCAAATGTAGAGACAGCTAAAATAATAATTATGAATTTGTACCTCTCAGTAAAGACATAAAGGGAACATTTAATGTCAGTTTTTGTGCCTGCACAGGAACACTGAGATCAGGTCATATTCAATTATGGAACCACAATATGGTTTATCCTTTATAGTCCCTTGAAAAGTACTCAGCTTTCGTGACAACCTATAGAGATTTTCAACTGAATGCACTGACTTTGAATGAGATAGACTCAACCCTCTTTAATGTATTCTCAATACAGCACTATCTTAGTAACACATACGCTTTAGGTTCTCTATGTAAAAAGCTAAGCTTTGTAGATGGAAACATAAAAGTTTTAGGCAGAGCAGCAGGCCATGTCCTTGCTACACTCTTCCTTCTACTCTCTCAGTAAATTTTTAATAAGGCAGATTTTTACTATGCATCTTATCTTCTTTAAGAACTGAGATACAGTTTAAAATGTTAGAATGTAGTTGAATGTTCTTCTAACATCTACAAACTGCATTAGACAATTATTCATGCAATTCAAGCATCAATCCTCAGAAAAAGCTCTTAATCTCTTGAATGACCAGTGAAGGTCATAATACGTACACAATATACTGTTAAAAATATACCGGTTTTGTTTTGAAAGATATTAATACTTATATTTTTCTAAATTCTATTTCAGTATAATCACTAATAGTAGTTTAACAGACAATGATTATGTCAGTATATTTAGCCACTGGGATACAAGACTTCCACCTTAAATATAAATATTATATGTGCATTTAATATTGAATATATATATATATATATATATATATATATATATATATATATATATATATATATATATATATATATATATATGTTAAATATTAAATTTGTAAAAAATATGTGTGATTTAACTGCCAACATTCATGCTGTCCATTCAACTGACAAGAGTCAGCTCTAATACACAGATTATATTTGAAACAGAAATGCACCACCGACCATGAATGATGGACTATTTTATTAATAAAGTGCATGTTTTGTGATATTGATGTTAGAGTCTATGAGCCCATTTTCCTTACCGTTACTCAACAAAAATGCATCATCAGATGATCAATAGCTACTGAAAAACATTCAGATTCCACAACCTGACTATAGCATCAAGGAAAAACTTCACAAGAACATAAGATGGGAATGCAGATGTTCCTTCAAACTAAATAGAAATTTTGAACACTGGGGAAGTAGAATGTAGTCTATAGCAAAAAGCATCTAGCAAATTCAGGGTCAAGAAAGGGAGAGGAGCAGTGGAAGGGAGGAGGAGCTCTCCTTTTCCCTATCCGATGTAAAAATGACAAGAGAAGGGAGGAACAAGGGGAGGGGAGTGGACGAAAACTGGCTTAGGGACAAAAATCTCCAAAACCTGTGTTTGAGTAGCTGAGAGGAAGATCTAGACATAATGTGACGCAGTACTCTGGTTCCCAAAGCACCTTGGGATACTACTGCTTCATCAAGCCCCCTTTTCCACACAACCATTCACCCACATGCGAACATCCAAGAGTTGCAGAGAGAGTAGAAGTAGTTGAATCTATTTTTGAAGTGCTACGATCACGTCCTAGATGCTAAAAGGACAAAGCAGTTGGGATTTGGGCTCACAGAATGAGTGCCATTGCCACTGAGGACCAGGACATGTTCTGTGAGAAGGCGGTGGCCCTTATTGTTGACCTCTGCCTGGATGACAGCCCTCTCCTAGACTCGGAAACTTGTCAGGATTTCCTACTACTTCTGACCAATGAAAAATCCAACATATCCAGCGCAGGTAAGTTTTGTGCAGTGATTGATGGAAAGCTTGTTTGTTGGGGGGTGACGTGGGTGTGGGACGTGCTTATGTTTATCTGCTTATATGCGCGAGAGTGAGGTAGGACTTCAAAGGATCATGACCTTTTAGATATGCCCACTTTCTGCTCGATTAATACAGAGGTAACAGACTTTTTGAAAGTAAGTTCTGTATAAATAATGAATTGCCATTAGTTACCTGGCACCTTTTTATTTGCCTAATGAGCCTGCTTGTGTTTGATGTTTTTCTGTACTAAATTAAGGATGCTAGTCACTGGCGATTTAGATCATTTGTAACCGTGGCACCTCTAATGACAAGTGCACAATTAAGCTTCGGTTGGAGAAATTTCATTGATGTGCTTCATGGAAAGATGGATGGTCTTACAACGCATCACTCCACACTTCAGGTTCACGGCAGTCACACGAGGTAAAATTGACATGAAATTGAATTTTGGACACAAGATCAAAGGAGCTGTGATATCTCTCAGTTGGCAGGTGATAGCAATGTCTAAAGCAATACAAATTATAATGAATTCCATACTTGGCAAACTGCCATGGAGGAAGACACAGAGTCTAAATGTCACTCTGAGTTTCTGTCACGAGAGAAATCAAATAAGCCACCGCAGGCTCTGACCTGCATCATGTTCCCGACCTTAAGAATAGTGAATGCCACTGTGTGTTATCCACAAATAAACATGAATTTGGGAACTGACGCCGCAGAAAAGCTCTGATGACTGCACTTTAATAATGCAAGTCATTTAAATGCAGACATGTGGGGAAGCAGGAGTCATGTGTATTTTACATGTAAATAATACACAACCTATAGCCTTTGATTTAATGCTAACCTGCCTATATTTTACATGTGATATATTAAGAACAACAACTGAAACACAATTTATACAATAATATACAGTACTATATCCCAATACTCAAATAGTTATAAACTGCAGTTTATGGTGGTGTAAGAAAAAACATAACAAACCTAGAATTTCAAATAATATACACTGTAAAAATCACATCTCCAATTGAAAATGTTCTAGTGACTGATCACATCTTAATTTTTGAGGTGGCCAAATTTAATTTCTGTAAATTAAATTGCATCAATTCACAGAAATTTAATTTGGCCAAGTGAAATATTTAGATGTGATCAGTCACTAGAACATTTTCTATTGGGGCCTGATTTTTTTTTCCAGTGATATGAATACATACATATATATGTTTGTTCACTCAACAAAATTGTAATATTTAAATCAGAAAAAAATAATATATACATATACTCATCTAAAGGATTATTAGGAACACCTGTTCAATTTCTCATTAATGCAATTATCTAATCAACCAATCACATGGCATTTGCTGCAATGTATTTTAGGGGTGTGGTCAAGACAACCTCCTGCACTCCAAATTGAATGCCAGAATGGGAAAGAACGGTGATTTAAGCAATTTTGAGCGTGGCATGGTTGTTGGTGCCAGACGGGCCGGTCTGAGTATTTCACAATCTGCTCAGTTACTGGGATTTTCACGCACAACCATTTCTAGTGTTTACAAAGAATGGTGTGAAAAAGGAAAAACATCCAGTATGCGGCAGTCCTGTGGGTGAAAATGCCTTGTTAGATCTAGATGCTTAGAGGTCAGAGGAGAATGGGCTGACTGATTCAAGCTGATAGAAGAGCAACTGAACTCGTTACAACCGAGGTATGCAGCAAAGCATTTGTGAAGCCACAACACACACAACCTTGAGGTGGATGGGCTACAAGAGCAGAAGACCCCACCGGTACCACTCATCTTCACTATAAATAGGAAAAGGAGGCTACAATTTGCACAAGCTCACAAAAATTGGGCAGTTGAAGACTGGAGAAATGTTGCCTGGTCTGATGAGTCTCGATTTCTATTGAGACATTCAGATGGTAGAGTCAGAATTTGGCTTAAACAGAAAGAGAACATGGATCCATCATGCCTTGTTACCACTGTGCAGGCTGGTGGTGGTGGTGTAATGGGGTGGGGGATGTTTTCTTGGCACACTTTAGGCCCCTTAGTGCCAATTGGGTATTGTTTAAATGCCACTGCCTACCTGAGCATGGTTTCTGACCATGTCCATCCCTTTATGACCACCATGTACCCATCCTCTGATGGCTACTTCCAGCAGGATAATGCACCATGTCACAAAGCTTGAATCATTTCAAATTGGTTTCTTGAACATGACAATGAGTTCACTGTACTAAAATGGCCCCCACAGTCACCAGATCTCAACCCAATAGAGCATCTTTGGGATGTGGTGGAACGGGAGCTTCGTGCACTGGATGTGCATGCCACAAATCTCGATCAACTGCAAGATGCTATCCTATCAATATGGGCCAACATTTCTAAAGAATGCTTTCCACACCTTGTTGAATAAATACCACGTAGAATTAAGGCAGTTCTGAAGGCGAAAGGGGGTCAAACACAGTATTAGTATGGTGCTGATGTCACAACCACCTTTCCAATCCAATTATATTTTGACATAGCTAGCCACATTAGTCAGCATTAGTCAAAAACATGGAAAACCATGTGAAATGTGAACTGCACAAGACCATAGAAAATGTCTTGGACTTGGTACTGCTTTGGGTTGCCATGATGTCCAATGTAAAATTACAAAACCAGTGATCTGTGCTACTTTTTCCATTAGTAATGCTACAGAAAAAAAAAGCTCATAATGTCATAAAGTCATAATGATTGAGCTCTAATTAGGAAGGAAGCGCTAAGTGTGTGAGGGAAGATGCCCGCTGACTTGACTAGGAGTGAAGGGAGGCTCTGGAACCTGCAGTCCACAGGCAGTAATACCAGATGAATGGAGGACTGCCGCTGGCCTCCGCAACCCCATGGCGAGAGCTGAACCCAGCCTGCCAAAAAGCAAAGGTCATGCATCAGGAGAGCCAGGTGGTGCAGCGCTCATGCACTGCCAAAACCCAACACGATAGAGCATGACTGGGAACGTAACAGAGGAGGCACTGATCAACTCTCTGCAGTTTGTTGCTAATTATCTGAAGCAATTGTCCAACGTCCCTCTCGAACAGATCTCTTGAAGTGGAAGAGCATGTGTTACTGCAGCTGCACTGTAGTAAAGAACGTCATTTCTATTAGGGATTCATGGGTTGCTTTTGTTGAAGTCGTGCCTCAGTTTTCTCATGAATGAATATTTCAAAGATGTCAGATCTAAACGTAACAAAAAAGCTGTTTGTTTAATAATTCAGCTTTGCCCCCCGTGGTTCAAAGAATCCGTCTATGTTTCACTTTGACTCAAAGAATGTGTACACAGGCCAGGATGCTTTAAAGCCGGCACTTTATGTCATTTATGTACTGGTGTTACAAAGCAATATCTTACCTGTAACCATATCCAAATTTGACAATTTTAATGTTTTGCCTGGTCGTTTGGGACCGAGGCATCATTTGGTTTTCACGTGTATTCTTTTGCCAGTGAGTGCAGACAAAAATCACTGTGAAAAAAATACTTGTTCCCTGCACTACTGTTCAGCATCACCGCAACACCGCCAGTCAAGTCACCTTTATTTACAATAGCACTTTATACAATATAGATAGTTTCAAAGCAGCTTTAATAATCTTCTGACAAGTCAGTTCAGTGTAGCTTCAGTTCAGTTCAATAACTAAATTTTATCAATTATAAAATTAGTTCAATTCAACTATAAGCAGTAGGTAATGTTGTTATTTAGCTTGGGTCCGTTCAATGTTGATTCAATTCAGTTCAATAGCATTGTCTTGCAAAATCAATTATGAAACAGTCAAAGTCGATTCGGCTATAAAGTGAGAAAATCTACAATGAAACCATGTGTGACGCCGCTCATTTCAGTGAATCAAAAGTTATATATAACGCGTTCACAAGACTTGCTCATGCTTGATATTTACTTGCTGTTCCATGCATTTATCCACTGAGCTAGAACATTTTTATTGATTACATTTCAGTTATGACTTGCAAATTTATGAATACTCTATTTATAAAAATTAAAAGCATGTTAAAATGATCTTAATCAGGTTAAGCCCATGCCCATATACTCATAGGTATAAACACTCAAGCCATCATTTATTCTCATTGTAAACAAGCATTACAAGTTTATTGACTGGCTTGTGTAAAAAGAGTGCTGAGGAAGGAGAATTTAAGATGGTCAAAGTCGATATAATGCCACTCAAGCACATGATGATGCCGTATGTTAGGGATGACCATCTTTCTCACCCCATTTCTATTGTATAGAAGCCCTCAAGGTTAAATCAATTACATTTCCTTTCAAACATGACGAGAGGGATATGACTGAGTATAATGGTTGAGCAACAGAGGGCATGTGGAGGGGGACCTCATTTTTTCCACTATAGTTGAAAAAGATGAAAAGAAACCATGCAGAATGCAAGTCGCATTACAGAGTAGCACCTCTCCTCCGTCTTTTTCAATAGCACATTGAGCAGAACATTACTATTAGCCACTAAAGAGTAGTTTAGCACACTAAGCTTCACTGCAACGAGCCAGCCACTCATTCTAGACTTACTACTGCAGCTACTGCATTATGTGGCCATGAATAAATAAAACAGAGACTATCAGACCAGCAGGGAAAATAGCATACACACTCTATCTTTGTGTTCACCTCCCTGCTGAAGAAGGAACAAGATAGAGAGTTTTTGTGTGGCTGTGTGTGCGTAAAATCACAACCTGGGGAGTTAATACTCAATAACCCAATGGGGAATTCCTGAGTGCTGTTGAAGCCCTGTGAGGTTTGATTAAATAATTTAGCAAACCCCAGTGTTGTGTGCCAAGCTAATTTGTGTCCATACCTGTTAATTACTGAACAGGTGTAGGCTAGGTACAGCCAAAATTACTTCCTTTGTCATTTTCCTTTATAAGACTTAAGCATTCTCTTTTGCACTAAGCCTTTTCTTATAATAGCAAAATCTGCCGGGAGTTTGGCCATGGCATCATCTGAATAATGCTAATTTACATGCAGACAGCCAATGTTCTAGTAAAGTAAATGTGAGAACCAGTTCAGCAGTTCAACCTTGTCTCTCAACTTCACAATATCACACTGCCATCATACCATGTGTGTCAGAGCTCCGAAAATAAGCTAATTTAACCACAGTGATCTTACAGAAATTAAAATTCTGCCGGCAAGTCACATCACCTTTATTTATATAGCACTTTTTACAATATTGTTTTAAAGCAGCATTGCAGTGATAATAAAAATAATGCAATGTCATTGTTCGGCTTAAATAAGTTTAGTGTTGATTCATTTTGTTTGTAAAAATCATTAGTTATTAATTTAGTTCTTTCATACAGCTGCTCTTGAGAAAACAGCGATGTCATCGTCCATCTCAGTTCAGTTCTCATACAATGGTGTCAATGCAGTCAGATCAATAATGTTGGTAAGCTTCAAAAAGGATGCAAAACCATAACATTATAATAAAAGTATTCTTGTGAAACTTTTTGTTTTTCACTGATAGTCTTCCATTTCTGGCTGTTAACTAATCATTGCATCGATTGACAAATCATTCAGACTGGCTTTGTGACCTGGATAGGGTGACCAGTGTCTGTTTTTCCGAAAATTTTCAGTATCTCGGTCATGATCCCTGTCTTGTGTTCCCCTTGTCCTGTGTGGATGTTATGTGTGCTCTGTTTTAGTTCTGGTCAGCTCTTGTTTTGGATTCTTCTGCTTGTTTGGATTTACTTTAGTTGTTATAAATAGTTACCCAACCCGATCACACATAAATGCGTATAAATAGTATGAGTGTGCAATGTCGTGGAATGTATACGCCAAAACTCATTTTGGCGTGCATATGATACGCTGTTTTTCGCGTGCATATGATACGCACTTTATGCCGTATATATGACACGCTCTTGGGTAGGTTTAGGGGGGTGGGGCGTATATATGACACGCTCTTGGGTAGGTTTAGGGTGGTGGGGCGTATATATATATGACACGCTCTTGGGTAGGTTTAGGGTGGTGGGGCGTATATATATGACACGCTCTTGGGTAGCTTTAGGGTGGTGGGGCGTATATATATGACACTCTCTTGGGTAGCTTTAGGGTGGTGGGGCGTATATATGACACGCTCTTGGGTAGTTTTAGGGTGGTGGGGCGTATATATGACACGCTCTTGGGTAGGTTTAGGGTGGTGGGAGGTATATATGACACGCTCTTGGGTAGGTTTAGGGTGGTGGGGCGTATATATATGACACGCTCTTGGGTAGGTTTAGGGTGGTGGGACGTATATATGACACGCTCTTGGGTAGGTTTAGGGTGGTGGGGCGTATATATATGACACGCTCTTGGGTAGGTTTAGGGTGGTGGGGCGTATATATGACACGCTCTTGGGTAGGTTTAGGGTGGTGGGGCGTATATATGACACGCTCTTGGGTAGGTTTAGGGTGGTGGGAGGTATATATGACACGCTCTTGGGTAGGTTTAGGGTGGTGGGGCGTATATATATGACACGCTCTTGGGTAGGTTTAGGGTGGTGGGACGTATATATGACACGCTCTTGGGTAGGTTTAGGGTGGTGGGACGTATATATGACACGCTCTTGGGTAGGTTTAGGGTGGTGGGGTGGGGGGTTTGTATGTATAATACGCCATAAAATGCGTGTCATATGCACGCGAAAAACAGCGTGCCATAGACACGCCAAAATGAGTTTTTGGCGTATACATTCCACGTTGGTCTTTTCTGAACTGCCGTGTAACAATCTGTTTGTCTGTAAATTAGATCCAAGAATTCCGTCTTAAAATGACAGCAGCCTCAATACCTGTCTGTGTTAAATAATGTTATATATTAAACAGCAAAAAAAAATGTATCCATGTTAAATAATCCCACACGAAAAAAGTAATTTATTTAATTTCCATCCACAATAACTTTGTGTGAGTATAGCATGCTAAAATTGGAGTAATCAATTTTAAAATAAAAAACGTAGTTTATTTAATTTGTGACCCATATATTGTCCTATTGTTTGTAATTTACTTCTTTGTTATTTTTTAAATAACAAAAATTAAATAACTAAAATTAAGTTATTTAATTTTTGTTATATAAAAAGATAGATTTAGATTTGATTTCTTCAATTTCAGCATGCTGTACTCACACAAAGCTATTGTATGGCTTCAGAAGAATTGGAATAGCCTATAGTGTAGAAGTTGAGGTGGTAGTTAAGGAGATTCCCCCCTTCTATATGTAAAGCGATTTGAGTACCCAGAAAAGCACTATATAAATGTAACAAATTATTTTAAATTAGTATGTGTACTTTTATAATAGGGTTTATGTTATGGTTGTTGTCATTTTGTAGCTGACAGCCTTTTTTCATTTTATTGAAAGAGCAGCGATACTCTTCAAAAATGTACGTTATTTGGAATGACAAGTAAATGATTAAAGAATTTACATTTTTGTATAAGCTATCCCATAAATGCTACATTAAATCCACCATTGCTTTCTTTTCTATTTCATTCACTGCATAAACAGGTTGAGGTCATTGAGAATAAGATAATGGAGGCCCCTTTGTGTCAAAAGGCATTGCATAGGACATTGATCTCTGATGTCCATCTCCATGTGAATCACTTCTGGGAATCAAGACATTTAAGTCGAGCATCTCAAAAGATGAGAGCAAGCGGAAAAAAAGAGAAGGAAGAAAGAGAAGGCGACTGAAAATGAGTCTGCCTATAACAAAGGAAAATTGAATCACAGGCTGCCCTGTAGCGGGACATGGAGAGGATTCAGAGGGTTTAGGCCGATAGCAACATCCAAATAGACTCATTTATAAAATCTAATTTCCAGGATCTGCCTGTTATGGGGTGACTGTGACATTTCATCCCTGATTGTGTTAAATTTGTTCTCTGTTCAGTGGCATGGGCCGAGGTTAACAAGCCATGTATGCGGCTGTTGACAGTTATATTGACTTTCAGTAGAAAACCTCTTATATATATATATATATATATATATATATATATATATATATATATATATATATATATATATATACACACACACACACACACACACACACACACACACACATGTTTGTTTTTGTGAATTGTGGGGACATTCCATAGGCGTAATGGGTTTTATACTGTACAAACCGTATTTTCTATCCCCTTACACTGCCCCTACCCCTAAACCTACCCATCACAGGAAACATTCTGCATTTTTACTTTTAAAAAAAAACTCCTCCTGTATGATTTATAAGCATTTTGAAAAGTGGGGACATGGGGTAATGTCCTGATATGTCACCATTTTCTGTAATACCTGTGTCATACACATGTTATTATACACATTTTTGTCCTGATATGTCACAAAAACAAGCACACACACACACACACACACACACACACACACACCTTCTCAAACAATTTGCATATTGTGATAAAGTTCATTGTTTTCCATAATGTAATGATAAAAATTAAACTTTCATATATTTTAGATTCATTGCACACAAACTGAAATATTTCAGGTCTTTTATTGTTTTAATACTGATGATTTTGGCATACAGCTCATGAAAACGTCTCGGTTACGTATGTAACCCTCGTTCCCTGAAGGAGGGAACGGAGACGTACGTCAGAACTGAACCGACGAATGGGATCTTACTTTAGAGACCAATCCTACTTCGAGCATCTAACAACGAGCCAATGAAATTTGGCATGCGATCACGCATTCCACGCTCCGCCCCGCAGCGCGGGTATAAATAGGAAGTGGAATGGTAGATCAGCGCTTTTTCTGCTGAGGAGCCGAAAGGTGACCGGACTCCCAGCGGAAGCACAGCATCTGGCGACGGGACGTACGTCTCCGTTCCCTCCTTCAGGGAACGAGGGTTACATACGTAACCGAGACGTTCCCTTTCAGTCGGTCACGTTCGACGTACGTCAGAACTGAACCGACGAATGGGATCCCTATGGAAAACGCCAGGATGCTGGCCCTTCCAGCGTCCTGCTTGAGCGCACTGCACCGTCTAGTATGGTACGGAAGTCAGGGCTCCAAGCAGGGAGTACAGTCACTGCTGTTTCTGCAAGACCCACTCAGAATGACTATTGGATAACGCTGGGAAAGCGTGCCTACCTCGTATTTGAGAGAGAGGGTACGCTGCGGGGCCACGTCCTTCAGGGAAGGAGAGGTGGCAGAATACACATAAGGACTAACCTGGCAGGGTAGTGCAACATATGGCAGTCTCTGGGGTGGTTCCAGCCTGATTGAAGGGGGGAAAGAACACGCCCAGAGACGACAGAGCGGGCTCTGTCGAGGGAAAGACACGGGGCTAGCCCGAAGGGTAGCTGATACCGTGGAAGAATACACATATGGGGTTGCCGTGAGGGAACCGCTACATATGGAACCCAGCCTACAGCCACGTTTCACAAGCATACGGGTGCAGGCCTGGCGTCAGACGGTCCGCAACGTCTGACACCGGAGGGGTGACGGAGGAGCTCGACAGGGTTAGCCGGTTTCCCGGGGAACACAACTGGAGACAATAGACGCACGTATCCGGCCCAGAGGGCGGGAGTGGCGTTTCGCAAGCCGACACTTAGAACGGGCACTTAGCGCTCCTGGCCACTGGGGGCGAGGATGCGGGAAGATACCGGCTCTACACGTAAGCTATAGAATCTAGCAAACGTGTTAGGTGTCGCCCAGCCCGCAGCTCTACATATGTCTGTCAGCGAGGCGCCTTGAGCCAGCGCCCAGGAAGAAGCAACACTCCGAGTGGAGTGAGCTCTTACACCGAACGGGCAAGGCACGTCTTGGGACTGGTAGGCCAAGACTATAGCATCCACTATCCAGTGGGCTAACCTCTGCTTGGAGACAGCCTTTCCCTTCTGCTGGCCTCCGTAACAGACGAAGAGTTGCTCTGAGGTCCGAAGGCTTTGGGTCCGGTCAACGTAAGCGCGAAGAGCGCGGACAGGACACAGCAAAGCCAGGGCTGGGTCTGCCTCCTCCGAAGGCAGCGCTTGCAGGTTCACCACCTGATCCCGGAAGGGAGTGCTAGGAACCTTGGGCACATATCCGGGCCGGGGTCTCAGGACAACGTGAGAGTTACCTGGCCCGAACTCTAGGCACGATTCGTTGACCGAAAGTGCATGCAGGTCCCCTACCCTCTTGATCGAGGCCAATGCCGTCAGGAGCACTGTCTTCATTGACAAGATTTTCAGCTCACAAGACGCCAAAGGCTCGAAGGGAGGGCTCTGAAGTGCTCGGAGCACTAGAGCTAAGTCCCAAGAGGGTATCGAGGATGGACGAGGAGGATTTAGTCTCCTCGCACCTCTGAGGAACCTGACGATTAGGTCGTGCTTCCCCACGGACTTACCTTCTACTACATCATGGTACGCTGCTATTGCTGCAGCATATACCTTGAGGGTGGAGGGAGACAGCCTTCTCTCCAACCCATCTTGCAGGAAGGAAAGCACGACACTGATCGAACACCTTCGGGGGTCTTCCCGGCGGGAAGCGCACCACTCAACGAACAGGTTCCACTTCAGCGCATAGAGGCGCCTCGTAGAGGGGGCTCTAGCTGAAGCGATGGTGTCTACGACAGCTTGTGGTAGTCCATCTAGAACCTCCGCGTCCCGTCCAGGGACCAGACATGAAGATTCCAGAGGTCTGGACGCGGGTGCCATAGTGTGCCCCGTCCCTGAGAAAGAAGGTCCTTCCTCAGGGGAATCGGCCAAGGAGGGGCTGTCGCGAGGAGTGTGAGTTCTGGGAACCAGGTCCGGTTGGGCCAATACGGCGCAACTAACAAGACCTGCTCCTCGTCCTCCCTGACCTTGCACAGAGTCTGTGCAAGAAGGCTCACTGGGGGAAACGCATACTTGCGTAGGTCCCGGGGCCAGCTGTGCGCCAGTGCATCTGTGCCGAGGGTACCCCCGGTCAGGGAATAGTACCACTGGCAATGGGTCGAGTCCGGAGAGGCAAACAGGTCGACCTGTGCGGCTCCGAACTGGTCCCATATCAGCTGGACCGCCTGGGGGTGGAGTCGCCACTCTCCCGGAGGTGTCGGCTGACGAGAGAGCTCGTCGGCTGTCTGGTTCAGCACACCAGGGACATGAATGGCCCGAAGCGACCTCAGCTGCTTCTGACTCCACAGGAGGAGGTGGCGGGCGAGTTGGAGCAAACAACGGGAGCGTAGACCACCCTGACGGTTGATGTACGCAACGGCCGTGGTGCTGTCCGTACGGACCAGTACATGCTTGCCACGCAGCGGCCCCTTGAGGCGGCGGAGTGCCAGATGTACTGCCAGTAACTCGAGGCAATTGATATGCCAATGCAATTGCGGCCCCGTCCACAGACCAGCAACTGCATGCCCGTTGTACGTGGCCCCCCAGCCTGTGGTGGAGGCATCCGTGAATAGCACAGCATGCCTGGACACTTGTTCTAGGGGCACCCCGGCCCGGAGAAACGAAGTGCTGGACCACGGGCTGAAGGTTTGGCGGCAGTAAGGAGTCACTGGGACCCGGTACTGACCGCTCTGCCACGCCCACCTCGGGACTCGGCCTTCGAGCCAGCGTTGAAGCGGTCTCATATGAAGCAATCCGAGCGGCGTGACCGCGGCTGCAGATGCCATATGCCCCAGGAGCCTCTGAAAGAATTTCAGTGGGACCGCTGTCCTGCTCTTGAACATATTCAAGCAGTTCAACACCGACTGGACTCGCTCCTCGGTGAGGCGCGCCGTCCGGTTGACCGAGTCCAGCTCCATACCGAGATAAGAGATCCTCTGTGTAGGACAGAGTTTGCTCTTCTCTCGGTTGACCCGAAGGCCCAACTGGCTGAGGTGACTGAGCACCAAGTCCCTGTGTTCGCACAACTGGTCCTTCGACTGGGCTAGGATCAGCCAACCGTCGAGGTAGTTGAGAATCCGAACGCCGCGTTCTCTGAGCGGAACAATGGCTGCCTCCGCGACCTTCGTAAGACGCGGGGCGACAGGGACAGCCCGAAGGGCAGGACCTTGTACTGATATGCTTTCCCCTCGAACGCCAAACGTAGGAACGGTCTGTGTTGAGGGAGAAAGACACACGGAAGTACGCATCCTTCAGGTCGATCGCTGCAAACCAATCCTGGGGACGGATGCATTGGAAATGCGTTTCTGCGTCAACATCCTGAACGGGAGCTTGTGCAGGGCCCGATTCAGAACTCGCAGGTCCAGGATTGGTCGTAACCCACCCCCTTCTTGGGCACAATGAAGTAGGGGCTATAGAACCCCGTCTTCATATCGGCTGGAGGAACCGGCTCGATCGCGTCCTTCGCCAGTAGGACCTCGATCTCTGACCTCAAGACCTGAGCATCGCTGCTTCGCACGGAGGTGAAGAGGATGCCCCTGTACTTGGGCGGCCGGCGCGAACTGAATCGCGTAGCCGAGTCTGATGGTACGGATGAGCCAGCGAGACGGCCCGGGGAGACCTAGCCAGGCCCCCAGAGACCGTGCAAGCGGGACCAACCGCACCACAGACATGCCCGGGGTGGGGCAGCGAAGCGGAGTACTCTGGCCCGACTCGGGAGGCCCGGAGGCGGCCCGAAGTGTTGCCTGAGCACTCCTGGTTTGGACAGAGAGTGGGTGAGAAGGCCCGGAGGCGTCCTCGGAGCCCACTCTGCTGCCCACTGCCCGGAGGCAGGGAAGTGAAGCACTCAGCCCCGACCCGGGAGGCCCGTGGGCGGCCCGGAGTGTTGACTGAGTGCTCACGAGAGAGGAAGTGTGTGGGTGAGAAGGCCCGGGGGCGTCCTCGAGGCCCACACAACTGCCCCCTGGCGACGGGAGGGTAGGAAAGGAGTGACAAGGCCCGTGGGCGTCGCACACTGCCAACCTGACCCTCTTGGGGCCCAGAGAGAGAGGAAACTGCTCTTAAAATGTGGGTACCGCTGGACTCCGGAGAGCCAGTGGCAGAACCGAAACCAGTCAGGGCCCCCCGGTCCTCCTCCGGGGGGGTGGGGGAGGGATGCGAACATCGTCTCCCCCGAGAAGCTCCTGTTCTCCCTAGCCGGCCCGTCTCAGGGCCGCGTCCCCTTGCGCTTGCCTGCCGGTTAGCGGGCCCTGGACGGGTTGGGCGTCCCTCGCGTCCGGCACCCTGCTCCTCCAGTGGAGGCTGCTGCTCGGCTCTAGCAGGGTGGAGGCGGACGCAGGAGGGGATGCCCTCGGCGACGAGCCGGCAGAGGCGCTGCGACCGGCGACCGAGCAGCTGGTCGTCGGCACCCTGGTGCAACGCCTCCGTCTGCTCTTGGGCCACCAAGAACTGCTGGGCAAAGTTCTCGATGGTGCCGCCGAGGAGGCCAGCCCGACAGACAGGCTTTTCTTGCGCATATCTGCCAGGTTAGCCCCCTATTCCTGGACCACTAGTGTGGACATCGCCTGACCCAGGGAGCGTACAGTGATTTTCGTCGCCCATAGGGCGAGGTCCAACACCGCACGCAGTTCCTGCACAACCCCTGGGCTGGGACTACCCTCGTGCGTGCAGGGCAGAGGGCAGTGAGAGAGGGAAAACAATGATACTTTTTTTTTTTTTTTGTCTCATTTTTGGCCCTTTTGACCCTCCATATTTCCCTCTCTCCGATGCAGCAACTGACATCTGTCCTCTGCCAGAGCCAAAAATGAAACGCTAAGCCCTTTTCTCTTTAGGATCAGCGATTCCACCTTCAACTACCAGCAGGCATGCAAGACAGTGAACGTGGCCGTCAGAACGGCACACAGCGCACTGAGCGCTCAAGCCTCTATGAAGAAGGCAAGGCGAACAATGCCCTGACGTGGTCGTGTTCTCATGAGAGAATCCGTACCACCCACGAACAGAGTCTCAGCATGCTTTTGATGCGATAGAGGAGTGGGGGCCCGAGGGGATTTACCCGGCGGGGAATCCCCACTGTAATCCTCAGGCCACCAGCGCTTATCAGCCAAAGTAGCCCTTTTCCAGTAACACTAGAAATGAACTAGATCGGGGGATAGGCGAAGGGACTCGACCCCATCTGAGGTTTCATAGTCTCGACCGCGCATCTAGAGCGCCGACTGACGCGCGCCGGTTGTCGTGACAACCACCGCTGTCAGCCGGCCGCTCGACGGCACACGGCGCGCTGAACACTCGAGCCCTTTATGAGAAGGGGGAGACGAACAACGCGCCGACGTGACCATTTTCTTTTACCAGAACATGAATCACCCACGATCGCAATCTCACATGCGCTCGTGGCCGTCAAAGAGGACAGGAACCAGTTGCATACCAGGAATACACGGTTTGAATGACATCTTGAAAAAGACGCAGGGTCAAACCGTGTTGCTCTTTTGTGAATGGAAAGCTGCTCTTTTAGTGTGCTGAAGCACTCAGGGGGATGACCGCGGCTCCACACAGTTCGTTCTGCAAGCCTGTGTGAGCTCTCAGTGATGTGTATTTGTGTGTGTGTAACGCCCAGCGAACCAACAGTTTGTATGGGAAACGCTCAGCGAACCAACAGTTTGTATGGGAACGCTCAGCGAACCAACAAGCTCCTTTAGATCGCTTGATCACTGATCAGACGGTCTCTCACTGACGCGCCGTATCACCCGCACTGGCAGACTCTCTCACTCAACACTCTTTGACTCGTAGTCAGACACTCTTCGTAGGAAACAGTAAGCACTGCTCGGCTCCGAAGTAAAAAGCGCTGATCTACCATTCCACTTCCTATTTATACCCGCGCTGCGGGGCGGAGCGTGGAATGCGTGATCGCATGCCAAATTTCATTGGCTCGTTGTTAGATGCTCGAAGTAGGATTGGTCTCTAAAGTAAGATCCCATTCGTCGGTTCAGTTCTGACGTACGTCGAACGTGACCGACTGAAAGGGAACCCAAAATTCCTATCTCAAAAAATTCAATATTTTTGAAAAATTCAAAAATTTAAAATTCAATTCCTATTTAAAAAAAAAATATATAAAGAAGGGATTAATGAGATAAAGTCAAATGACATGATTTACATCATTGTGTGTGTGTGTGTGTGTGTGTGTGTGTGTGTGTGTGTGTGTGTGTGTGTGTGTGTGTGTGTGTGTGTGTGTGTGTGTGTGTGTGTGTGTGCGTGCGTGCGTGCGTGTGTGTGTGTGCGTGCGTGGGTGCGTGTGTGTAAATCATTTAATATTGCATATTATTACTAGTACTAGTAGTAACAAATACAAATGGTACAAATATCCCTCTGCAAGATGTGTTTGCTACTATGAGCATGTTTTCAAAATTAATCTAATAGCCTCTTTAAAATGCATAAAAGTAATGTACCATTTGCTTGGTCAATGAGCTCTACAGTTCAGGAGAGAATAGGGTGACAAATAAATACACATGTTAGATATACAAACACCCATGAGCTAGAGTGCTTTTCAGTTCTTGGCAGTAAACCGTTTTCGCCGTGCACCTGGGAGTAGAACATACAATTTTTCAGCTCATAAAGCTGATTACACTCCAGCAAATACAAAGTGCCATTGAGACCGTCGTTCATGAGAGGTCAGAGGTAGTCAATCTTGCAGTGGTTCCAAGACATGCTGAGAGATCATAAACTCATCTGCTGCCAAACATTTATGATAATTCATTAGATCAGTGCAGGAGCTGACTCCCACATAATTCTACATAATTTCCTCATGTTAATCATATAGACTTCTTTTAGCGTATAAAATTTAACACAATAGGTCTAATTTGGTCAAACGATTTGGTACAAAAAAATGATAATTATGTGTCACGAGACATCCCTTCCTAGCAACTACTTGCTCTACAAAATAATTTCTAGATGTGAACAATGCAGCATTTTAATACAATCTTTCTACACTGACAACAATTCAAATATCTGCATATAATTTTTTTTGAGGATCAAGAATTTGGCTGCATTCGAAATCACATACTTCCCTAGTTGGCGAAAAACAGTATGTGACAAAATAATTAAAGTTTAAATAATTAAACTCATAAAGAGTAGACAAAAGGTACAGAAGATGTCCTACTACTTCCTACGAGTTACTGAAGTGTGCATACAATGGCAATGAAGCAACGCAACTGACTAGTAGGATGCCAACATGGCGAATGTAGTACCTACACCTGGAATATCCAAATTGAGTACCTACTTAAGAGAGTGTCATTTCAGACATAGCTATTTCCACACTTTGCACAATAGACTATTTCCTGTCCACTTCCATTGAAGTCACACCTCATGATATGTTTCTACATCTAAGGGCAAATTTGCCCTTAACATTTATCTTTGTAAAGTATGCGCAAAGATAAGTATTTTGTTGCAGTGACATTTAATTCAGAGAGTACAGCCCAGTTATCATCTGGGAAATACATATGGTTATTTTGCATTTTTAATCCAATTTTAGACATATTCATTCATCATTCTGGTAACGGAGCAAGTTAGCTGCGTTGCATTGTGAAACCCAAAGTGTGCTCTGATTTTAAACTGCACTGTTTGGCAGAATTCAGCAAACATATAGGTTGTCCTATGTATTATCAAGTTAATTGTTCTTACACATGACGTGTTAGTAATTAGTTTATATAACCATAATACTTGATATTATGGTGAATCTTAATGTGTGTTTGTGTGGTCATGTGTTTTGCTGAGTTTAGTTTAAGTGTGTTGTACTTTAAATAACTTTAAAAAAACACAATTAATCCACCCAAACATTAAAATGATGTCGTCATTTACTCAACCTAATGTTGTTCCAAACCCATAAGACTTTCGCGAACATAAAGTTATTTTTAATGATATCTGAGATTTCTCAGACCCATATGAATTGAGCGCTTTAATACAACTCTTCTGAAAAGACACAGTTGCTTTATAAAATTAGCAGATTTCATTTTTTTTTTACATAAATATTCATCAGCGAACAAATTTGGTCA
This sequence comes from Pseudorasbora parva, assembly GCF_024679245.1. Taxonomy (NCBI): domain Eukaryota; kingdom Metazoa; phylum Chordata; class Actinopteri; order Cypriniformes; family Gobionidae; genus Pseudorasbora; species Pseudorasbora parva. The sequence continues at coordinate 25,585,819 of NC_090193.1, forward strand.
CAGACCGTCAAGCATGCTTGACGTGCGGGAACCAATGAGGTTCGAACTCGAGCATCAATTTGATAGGAGATACAATTTTAACAGCAATCAGACAAAGATTAAGGCCCAGTTTACACGTACATGGTTATTTTGAAAAACTGAGACATTTCCCTTCGTTTGCGCCTTTCGTTTACACAATCAAACTGAGAATTCACCTCTGAAAACAAGTCTTTCTAAAAACTCTGGCCAGAGTTGAGATTTTGAAAATCTTAGTTTTCACGTTTGTATGTAAATTGAGAAAAATGTTTGTTTAGGGAGCCAACATCACAGTATGCGCCAGCTTACGTGTAAATGTAACTTAAAGGAAACAGCAGAACTTAAATAGATAATAGACAAGACACAGCTTAACAGAACTAATTAACAACAGTTACCATGGTGATAGATGAGTGGCGGGAAACTGGAACAAATGCTGCGTCCCAATTAGCCTACTTATACTACGTCCTAAAAGTATGTACTCTTTTTTTGTGAAGAAAAGGTATATACTTTTGAGTGTGTAGCAGAAAAGTATGCAAGCTTCGGGACATACTACTTCGCCATCTTTAACGGGCTCTGACGCTTAGTTACGTGCATCCCGTCACCGTTTATCTGCCCTGTCAATCATCGTTCAGATTCGACACAGTTCAAATCCTCCACATGCAGATTAATCTCCAACCGTATCGGAGAGAAATGTAGCCGCTCGTTGATCTGCCATGTGTGGGTCTTTAACGCAGAGACTCTCCTCATGTGTTTGCAGTTTAAATATAATGATGCATTTAAAAGTTAAAGGCCAAACGTGTCATTAAAAAAGTTCACAATGCTGCTGCAGGTGAAATATAATGTGGACAATTTGTCAGGTTCAATATTGATAGTTGGTCACTCAAACCCCTTTATCTAAACTTCTCTACTTAACCGTCGAACTCGCACGTCAGTCATGTTTGTAGTTTTTTAACGCTTTTTATCCGCGTTTGTAACTCTATTCGAATCCTCGTCGAATCCTCGTTGCAATATCAGCCGTAGAGTGCACATCGATCCATACTTCAAATTCGGACCGGAAATAGTAAACCATCCGGGAATCTTTGGAATACTCTTTTCAACATACTATGATTTGGGACATACTAATTCTATTTTTCGAATACTATTTAGGATAGATAGTATGCGAATTGGGACTCAGGGAAAGGAACATGTGATCAGGAAAAAGAATAGGTGTGTTTGACATCGGCTGCGGCTGGATGCATGCGATCGGCGAGAGTAGCCGCGTGCAGGTTGGGGAGGAGCTGCAAACGGAGGCGTGAAGTCGGACACTTTCTGCTTTGCGCAGTGAAGCTTGCGCTGTGTTTGCAAACATTATCACAGCTGATGTTAAATAAATGCTGCTTAATAAAGCGTCTATTTGGACAAAATTAAAGTTCAACATATAAACCTACACCATCAATGAAGTGTTGTCAACAGTTTTTATCTGTTTTAGTTTGATAAACATGACAATATAACATTGCATACTTTTGATTGACTGTACTTACATGAAAAAGAGGTTTTACTGTTATAAATAAATGATTTGTGAGCATTAGCGTAACATAAGGTTTTAGAATAAACACGAAACACACGGGATCGCTGTCATGCGGTGAATCCGGTGTCATGACAAATCCTGTCCCCCTGTGAAATCGTGTCCACAAGGATCAATTCTATTGGCTGAAAGAAATTTAATAGGTAATCTGTTCAGAGCCTGATTACAATTCTTACACAATCGCGTTTAGATTTTTGCTGTTTAAATTGTATTAAAATAGCCTTCAATGTGCTTATATAAGTAGGCTATATAATTCAGAACATGTTTTTGCTCCCATTATAGCAATCAATTACATATTTCAAATAAATGTTCTGCGTGTGTACTTAGTATGGCAATGAATTCATAGTTTATTAGTTTATTATTTAGTTATTTTTAAACAATTGATTGTCCAGAACCATGTATAACAACTTTTGATCAGGCATTTAAAACCGCTACCAGCGGACACGATTTCACAGGGGGACAGGATTTGTCATGACATCGGCCAATCGTGGATACCACCTTTGAGAATCTGCACCGGCTGCATCAGCCGGCTGCTCTCGAATCGCTCTCGCTGTACTTTGTTGACATACGTCACAGTCACGTGCCATCGGCGCTGTCTCAAGCAAAGGGGTAAACTAGCACTCGGAAAGTGTACCATAGGGGCGGCCATTGCTAACCAAGCCATCACCTGCTGTTAGCATCCCATTGACTCCCATTCATTTTTGCGTCACTTTGACAGTGAATAACTTTACATCTGAGGCGCTTAAAGACTCCATTTGTCCATTGTTTATTTATAAAGAAACACGACAATATAAAAGGCTCCATTACCTTGTATCTTACACTATCACCCTGTAGAAGCTGTTTTTGTAAAAATAGACTATAATTGCGTCATAACCAACGCGACTCTGTCGCCCGTATAGACAGGAGGAGACGTGAGTCTTTCCATCAGGAAGCGAGTGCTTCTAATTGACTTAATTTTCCACCGTTGAAGACTATGGGGTCGCTGTGTCCATGTCTGGTCTCAAGTAGGACAAAATTTCTAACCAGCATGCACTGCTTCAAGTCTGCCGCCGATCAGTCTGCGCATCGCTGGGTGAAGTCGAGCAAGCCTTTTGACAACGCAAACTGACAGGCATGTGACAAATGAAAACACACTGAAAGTCCAAGGACAAAACAGGGGACACCTGTACAGTTGAGCTTCTGTTTATGTTCATTGATCAATGTTTATAAATGAAGAAATGCATTCATTAAATCTGTTAATCATATGAATCAATCGTGTCTCTTCAGAAGACTTGGACTAAACCGCTTTATATGGTTTTATTTTACAATCTCTTTTTAAACATTTTGAAACATCAGAGTTTTAAGTAAAAATACTTTCAACGTAAGGTCAGAAATCTCTCAGATTTTATTAATGTTTTGAAGATGAGCAAAGTTCCTATGGAGGCTACATAATAAGCAGAGAATGATACAGATTTTAACAAGAAAAAGCATCTACAATGACAGTGATGAGCATTTTACCTAATTTTCTCACTTATTCTTTTTAATCCACAAAAAGGGCAGGAGTTTATCTCAAGTTGTTTTAATTAAGTTCCATCCAGACCTTTTTCTCACCTGCTTATCCACCACTTTTTCAGCAGCAGTTCCACATGAACTGCTTTTCATAGAGGTCACACTCACTGTGTGTATGTAGAGGGTGAGATTTGTCTAGTATAAAGAAGGAAATTTTGATTTGTAAGCATTTCTTTTCTTTCCATGTGTCAACATGTATTTCCAGCACATGTAGATTTATAAACATTGACTCAGTATTGCAATACCGGACAAAAGGCAAAATTCATCATGCCTTGCAGAATCATTATCCAAAGCTTGTAAATATTGATTTCAAACATGGTTGAGTTATCAGGACTGAACACAAAGGCACAAAGATCCTCATGCAATAATGCACCATTAGTTTAATTAATGACCCATAGACAAGAATGATCAAGAATTGTTCCTCCTCTCCACTCCTCTTCTTTAAGGTGATTTGCCCACCTCTTAACTTTGAATCATTTACATTACCAAGCAGTATTTTATTGCTATAGTATAACATATAAAACAATAATGAAACACTATGCACCCATCTAGTATTTGATTTGTTTTAGGGTGAAATTTTCTCTCTGCCACTATAATTTTGTTGTGTGACATGATGGATTTAATTAATTTTCTCCATGTTTTCTCTATTATTTAAAGGAATAATTCCATAAAAAAGTATCATCGTTTATTCACCTGTGTTAAATCTTTTCTTGAACAATATTTTGAAGAATGAACCGTCTGTTTTTGTCTATACAGTTAAAGTTAAAGGGATAGTTCACCCCCTATTTTGTGTCATTATTTACTCACCCTCGAGTTTCTTTCTTTGGATGAACACAAAATAAGATATTTTAAAGAATTTGTTTAACTAGTTGACAGGTGACGGTAACCATTGACTTCTATGCTTCTATAGTATATGGAGAGAGAGAAAATACTATGGAAGTCATTAGCCAGGTTTGGAACAACATTTTACAGGAAGAGTAAATTATGAATTATATTTTTCTTTACAGGTGAACTATCCTTTTAATGGCCTTCAAAAACAACAACAAAACAATTTACAAAATATTGTCTCTTGAATCAGGGTAAGTAACTGACAGAATTTTGTCAGTTACTTTTTTGAATAAATTATCCTTTTAATTGTTGACTATGTTTGCGCATTACCATTCTAGCTGACCAGCAGTATACATTATACAGGGAATACATCACCAATTAAACATGCTTTGTTCTGTCAGTTTGTAAAATCAGTCTGCATGGTGAAAAGCCTAGCCAACGTGATTGAAAGCACACATAATTACCACATGATTTACATTAGAATAAGCCTTGTTGTACAGTATCTCATTGCAGGCAGGAGATGGAAATTAAAACAGAGCTGGGCTTTTGACCAAACCCTCCAGAGGCTCCGCATTCAAACCGCAGCCTTCTCTCTGCCGTCATTAGCATCCTTTTTTTTTTTGCTACAAGTCCACATGTAGAATTCCAAGATTCTGATTCATGTTTTGATACAAACGATAACAAATCCACAATTACCACTAAGCAAATTGTGTTTTTAATAAAAGATGTGTATCATGCTTCAAATATACTACTGAATGAAACATGTCACAGAAATGGAAAATAGCAATGCACCATTGGAATATGGGTGGAAATATTTTCAGAATATTTATGAAATTGCAAATATCTTTGCATTCAGTATAGTGTAAGATTATATCTTGAAGTACTTTGAGCAGTTTCAATATGTTTAAATATGTGTGCATGAAGTATTCTGTGTTGCTTAACTGCCTTTGAGAAAAGCAGAGATGAAAGTCCAGGGCTCTGCTCACCAAGAGCACATCCCCCTCCCAATGCAGCTACAAGATCACTGATGTTAATCTATCTAGAAGTCAGCTAGGGGGAACCGTGACATCGCAGCTGGAGAAGTAGCAGCAAACCACATAAATGTAAGAACAAGATACATAGGGTTTGTATGACAGAGGACCCTTAATGCAGTCATGCATGCATCACTGTACACATATACTGCCATCCTAGTCACAGTCAGACCTGGATGCTGCATGGATCCATTATTAAAACTGAACATCACCCAAAACATCAAAATGAACATCACCCAAAATGAACATTCTGTCATCATTTACTCAGCTCTCATGCTGTTCCAAACCTGACTTTCTTCTGTGGAACACAAAACATACTACAGTCAAAGAATGTCTTGGCAGCTATTTTCCATATAATAAAAGTGAATCGGGAATGGCATTGTTAAGCTCCTAAATTACAAAAAAAAGCAATATAAAAGTATCATAAAAGTACATTTTCACGCAAAACTTATTTCATATGAGTTGTGTAAATCACTATTTTATTGCTGTTGTTTTTGATATGCTTCGCAAGCAACAATGCAGGTGACAGAAGCATAGCATTGTTCATGACTGTTGGTTGTATTCCAGGTGATGTTCTATTAGCCACTGGAGGTTGTCGGCATGGTCTTGAGCCTTTCCATTGATCAGCCCTCTATTCAGTTTGGTTTTGCGCTGCCTGGTTCCATGAGTTAGTTGGTATGCTGAAATCTATCAGATCTCTTTTTAGGACATCTTTATACCTCAGTTTGGGTCTACCAGCAGTGAGCACCCTCCTTGAGCAGACTGTGCAAAATTGTATGGGGTATACGGGAGGGGGGCATTCTGGTCACATGTCCAACCAGTCTGAGGCGAATGAATTTTAGGCAGGAGGAAAGTGGTTCACTTTGGGTCACTTTGAACAGATCTCATTCAGCGTTTTATCCCTCCAGGTCTTACCGATTATAAACCTGAGGCATCTGGAAGGCACTTAGCCGACTCTCTTGACTTGATGCCTGTAGGTAGTCCAGCATTCAGCCTCGAATGCTCAGAACACATGCTTTATACACTCTTACTTTATTACAGACAGATATGCTGCTCATATATACAGTATATATCTATAATACACATATAGTTTTGGCATTATATCCCTTTAAGGGTCTGATAAAGTCTACTGCATGATTCATTGCAATTCAAAGTCAAACCTTTTATGTCTTTCTTAATTACCCTTCCTGCCTTTTCTAAAAATAACAACTGCCTTTCTTGTCGTTTTTTTGAAATTCATGAGGCTTTTTAATTAATATGCATGATTTTTATGTCATCCATTTTCTATTATAAATTAACAATAGCAATACAATGTTCCATAAGTTAACTTTTTAAATAATAGTAATTAAGTAGAAGCATAAATGTATAATAATATCAGCTATTAGTGCACTGTAAAAAAATACAAAAAAAATGATATTCCTTTAAAAAAAAAAACTGACAGATGGAAAACACTAAAAAATACAGTGGCAGCTGTATTAGCCTACGGGGTGGCATTTTGATACCTGTGTAGTTTACAAATCATAACCATAGATCCTCATTCATTGATAAGGTTATAATAATAACTATTATTATTATTATAAGGATAAACAAAACAAATATGTAGGATAAAATGTGCTGTAATGTACCTAAATGATAACTGAAAAAAGGAAAAAAAACACAAGTAGCCTACCTAAAATGTACAAATAATACATACATTTTTTTTGTAAATGTAGGCTAATCTATAGCCTAGACCTACTGATACCTATATAATGATGTATATCAAAGCTATATGGATAGGCTATAGGCTATAATTAGCGATACATTTTAAATGTTACTGTTAACTTGCATTAACTTTGGGCTAGGCTATTTAATAGCCTACAATTATACATTAAATCCATAATATCTAATGCAAAATCTATAGTAAAGTAACAGGTTTTTACTGTAAAGTTTTCACCCTTTTTTACAGTAAGCTATCTGTCGCATCTACAGTATTGATAAGCCGCGGGGTTACTTGTTTGAAGCAGTTGTGAGCGCTCTCTAGCTTGGCAAAATTAATGTGTGTGTGTGTGTGTGTGTGTGTGTGTGTGTGTGCGTGCGTGCGTGCGTGTGCCCCTAGACAATTACAATACAGCATCTCTCGCGCTGAGCAATGGCTGGCTTCCTCGCGGTGCCATAGAAACGCGGTCCCGTGCGCGCTGCTGTGGAGAGCTCATTCTAAGACGAGCTTGCGGAAAGACAAGAACTGTTTTGAGGCAGGGGGTCTCAAAAACTGCAAGAAAGCGAGTTTAAGTGGGAATACCAGAAGTGAAAGACAAGGAAAACGCTTTGTGGTAAGAAATTATATATATTTATATTTTCAATAAAGTTGAGAGTGTATTTTTTTCCCCCAGTAGCCCAGTGTGTTCCATACGTGCTTTGACAGAACCGCATTACCTACAAAGACGTTTTTTTTTTACTTGAGAAATATTTATGTAGGGACTTATATGCCCAATTTTTTATATATATTATCAGTTTTTTCGTGCTATGTGTTGTTTAATTCAAGAGTTCAAAGTTCCTGCAGCATTGATATGATTTTCATGCAGGTGTTCGGCTGATTTGCGTCAACACCTCTTGAAGCTCCCTCGACTACTGAAGAGATTATAGGCTGCCCTGTTTCATAATAGGCTAATTAAAAATAAATCTCCATAAAACATAACTTTGAGAGTGGGTGAAAGACTTTTATGTCGTTTTCTTCTAATCTAGTTTTTAGTACCACTTAATAGGCACCATCTGTGGCTGCTTTGACCAAGGGAAAGTCTTTATGACCTGAGTACAAAGGTTGATGTCTTTTATACAGTGTTGTATTGATCTCACAATAATGTCACGGTGCGCTTTGAGCATATTAAACATATGGCAGTGAAAGGACGTTGTTGTTGGCGCCCTGGGGCTGCTTAGGACAGCAGCTTACATTTCACACTAGTTGTATGTTAATTTGAGCACAGAGTGTGCAGATCCAGCCTCTTATGGTGCTGAAAGAAGGAAGGATGGATATGGTGTGTAGATGGTCATTCATTCAAACTGCAGTCAGAATACAGGAAATGCTTTCTCTCTCTCTCTCTCTCTCTCTCTCTCTCTCTCTCTCTCTCTCTCTCTCTCTCTCTCTCTCTCTCTCTCTCTCTCTCTCTCTCTCTCTCTCTCTCTCTCTCTCTCTCTCTCTCTCTCTCTCTCTCTCTCTCTCTCTGTGTGTGTGTGTGCGTGTGTGTGTAAATAAGGGTACAGCAAGTGCAGTGACTTTGCTGGTGCAGTGGTAGTCTGGTCCATCACGGTTCCTCTCAGCAGGTCGTCTGAAGCCTTCTCCTGCATTGGCAGTTGATCACACTGGAGGGGATAGTGTTAAAGCATTGTTGTCAGCTGCATCTCTCAAAGCTGCAATGTAGGCAAATGAAAGATCTGCTACAGCAGGCTGTGGTGCATTGCTTATCATCCCTTAGTATTACACTGACTCAGTGTCTTAACCTTTAGGTGATAATGACAGTGCTGTCAGTGCATTAGCTGTCCAAGATAGAATGGCTTCTTACAAGCGGCAATGGGAAAAAGAACCAAAATGTGTGTTTAGGGCAGAACGCCTCAAAAAGAAAGATGCAACTAGGCAGCGGTTGCCTGCACTGTAGTGAGAGACACAGGGGCTACAATCATTGCTTGATGATATTGTTAGTAATATTAATATTTTATTAGTTTCCCAGTAATTATGATTTCATGAGACATCTTTTGATGTTGGTGCCAGTAAACTTGAGGGAAAGTAAGTTTTACCACTTGCATTATATGGCAGTTGTCTATCAAATAACGTAGCAGGGTTTATTTTGAGCTTTATTGATAATGGGTGCGTAAAATTGGTTGATTTTTGCTGACAGGGTTGTATTTTTATAGTACCAGTGGTGCTGTGTCATCAGTAATGCCTGAGTCGAACTATATGGCCAACTTCAATTTTTGTTAAAACTGGTTTGAGGTTCTGTTGAAAGCTGCTAGCTTCCTCTGTTCATTTCTCTTTCTCTTGCACAAAGTACACTGCGTTTGATGGAAACATATAGGGACAGTTTTTACCTTTAGGCTTTAAGCAGTAGCCAACTGTAGCTACGGTTACTACCGCGTCTCCCTATATTGTCATCTTAAATGCCTCAATTTCACCTTTGATGGCACCCTTGTTGTTGCCTTTCAGAATTGGTTGACAGAAAGATTTAGGGGTATTTGTGTAGCCAAATAAAGGGATTGGCCACTCACTTCAGCCTATTCTGTGAATGACTGGCCTTGTCCATCAAGAGCAGTAAGCTAGCTCTTCTCTTGCCTTATCTCTGGCTCACACTCCCCTTTCGCCTGCACAACAAATGCTAATCTAGCCCAGTTTCAACCTAAAGGAAGGGACTGCCACTTCTAATGTGGCACATGATGTGATTTCTTTGGCTTATCTGGAAAAGACACCATCCTGAATTGTATCTGATGTATGTGGCCTTTGGGGTGAAAACAATGGTTTTGAGTTTTGCATGTAATGAGCTGTATTTATAAACGCTCTCAGTTCTCGCTTCCTTCTTCTCTGTTCTGTGCTGAACGCACATCAGCCTGTGAGGTGCAACAAAGGCGAGGAACATGCTAATAACTTGTTAAAGCTGCAGTGCGATTTTGCTGCTTCACCTAATTACTAGGAGTTTTTTGTAATCCAACACTGCTTATGAGTTTGTTAAACAGTTATATTCAAATTTAAACTGACCTGATATTCAGTTGCTCCCTTTGATTTTTTCCCTGCAAATTGTTCCTTTAGTTGCATTCTGATTCATATTTTTCCCCCATTTTTCAAAAAGCAGTGCAAAATACATTTGACTTACGTATATTATATCGACCCCTCCCATTCACACATAAGGTTGGTAATTTTCTACACTCAAGTTACAGAATTTATTGTGAACAATTCATCCATATGTGTTTCTGTTTCATTTTTTAAACATTTTTCTTGAACTCGTTTTAACCAAAATGTCAAGATAAACAGGCATCTCTTTGCTGACACATACCAGGTACCAGGCTTCTCCAATCATTTAGTCTGCATAAACTCTGTCCCTTTCTGACAATCAACTGGTCTACAGACTTTTGATAGCATGTTTTTTTAATGTATTGAAGAAAAGATCTGTCTCTACATCCGTTTCATTGGATTTGATTAAATGACTGCTATTATTAACACTCTAGCATTGTATCTAACCAAATGTCATGTCCTGGGACCCTCTATGAAAGCACATTTTTTACCTGATATGCTGCAGCATTCTAAACAGTAGTTTTGCACTATCAATAATGAAAGCATTTTTTTTCTACCAGCAGAAATAGTTCAAATAGGAGCCAAAGCATAACAAATGTTATGGCGCCAAGTAACGCACAGAATGGCCAAGTGCTGCAAGAGCTTCAGCAATTTTCCCATGCAGCAATCGCGTCGCTCTGGGAGAAACCCCGCTCTGAGCAATCTTGGAGCAAGAAAAGAAAAAAATGCTCCTCGCTTCAGGCAAAGTCACGCAACTCTTCGTAGTCTGGTCTGGAATAAAGAACACGTCAAGCTGTTGTTCTAAATGTCAGAAAAATAAAAGACTGGAATTACCTTTAAATTCATTTTTAAATAACTTTCTACATAAACTGTAGATTTAGCAATCTCACTCTTTTATTCTTACTGTACCTAACTGTTCTCATACAATAATTTCCATTAATAGAAAAGTATCTATAACTGTTTTATCATTATAACATAATGTGAAATGGTTTAATTAATAAAGGTGGCTGTAGACCAAAGTCTCAACAGCGCCATAACATATGACCAATAACTGTACTGTTAAAATGGGTTCTATGCACTAGGGGCATTGGAATTACAATATAGAGAGGTAATCGTAAGTTAGCCTATGGCCATTACTGCTCTGCAATCAGCATAATTGCTTGCCTGCAAATTGCTGCTTGATTAGGGCACATATGAAAAGGACTTTCCCATGTTGACAACATGGCCATGAGGGCAGGAGCAGAGGGAAATATGACAGTGAAATAATCACTGCAGTTATTTTTATTTTATCATCTGTGCTTTAGGAGTTTTCACTTTTTAAGGCCTACTCTGCAATTGATGCAAGCATTCAAGCCAAATAAAGACTAGCAGCTTATCTGCAGGATGTAAGATCTTATTACTGGCATCAATTCACCCTGCAGTTTGTCCATGCAGGGAATACTTGGTCCTGCAGTGAATGAAATAAATGATTAAAAAGAGCAAATCATCGCAACATACCAGCACTATAAATAGTGCGATTTTAATGAAGCACTTTTGAGACGCTTTATTAAAGTGCTTTGTATCTGCTTTAGGCCTGTGTTTCGAGTGTTGATGACAAGCACGCTGTTCTCTATTCATTAAAGTGGGCAATAGTCTTATGTTCCCTTTGCCGGCCCTGACCACAACTGTCACAACCGTATACCACAGGGACTTGTGAATGGCTGCAAGCTAATAGCAGGAACACTTTTAACTGGATTTCACCCTCTCCCCTCCAGAGTTTTGAAAGAGCTCAGTAGAAGCCTATCTGATTGAGCTTACATGGAGTCTTAAAGGAAGTGTCCGGTCTATATAAATCTCTTTTCTCATTGTATCTGATTTACTTTATATGGCAAATCAATAAAGTAAATAATTGAATGGGTTTATTGTTCTGGAAAATTTATTTTAATAGATTGTCAAACACAGCCAATAATATTTAAAGCTCTCTTTTTTTTAGGAAAACATTTAGTCCTGCTGCAATATATAAAAAATAAATACCATCATCAGTTTTTCTATTTAATCTCATGGCTGAACAGACCAGTATTTGATGGCAACACCGCCGCTATTATATCACAAAGCTTCTGTTACTGAAACTAATTGGACAAATGTGTTCAGCACTATTTTTATGATTGCATGAAGGTTTGAGGGATAAATGAATAGGATATTTCTAACAAACTGTGACAGGCGAAAGCAAAATATATCCTTGGTTTGCAATTTTGCAGCCGTGACAGCAACACTACCAACAATGGCACTAAACCATATACTTCTGAAGTAGCAGAGTTAAAATAGGGGGTGGGATATGTCTAATGGACAGGTTTCTATGGATACCAGGTTAAATTTGAAGACACTTGAAGAGAAGTTAAAAGAGAAAACCCTGGGGCTTAGGGTGCTGTCTGCCACTGGTATCAAACAAGCCTTAATTAGATTTATTGGTCACAGGAAATGTTCCACTGTATTTGTTTCAGCTTCAGATGGGAAAGCAAAAACACCTTTAACCTCATTCATGAAAAAAAAAGTTAAATAGCAATACTGCTTGATCAATTTAGACTCCATTATACACATTATAACAATTTATTATTTTTGATTACACAACAAAATTGTGTTTCTCTTTTAAACTTGATTTATTTGCTTTCAATTACTATTATCTAAAATGATATAATATATTATCTAAAATGTGCAATCTAGATTAAATTATGTAAGGCAAATGTATATCAAATATGTTCAACAAAATACTTAAGACATTACTGAAACTATGTTAAATAAAAACTGCGGTAAAGTTATGATTGTGTAACTTGATTCATGTGTGCATAATTACAGTGAATTTGTTATTGATATTATATTAGTAAAACAGTGTAGCTGAAAACTTTTTGCACTCATTTTTAATTACATTTCACATCATGATGAAATCGAGTAAAATCTACTTAAAGGATTAGATCGTTTTAAAAATAAAATTAGCCCATGATTTACATACCCTCAAGACATCCTAGGTATATATGACTTTCCTCTTTTTTGATGAACACAAGAGTTTAGACATTATTACATATTCGGATGTTTCCAAGCATTATAATAACAGTGAATGGGGCTCACAAGTTTGAAGCTAAAAAAAAATGCATCCATCTGTCATAAACATAACATGGATCTGGGGGGTTGATAAAGGCCTTCTGAAACAAATCAATAGGGTTTTGTAAGAAAAATATCCATATTAAAAGCGTATAAATTAAAATACTGTACTCAGTTTTTGTATATTTTACTCAATGTAGCAATAAAGCCAAGCCAAATGTGTGGTTTACTTAGAAACATTTAAGTAAACAGCAGAGTATATTTCTTGTTGTAAAAAAATATGTACACAACATGGTAAATAAATGAACACAGAGACCTCAATACTTGGTACACAATAACGGTAAAACTCAGTGGATTTTTTAAATTTTTAAGTATGAATCATAGACTGTAAAAAAAAAAATATGGATGTAGTGTCCATGACATCACCCTTAGGATTCTGAAGATCAGTTTTGAAGCATAAAGTAGGGTCAAGCTGGCCGTTGCCATCTTGGCAGCGACATTGTACGTCACTCCCGGATAACTGATAATGGGCAAGAGGAGGGACATGGGTGAAGCTGACACTCAAAGTGGCTTCTTATCAAATCTTGCCTGAACTATGTTATTCAATGTTGAAATGACATTTGTTCTTTCTGTAGTATTTACTTCACCACTGAATCATTTTATGCATGTTTTGCTTGTTCAAATTGCCATTAGGAATACTGAGGAGAATGCAGTAGGGTTATGTCTTTTTGTTTCTGCGTGGAAACTGAATCATTTACATGACTGCAAAGTCTCTGAAGTCTTTGTAGAATTGCAGTTGACTCTTGTTAATGCACTCCGGCTTGCGTGAGGTGAAGCTGTCATAACATAAACAGGGTAATGGTTGTGTAACCTTGCATCACACCCATTAATATTTCATTTGCGATAGAAAATAGTCTGTCTGGGAGGCTATTACATCTCTTATCTGTGTATCTGGTCTGATGAGGGTCCAAGTAACCTATGAACCTAATATCATTATTGTTTTGTGATAGTTAAAGTCTTTTTTTTTTAAAGTATTATGAATTATGAACAATAAATCATGTTAACAGTTGTTGTTAGCACGACAACTTAAATCATTACATTATGATTTGTTATTATTAGCTCAAAAACAATTAAAGAGATTCACATATTTTGAAGAATGTCTGTAACCAAATAGTTGATGGGCCCCATTGACTTCCATATTCACAGATACCCATATTCTATAAAATACCTTATTTAGTGCTCAGCAGAAGAAATAAATTAATACAGGATTGGGGCAAGTAAATGATGACATTATTTTCATTTTTGGGTGAACTATCCCTTTCAATTATTTATGTCTTAACAAAACTGGGACTACTCTTGTATTTAAAAACAAAACTATAAATAATAGTGGTATTAATATTAAGTCCTGATAATGATAACGTTGACCCGGTTGTTTATTTTCATAATAAATATAAGAAAAATAAGACCTAGGGCCTATTGCACAAAAATAGGATAAGGGATTAAGCCGGGATATCTTGGTGATCATGGCTCGGTTTATTCACTAATATACAGTTATCTTTCATTATCGTTATTGTTCTTGGTGTGAGTGTGCTTTCCTTCAGGGGACTTTTACATTACATCGGTGACTTAAATTTTTCATACAGATGAAAAGCTCACCAAGATATCCCAGCTTAATCCCTTATCCTAGTTTTGTGCAATAGGCCCCTGGATATACAAACGCAGTCAACTGCACAGATTAGTATAGATTGACATGCAATTAATTGACAAATTATTAATTTAGAATATCCAGCGCGTGTTGTATATTCATACTTTTTTGCCACAAAGCCTCCCAAGTTCCACATTTATTAGCACATTAAATATTTTGTCTAGTTGTTTATTTGCGCAGTACCCCAGTAGGAGAAGCGAATAACTGTGAGAGTGTGATTGAAATCAGAATGTATGCTGCACCTGTTTGTTTTCTTGGTTGCCAGCCAAGTGCTCCATCCCTGAGAGGCGTGCACTCCAACGCATTTGTAATAATCATAAAAATAGATTGTTTTTTTTTTCATCCACTCACATATAAAGTATAATTGTTGCCGTCGAGCAGGAATTTGACCAATGACCTGCTCTTCTTGTATGAAGAAGTCTGTAATTACATTTAGCTCATTTGCAATTCCATCTGGAAGTCGGGTGCACAAGTGTTAATGCTGTCTGCCCGACAGTGTCGAGAAGTTTTTAGCGGTCTAACAATTTACTCATTACCCTGTGATATTCACACTAGAGACAGGTTTAAGAGGCGCATTTAGAAGCCGTAAGAACCGATTGCTGTCCCTATAAAGAAGCAAACCGACTGTGCACCACACTGAAGGATAATTTCTACAACCACGTTGTAGGTTGTCTTCTCAGCATGTGCTGTTTAATATTTATGTGAGTGCTTTGTGGTGCTTGATCAAGACGTGTGCTGCAGTCATGGAATGATCAGTACATTTGTTTTAATTACCCTCACCACAGGATAAAGAAAGATATTTAGTTGAAATCTTCTGTTTTAGTAAACCAATGAATTCTGGCATCAAGTCTTTCGGGGGTGCATAAGAGGCCAAGTCACTGATAGCACCTCTACAGGTTTTCTTTGATGTTTAAAGTGGCTCTTTTGTCATTAATTTATAAAGAGCTGTTTGTTGTTGCTGATTTTATATGTCAAGGATGGCTCACTGGCTCTGAGCCTCAGGGTCCGTGTAAGAGTTTCGTAATGTTGATAAAACATACTAACTTACCGTTTCAAGATTCAAGGTACCGTTCTAGTGCGTTTCCCAAAACCATCATTAGTCCATAGTTAGCCTGAAAAATCCAGCATTGCTGGTGACCAGGGTGTTTTGCACACTGAGATTAGCATGGGATGTCGTTTGCTGGTTTGCTGGATTCCAGCATGGGATCATGCTAGTGTGCTGGTGGACCAGCATAAGGTATGTTTTGCATGCTGGGACCAGCTTGTTGTGCTGGTAGACCAGCATATGTTGTCTCTTGGGTGCTGGTATGATCCCAACAAGACCACAACAAAAATTGCATATGTATTGCATACACTGTAAAAAAAAAAAAAAAAAAGGTCTCCAATTGAAAATTTTCTAGTGACTGATCAGTGATCACATCTAATTTTTTTCAGTTGGCCAAAATTAATTTCTGTGAATTAAATTGCATCAAATTCACAGAAATTCAATTTGGCCAACGGAAAAATTGAAATGTGATCAGTCACTAGAAAATTTTCATTTGGGGACATGATTTTTTTTATTTATTTATTTTTACAGTGTTTTACAGTTTTTTTTTACAGTGTATAATTTGTCTTAGTGTGTGTTCATAGCTAAATAAAGAACATTTTCCAAATTAATTTTAATAAAGTATTTAATAAATGTTGTCTGCTGTCATAATGTTGCAGTTAGTAAAATGAAGTATAGATTTACTCTATGAGTGATCATTAGTGATGATAACTGAATTGATGATACCTGAATATCTGAAGCAAAATTACTGAAGATAAGAGAAACAACAAGAACAGAAAAATAGAGAAGAGATGAGCAGAAACACAACTACAACTGATATCTCACAAAAGGAGGTTTAAACACCTCCAAAAATAGCATTACCATATTCACTTATGAACCAGTTTGGCTTTATTTATTTCATATGGTGCTGTACAAATGTTGTTGAAGCCTTTTAGCTGGGCACTTGGCCATTGCATTTGGTTGAATTAATTCTCTTTCAGAAATTGTTGAAAGTGCATGCTATCATTGTCAACAATATTTCATGCTCTTGAGTGTAAAGACACATGTTAGTAAAGCAGTTTTTGGAATCATTGACTGACAGATATATTTTGACACATGTGAGTTCCCAAATAAGTATGAAAGTCTTTGAAAACAGCAACTTTCATTCTAATGTTGCTATAACTGTCCTGTTGAAAGAGCTCTTCTCGTAATCTCTTATGAGCTTACGATATAAGCAACTGCTTATGATTATGCTTTTATTAATCATTTTTCTTGGTTTTCATATCTCATTTTGTTTTGTTTTGCAATGTACACAAGCTCTTTTGACTGATTTGTGTACAGATATTTTGAAACAGTTGTCAATTCATTTGATGCTTTGAAAAGTTTTACCAGTTTACCAGTGACATAATGTAATCACAAAAACACAGCCACAGGTCTGCTCAATACTCTGGGAGACCAAGGAGATCAGTGAGAACTTTCCGCTGGGCAAAACCAAAATCAAACATCAAATAAAGTATAATGACAAGGAACAAAAATAATGGAATAGTCACTTGTTCGTTCCAGCAGCATGTCACAAAAATTATGTTATGAGGAAAGCTACGGACTCAATTAACTGCAGGAATGAAGTGTACCCCGAATACAGCATGTTATTGTGAATAATAAATAAACTGTTTTCTGTTATTTATGTGAATTAACTATAATAATGTCAAAAACATTAATTACATTCTCGAATAGATTACAGAAGTTATTACTCTGCCAATTGTATGTGACACAAGACAGTCTGTCTTATATTGTTGAGCTAATGTGGTGAAAACGACAGAGGTGCGACCAGTTTCGGGAAACACTTGTGACTAGCTAGTTCTAGTGGCAGGGTGTCCAAACTCAGCCCTGGGGTGCCAATGACCCTGTTCCAAATGACACACTTCATGTGCACTTTCGGTCTTGTGGACTTACAATGGCCGCTGCGTGCGCGTGTCCGTTAAGTCCACGAGACCACAGAGTGTCCCATTTGTCATTTTATGTCTCAGAAGGGTGCTCGCAAGTGCCCCCTTTGCGACCGTTATGTGCCCTCGATGCGCACTTTTGCCGAGGCCACACTGGTGCGGGTTACGCAGCGGTCTTCTTCCCGACAGTCAAAGTGGCATTACGTTGTGAAAGTGCGGACTCAGAGGAAGACCGTGAGGGTTTAGGGTGCCATTTGGGACAGGGCCAATTTTAGCTTAGCAAAGTTTAGCTCCAACTTACCTGGCATTTCTAATAAGAGCTTGATGGGCTAGTTCAGGTGTGTTTATTAGGGGTAGGAGCTAAACTTTGCAGGGCAATGGCCCTGCAGGTGTAGGATTGGACACCCCTATAGTTTCTACAATGATGCATCATACCAATGTGCAAAAATGATTTGTGACAGTCTTTGAGAAGCTATCAGAAATGTTTTGAATATTATGCCATCTTTTTCTATCAAGTGTGTTTATGAATTAATTGAGTTATATTTAGCTGTATAATTTCCAGCTTGCATTTTGTATGCAATTCTGACTTAAAAAAAAAAAAATGTATTGTGAGATATAAACTCGCAATTACGAGTTATAAAGTCAAATTCTGAAGGGGGAAAATACTAACTTTTTTAATAGTTTTTTTTATAATTTATATCTTACAATTCTGACTTTAAGGTTTACCTTTTTTATTCTGTGGTGGAAACAAGCTTCCATAGTAATTTGAGCCTATTTTAGTACACTTATAATTGCATAGTTGAAACATTGATGGAAATTTATCTAGACGTCCATTATGTGCATTTTTTTTTTTTTTTTTTTTTTTTTTACAATGTCCACTTTTGTTTGTGTTGTGTCTTCTGTCCAGACATTTCCTTCAGTCTCCTGCTGCTTGTATTTGCGGTGTGTGGTTTGGCCCTGCTGGGTGTCATCAGCGTCGCCACCTGGAAGCTGTGCTGGGTGCCCTGGCGCAGCAAAGTGCTTTCCTCTAGCGCCACCGCCCTTGCCCCCACCCAGCCAGAGAGAGACCAGCACAGAGAAGAAGGTCAC
Source organism: Pseudorasbora parva (assembly GCF_024679245.1). Lineage (NCBI taxonomy): Eukaryota > Metazoa > Chordata > Actinopteri > Cypriniformes > Gobionidae > Pseudorasbora > Pseudorasbora parva. Next base: position 25,604,394 of record NC_090193.1, read on the forward strand.
GGTGACTACTACCCAGCCCTTGGAGACATTATGGCAACAGACAAGCTAAAGGATCCTGGGAACTTTCTGGAGGCGGCAGTGAAGATTAGTCATACGTCGCCAGATATCCCTGCAGACGTGCAGCTGTCCATGAAGGATCATCTGCTGAGACGTACGCGTATCTCACGGCAAACAACCGAGCCGGCCTCCTCTAACAGGTCAGTGTTCTGGAAGAATGAAGAAATGTTTGTGTCTGAAGACCTTCATATAGGTCATCACGGTTTTCTGTATCAAAGCCACTATGAGGTTAGTTCCAGTCATTCCTAATCATGTTAATACCTCCGAAATCTCGTAAATGTCAGACACTATTAGACCTGAAGGATGTCTCTGGGTTTTATTGACTACAAAGAAGGTCAGATTGTAGAAAACCAGAGTAAAACCATGTTTAGCTAGAACATTATGGGAACATTACAGCATATCCAGAATTATCACCATCAATTTGCATTTGATCACTGGTTATCATTCAAATGTAGATTAGCACCTGGTGAGCTTTTTGTGAAAGAACCAATGCATCAGATCAGGATGCCAAATTTTGTCTGATTGTTGCCAGGCATAGTTCCTTCAAGAAGCACCTTCCCAGGCAGATGCACCATGTCACCAGTCTGGACCGTGGAAATGAATTTTTAGACGTGGAGGACCAACCTACTTGCACCGCTGCCTCTCTTGGACGCATCCAACCGGAACTCTACAAACAAAGCACGGTGGAGACAGAGGATTCATCTAAGAATGGCACTGGTAAAACATGCGGCAAGATCAACTTCTCCCTTAAGTATGATTATGAGGGAGAGCTCCTCCTCGTCACCATCATCAAGGCGTTCGACCTACCTGCGAAGGATTTGTGCGGCAGCTCCGATCCTTATGTCAAAATCTACCTGCTCCCCGACCGCAAGCGTAAATTTCAAACTCGCGTCCACCGCAAGACGCTCAACCCCACATTTGATGAGACCTTTCAGTTTCCAGTCCCATATGAGGAGCTAGGGTCCAGAAAGCTCCACTTGAGCGTGTTTGACTTTGATCGCTTCTCACGGCACGATATGATTGGTGAGGTGATCCTGGAAAACCTTTTTGAAGTTTCAGACCTCTCGAGGGAGACATCCATCTGGAAGGACATCCAGTACGCCACTAGCGTAAGACAATTCATCCTCTTTACTACTTAGTGAGTCCAGACCCCACTGGTGATTTATCACATTAATGAGGCTTCTGTCACATTAATGTGACCCTAATGATTTTGTTTTTTAATATAGGAATACAGTTGTATTGAGTATTTTTGAAAACACAAACAGTGAATAATTAGATGATTCACAGACTGTGTCCTATGGGGTGTGATATGGTAATTTGTCAAAATTGTAATTACCGAACATGATAAATTGTGCAATGTATGCATATTAACCACTAAAAACAATGAGGGCAATAAACAAAAATTATTGCCGCCTTATTATGACAATACCGAGTCTGTAATAATCAAAGCTGTTTTAAAGGGATATTCCACCCATCATTTACTCACCTTCATGTTGTTCCAAACCTGTATTACTTTTTTTCTGTTGTAGAATAGAAAAGAAGATATTTTCAATAATGTCTCGAATGTTTTTTGTTTATATATGAAAGACATTGGGGTCCAAAACAAAATTAGAACCTATGTACTTTCATTAGAAAAATAAACACTGAAACCTTCTTTTTCACTATAAACTGATGCATTCATTGCCAACAGCTATTTTAATCAAGGTTTGAACTTTTAAGTGTATATTTTTTAGTATCTGATTAAATCAGTATATTTAATTTATGTAATATATTTAGGGAAAGAGGCCTGAATTTCCAAAAATAAGGCCAGACTATTTATCATCTGGCTTGTCTAAATTATACCTCATATTAATGTGCTGCACACATCCTCTTATCAAGTCATTTTAGTGCAGCAGGGCTCTTACTACTACATGTTAGTGAATGTAGTGTTTTGAGTTCCAGGTTTGTATCTCTTCTACTCAGCAGGGGGTTTCTGGCATAGACAGTATAGGCAGTAGCCTTGGGCTCTCTGGGCAAAGCTCTCAGACGCACACTCCACTTCTATATCACTCACCCACAGCAGTTTGACAGCATTGTTCAGCACACTTTCAGTTCCACCCAACACTTTCATTGAAATTGAAGTTTTCCAAACAGCTTTCTGTGGCTTGTCTGATCTTGCTAAGGGTGCTTTTGGAGTCAAAAATGCCACTTCCAGTTACAATTGACAGAGGTTGCTTTTTACTGCCTCTCCAAATCATATACTGTACATACTAGAGCTGCACGAGTAATCGTTAAAAGATCACAATCTAGATTCAAACACACCTAATCCTAAATAACAACTATTCACCTATATGTCTATTAATCCTTTAACAAAACCACACCGGAACAATCAAATGAAAACTCACTTTATGGGTCCTATTTTAAAGGTCTGAGCGCATGATCTGAAGCGCATGGCGCATTTGCAATTAGGGTGTATCCGAATCCATGTAATAACCCCGCAAATAGGCACATATTATTAATGCACTTTAAATTACAAAATATACAGTTTTTTGTTGTTCAATGGCACAGTCGTTTTTAGTTGCCTCAAAGAAATGATTCAATAACTCACTCATCATACCTGGCGCAATGCGATGCCAGGCACGATGCAAGTGTTTTTAGCTAGTTTCAGCCCGATGCAGTTATTATTTTCACATTCATAACCACGTTGTTTAAATAGAAAATGCACTTGCACACATCTCTTCACCTATGGGCGTGCTGGTCGTGTGTTCATTGAGGTGTGTTCAGGCGCGTTGTTGGCGCATTGCTATTTTTAAATTGTTTTTTTTTATTATTATTATAATTTATTCAAATTAAATAAACATTTTAAATAGACTGCAGGAATTGTCATTTTTGACAGAACCTCTAGTAAATAGTTTTTTTTTAATTATTATTCTTGTTTAAAATTGTGATACTCAATTTATCCAGAATCATGCAGTTCTAATACATATACTGTACAGTTTAATAACAAATCTTGTCATTAAAAAAGAAATGATGAGTGCACCAGGACTGCACTGATTACTTGTGAGTAAAACAATGCTAGGGCTAATTATATCACTGATATATCAGCCACACAAACTGCAGTTTAATGAACTGGTCTTGCTTTGTGACTCGTGAAATTTCCCAGTTGTCTACGAGGTAATCGTACTGTCATCTCACTAAGGCATTGTGTGACTTTAATAGTGCTGAGATAAGGTGTATGCATTCACATGATTGATTATAGTATATGCTAGACATCACTGAACTCAGTAGATTCTGTGATGTCTAGCTGTCAAAAGGCTAAGCTCTCAAGATGGGTTAAATGTGGGAGAAAGACCTAAAGATATGTGATGCCCTCAATCAATACCTTCATCTGAGTTTATTGATCAAATTAATGGTCTTTCAGATCAATTTATTAATGGCAGTTCGCCCTGGGCACAATCAAATGATCTCTAGATTTAAGGCTTGTTGAAGAGAAATAGTATAGTACAACTTATTTATGGAGTAACAACCTTATTTAGACGTGGCATTGAATCCCATAAATTATTTTTTTGCATTTGTGTAGAGAACATTGGACTGACTTCCAAACTTCTTAATGAATATAACCCTGAAACATTTGGTTTGAAAATTTGGCTATTACTACCTTTCAGAAGTAAATTACTAAACTTATTGTTAGGAATTGTTCCTAATGGTTTTATGTCCTATATTGTTCATGAAACCATTCTAAATTATGTTGTATTCAATGCATCAGTTTAAGTGAGAGTACTTTTACAAAGCTTTTTTATTATAGACAATACTTTTACAAAAACAAAAAATGTGGGTCTGTAAGATTTTTTTTTTTGTTTTGACAGAAGGCTCTTGATCTTAACAATGTTGCATTTACTGTAGTAAAATAAAATAAGTAAAAAAATAAGTAAAAACAGTAATATTGTAGATTATTACAATTTAACCTCCTTTTAATAACTCCTGTCATGGCAAAGCTGAATTTTTCAGTTTTTTCAAGTCATTCTTCAATGTTACGTGTCACTTCAATGTCATATATATTTTAATAGGCTGATTTAATGCTCAATACAGATTTCTTTATATTATAAATGTTGAAAAGAGTTAGGATTAAATCAATTGAAATCTAAAGAAATCAGCATTTTTTTTCATAGTTATTTCACTGTACTGATGTCATGATCTTCTGGATTTTGAGCATCTCCATTTGATTCTGCAGGAGAGCGTGGATCTGGGAGAGATAATGTTCTCTCTCTGCTACTTGCCAACTGCAGGGAGACTCACACTTACGGTTATCAAATGTAGGAACCTCAAAGCCATGGATATTACCGGTTATTCAGGTATGGAGCTTTCCTTTGTTCGTTTGTGTCTTTACTTTCCATCTGCTTGCTCCGTCTTCCTGTTTAGACACTTAGACAGTCACATTTATCATTGTCAGCAAGTGAATTACAAGCCCTTTCATCAGACATATTCAGACCATGAGTAGACAAGGAGCAAGATACGTTAAGGAATTCATGTCACACCTCCCTGCTCTGTTGGCAGATCCGTATGTGAAGGTGTCACTGATTTGTGATGGGCGACGCTTGAAAAAGAAGAAAACTTCCATAAAAAAGAACACGTTGAATCCATCATATAATGAGGCGATTATCTTTGACATTCCCCCAGAGAATATGGATCAAGTCAGCTTACACATATCAGTTATGGACTACGATCTGTGAGTGTTATTTAATATCTGATATTTTCTCTGTACAAATATTATGCTGTGTATGTGCTTCACAGTCTTTTCTTTATTCTCCTGGTGTGTAGAGTGGGACATAATGAGATAATTGGAGTCTGTCGTGTAGGGAGCCATGCTGACGGACTTGGGAGAGATCACTGGAATGAGATGCTCGCTTACCCTCGAAAACCCATCGCTCACTGGCACCCACTCGTAGAGTCCAAGAAATCTGAGAAGGAGGTGACTGTCTGTCCTTAAACGTTTCCAGAGTGGAAAAGTACATTTTCATTTCAATATTTACATCTTTCCTACTGTTTTCCATTTGTCTTTCAGTGGAAGACTCGTACCGCGAGCTTTGACAGTCAGGGGTCCTGTCCATCTCCCAGACTCCCCTCCAGTCCATAAGTCCCTCTCCCTACATCTTTAAGCCAAGTATCTCCCAGGGACTGATGGTGAGATTCAAGATATGTCCTTAGGCAACATGTGACACAACTTATGTCTGTGTGGACATGCAGCAAGAAGAAAGAGGGTGCTGTTCAAAACTTTTCAAAGTGCAACTAAGCCCAGCCAAGTTTTAGCTTTTTTGTGTTTCAGCGGAAGTGTTATTACACTAACATTGGCTAAATCCACAAGCCACAACCCAAAAAGTTTGAAAGATACACTTCAAGATAGTTCAAGCTCCCTAGGAGAGTAAAAGGGTGAATTTGTTCATTTATATTGTATAATAGATGTATATTATATTTTAATTTAATTGAAAATATAGTTTAATATAGGTATATTTAGCCATAATCCTTTTTTGTCTTCTTTGAATATAAAATAATGTGTTAAGAGATTTTTATGACTGGAGAGATATGTTAAGTCCTCAATATGTTCAACCTTTTGAAATATGTTAGCTGAAACTGTACATTGTTTACAGAGCAGAGATATTCCATTGATCTTCCTTTTGTTTGTGAAGTAGTGAAACTGTTCTGCCACCAAAAACACCAATGCCAAGAATAATTATTATCTTGTCTACAAATATCTCTTCCTGTGTAAACCGTTTTTGCTGTGTTCTTATTTAAACATTTAAGTTGTATATTTAAGTTAAGCTGATTGTTCTATGAGTATTTTGAAAAATGTATCATCATTTTCTTCGATCGAGTTCAGCTCAGTTAAATGCAGCCATGCACAGCTTTATCCTGCATCATCCATAATGTACAACTGGCTAAAATCCTCATAATTTCACCATGCAGTAATTGTAGCTTCCTAAGTATAACCATTATGAATAGCAAGGGTTGTGTCTCAGATTCAAAGGATGGAAAAAAATCCTTGGCTTTCTAACAAGACTTGAAATTATAGCATTATGTAAATTAGAAGCACTGTTTTACAAAGACCAATTTTGTATTTTACATAAAATGTGACAAATGTTCATTGTTCTGTATTTTTCCTGTTACCTTTGAGGTGTTTTCTCTTCAGATAACATGATGTATTTTGTTGGCTGGCTTGGCTGGAACTCATTGTTCATCAATAATCATTGAAACTGGTGTTTCTGTATGAAATGCCTTATTCAGAGCCACTTTTCCCCTTTTTTATATTCTGAATTTGTATTTGTAATGTATAGTTACTGTTTCAGAACACCCCCTTGTACTTCAAAGCTGTGATTAAAGCTCTTGCTTCTATATATTTTGTTCTTCTTTCATTCTTTGTTAAATGTTAAATTGATGATTAAGGCCAGTTAACATAGAACATGTGGAATGGGGGAAAAAAACAAAAGGTCTAAAGATGTATTTTTTTAAGTAGTTTTTTTATGTAAAGGTGCAATTTTAGCGGCATCTAGTGGTGAGGTTGCGAATACGGTGGCCGACAGCAAGAGTAGCTAGCGCTCTGTAGAGCAGTTTGTCCCTTTAGGGCTACTGTAGAAACATGGCGTCACAAAATGGTGACTTCACTGTTAGGGAAATAAGTAATGTAAGTAAATGTAAATAGACATGGCTCATTCAAGGGGAATAAAAACAGAATGGTTTATTATGTAAAGTCTGAAAACAGTTATGTATATTGTATTGCATTTCTGTCAATAGGTCCTCATTAATACTACACACTGCACCTTTAAGTACTGTGTTTTTGGAATGCTGTGTCATGTGCGCAGGTTCCACTGCTATGTTTACATTGTTTTTCAATGCTGGAAAAACAGTGCTAGAAGTACATGTTTGAAGCGTTCTAAAAACGCTTTCGACATGCTTTTTTATTCCACTATCAAGTGTAAATGATCACAAGACAGAAAAAAAATGGGAGTGGAATGCAAAAAAAAAAAGTATTCTGTGTGAACACTGTTTACACGCCTCTTATGAATACCTGATTCTGATTGGATAATTGCTCCATCCAGAGGTCAGTTATTTGGCTGATGTTGCTGAAAGTATTACTACTTACTATGTATTACTATGTCTTTTATATATTTTGTAGCCTAAGGTTTCATGATGTATTGAATGATTAAAATAATTAGTCAGTACCGTCATCAATCCTTCTTTCAAAACGTGTTTTGTCTTACCCTGATTAACTATTTTAAGTTTAAAGTGTTCATATTTTAGACCAAGCGGGATGGTTTTTGCTGGAAATTGCGTACATGCGTACGCATTTTAACCACTAGAAGGCCAAAACTTGCATAGTGTACCTTTTAAATATTGATATTAGTGTAATAGTGTTGCTGTGTTCCTCAAGTTGCTATGTGAATTGTGTGACTAACATTAACATCAACGTAAAATATAAAATCATTTTATTAGTTCTGCTCCAGGCAAACTAAGTTCAAATGGTTCTTTCTTGAGCCCTGTACATTCATTTCTAGTAAACAAACGTGTCCAATCAATCATATGGTGTGCTCTTTGTGTAACTACAAAGCAAAATGTATTGAAGCCGGGTTGCATAAGAAAAAGCAAGCCAATAACATGGGCATTTCCTCTCCAGCTCTTCTTTCTTCAGACTTCAGTACACCTTCTACACCTCCAGCTTCTTTTTCATTTGGAGTTTGTAGAGGATTTGATAGCCATCGTCCCAAGCGTAGAGCAGCTGCTCCACTGGGCTGTATTTGAGGCTGGCATGAGTGCCGTATCGTTTGGGAAAGTATACATGTGGAGCGTCATCGTTCGTCACCATGTCACTGACATCAAACACGCACTGAATGCGGGAACGGCTGGGTAGTTTGGAGTTGTAGACCACATAGACAGTACCACAGATGACGAACGCTGCTTCAGCATTCTCCCTCACACAAGGGGTGTCCCACATCTGCTCAATGTCAAGCGTTTTAGGGTCTATCTTGGCTAAAGAGATGTGCCGCTCATTCTCCTGTGTGGCGTAGATGGCCCACAGACCCTCTTCGTCCACTGCTAAATCGATGAAGGTCTCTGGATTCAGGCTGTATGCTGGAAGCTGGTTTTTAGCTGGAAACACAGCACTGTCTGCAACTATATTCTTCTGAAGATCAAACTTTATTAGTTTCATCTCATCACCCTTCTTCAGATAGTAAAGGTGGTTGTTGTAGATCGCATGGCCCATACCACGCCAGTCCGAAGGGAGCTGGACGCTGGTGGCCCCAGAAGTGCCTTGGGAGGACGTGAATTCACGGACTGTACCAAATTCATACACTGTGTTATCCTCTGTTCCATTTAGGATGTACACCTTCCCAGTGGCACTTCCCATGTCTTTGGTCCACATTCCCTTAGTACCGCCTACTCGCTTGAGGATCTTCATGGCTTTGATGCTGGAGATCATGTCACCACAGTCTAAACGTATAAATGGAAAATCAAAATCATTTTTATTTTTGGATGAACTATCCCTTTAAATATTCTATTACATTTTTGGCTAACAAATTCTCCTTTCAGTAGCCTGTCATTTGTTAATCATCAAATATTCGTGTCATTTCCTCTGAGATCCATCTTTTGCTTGAATTAGAATACCAATATTTGCTTTCCACTAAAGCCTGATTTAACGCTAAACCCTAATGGGAATGCGCAGTGCACTAATGACAGTTAATCAGGTTTGTGGCGTTTTGCTATGAAAAGGCAATATAGAGCTGCTGAAGTGTAGAGGAAAGCATCATGATTTGTCCTCCAGCAGTATAATTACTCTCGCAATGATGGAATAATAATACATTTTATTTAGTACCTCTAAGTGCTTTTTAAAATGAGGACTTTGGGAACATTAGACCCACTATTTAATGCATTATGTATTAAACTCTGTCACGTTGCGATAGCTCAGAGCTTGATATGATTGAACCCTCTTCCCTGTCTTTCTCGTTTCACTTATAAGAGCTTCTCAAAACTGAATCTTCGAAGTGTTGCTGGCACTTTCCACAATTATGTTTAATATTCGTTTTCTAGGAGTTTTTTCAACCCTGAGACAGTGTCGTAAAAAGAAATGGCAGAATTAGTAAAGGTTATAGTGGTTAGCTAGTTTAGAACCAAATGTTACTTTGCAGTTATTGATAAACTTATTCACCACAAATTAAATACATTTTTGATCATTTCTTATTACTTAGCCTGCAGGTTTGAGTAAAAAAAAAAATTAGATCTTTTTTTTTTGTCCAAATTATGTCATTATGTCAAAAAAATGTTTTAGTTGTATACTCTCAATTCAACAGACTATATTGTCTGCATGTGCTATTTTTTGTAAATAAAATCACAATTTTATGTTTTAATGTTGTTATTTTATGTTAGATAAAATCTCTAACATATGTAATAGTTCTCACAACAAAAACATGGCTTTTGTGTCTCTAATGCACTGGGATTCCAGAGATAACTTGTAGAATGGGCCAGCTATGGCTCATGCCATCAAACATCACCGGTATCTAAGCATGTGGAATGTTACCTAAAGCTCTTTACCTGTAAGTTTGGCGTACTTGGCTTTGTTCCTCTCCTTGACAACCGTCACCTGCTGCTCCACCAGCTTGTCGTCCACGTCCACGCAAGGCTGCGCACCATTCTGTGTTTCGAGGTAGTCCATTTCTCTCTCCACGCGATCTACGCGTGTTCCCACTGTGTCCAACTCGCTCCGCAGCGCCTCCTTGCTCTTGTCCAGGCCCTCTAGCTGTGCCACCATCTGCTGCTTGAACTCGCGCAGCTCAGAAGCGTAGCGGCTGGTCTGCTCATGCCACAAGGAGATGCGATCCTGCCAATGGAGAAATAAACAAAAACAAGCCCCAAGAGCCTCAGTAAAAGAGATATGAGTTAGTCAGAGTTAGTCTGTTAAAGTGGCATCTTAAATAATATGATGAACTGAAGGCGAGCAATTATCTTTGTTGTGGGATAGTATGTTAAAATAAATGTGAATGGTTCTTCTGGCAACCACATTATGTTGCCACGCAATTGCTTTAAAAAGTTATACAAAAGTTATATATATATAGCCTACATCCAACTTTACAAACATATAGTATTTATTACAATATAGCAAAGCATACGGTTGGATATAGCCTATTTAAATGCAGCTCTGGAAAAAATTAAGAGACCACTGAGATTTTTTCTTAAATCAGCATCTCTACAAGTATGAAAGCCATTCCATTCCAATGTCTGTTGAATTCCAACACAGGCACACCTCATTCTATTGAATGAGGTGCTGATTAGGTGATCACCTGAACCAAATCTTATTTAATAAGGAAAACTATTTAAAAAAAAAACACTTCTGTGGTCATCACTATCCTCTTGCAGTAGGACCAGCTGGATGGCAAAAACAGTGTTACCAGCACCTCAAAAGTAATAGAAAACTAAAAAATAACTATTGACCATGCCAAAAAAGATGAAAAGGAAAGTTTTGAGTGAGGAAAAGAAGGGTTCAATTCAGGCTTTACTGGCAGAGGGATACTGCAGATATTGTTTTCATGCAGTGGGTTGCTTCCTTCCTTAAAATTTCAAAGACGGTGGTTCATAAGAACAAGGTCGAGCAGCAGACATGGGGTACAACAAAGCTACAGACAGAGGGCAAAAACGATTCTCCACTGACCGGAATGACCGCCAACTCATTAGAATGTCACTCAACAACCATAGGATGACAATTTTCAGCTTTGTCCAACACCTGGTCATCTTATGGTTAGACGGATGCCTGGAGAGGCCTACAAGCCACAGTGTCTCACACCCACTGTGAAATTTGGTGGAGGATCAGTGATGATCTGGGGTGCTTCAGCAAGGCTGGAATCAGGCAGATTTGTCTTTGTGAAGGACACATGAATCAAACCACGTACAGGGTTGTCCTGGAAAAAAACTTGCTTGCTTCTGCTCTGACAATGTTCCCCAACTCTGAGGACTGTTTTTTTCAGCAGGACAATGCTCCATGCCACAGCCAGGTCAATCAAGGTGTGGATGGAGGACCACCAGATCAAGACCCTGGCCCAATCTCCAGACCCGAACCCCATTGAAAACATCTGGAATGTGATCAAGAGGAAGATGGATGGTCACAAGCCATCAAACAAATCTGAGCTGCGTACATTTTTGCACCAGGAGTGGCATAAAGTCACGCAACATCGATGTGAAAGACTGGTGGAGAGCATGCAAAGATGCATTAAAGCTGTAATTTAAAATCAGATATTGATTGACAATATTGATTTCTGAACTCTTCCTAAGTTAAAACATTAGTATTGTGTTGTTTAAAAATGATATAAACTTATTTTATTTCCATTATTCGAGTCTGGCAACACTGCATCTTTTTTGTTATTTTGACAAGTTGTTGCTTTCGGCAAATAAATGCTATAAATTACAATATTTTTATTTGGAATTTGGGGAAAATGTTGTCAGTAGTTTATAGAATAAAACAAAAATGTTAATTTTGCCCAAACACATACCTATAAATAGTAAAACCAGAGAAACTGATAATTTTGCAGTGGTTTCTTATTTTTTTTACAGAGCTGTATATACAACTTTGTCAGCATACAGTATAGCCTACTGGAATAGGGCATTAATTCTTATTTATTATTGCCGCAACAGGTATACTAGAGGTCAATCGATTTATTTATTTTTGCTGATTAATCAGCACAGGTAACCGATTGCTGGAACTGTCCATATAGTTTTCCAAGTTGTGTCAGTTGCTGGAGTGGCTGAGAAGGGTCTGATGTTATTATTAGAGATGTCGGCCGGCTAACTGTATTTTAACTGGGTCATTAATATAGTAGAAATGTGAAATAATTTTTTTATTTGGAGCTTTCTAGACTGAGAAAAGACAGAAAATGTATTTTTGTCTCATGGGGATGAAAGACAACAATTCCCAGAATGCTTCGCTGCCCTACAAGGCCACTCCCAAAGCCCCCTACTGAACCACTGTGACTGGATTACTTTCACTTTCCCACCGCGACCGCATTCATTTTCATAAAATCAGTTCCGTTAGAGAACAGACACTACAATTAAAAACCGAACGTGTCTGTTCAATATGTGATTGAGGGAGTGTCACACAGCGCAAACTGCAGGAGTCAAATTGCATACATTCGTGATGAGCTGAATGAGCTCTAGTCATGAGCGCTGAGGTAAATGCGACCGCCCTCGATAGATTCACAGCGCGTGTTCAGTCTGGAGCATTTTCAGTTCATGCCTTTGGAAGCTTAACTTTCATAGGAATTAATTTGAGAAGTTGAAACACTCACTTTGCTCCTCCGGCCACACCGTTTCCATGAATGCCTGAGGCTGCGAGCTGAGCTATGAGTGCGATCTCCCATCCCCCATGTGTGAGTTGAAAACATGTGGAAATAGCTCCCTCTGCTGGCTGTAGTCTTTACCCTCTGGCCAAAAATTCCTCCCATGAAGCAAATTGGCGACATTTGCGTCATAGGAGGATTTTTTTTCCAGAAATAAAATGCATAAATCTCTTGTCTCAGGGGGATATGAGGAGGGGGAGCACAATCATTTGAATATACTTCAGGGTTTCTACTGATACAAAGCCATATGCTAATCACTGAAGTAACCCTTTTACTTTTTATCATTTGTTCACACATTTGTCAGCTAAACATTGATTCAGTGTTTCCCATTAAAGACCCAGTGCTGCCACTGTTTCACAATAAACCAACAAATTTAAATATAACCTAACATAAAAGGTCTCTAATTCATTTCAATCAGCTCCCTATAGTTCACTAGTCAGGGCACTGATTAGGACTTAAGTCAATGGGCGGACTCCCTGATCAGTGCCCTGACTACTGAGCCAGGCTTCGCCCCTGGGTGTAATCAGAGGAATCTGTCAAATGATGTCCATTTTATCACGAAATTCAAACAATAAATGGCATTTTGATGCTCCTAAATAATCAGTTCAAGCTACAGTGTGGATCGCGAGTCATCTCTTCCACTTTAATACAAGCCTCGAAAAACATGCATAGTGGTAGGCATTTGTTGAAAGTGACTGTAGGCCTACAACTTACCGAAATACGAATTATATGTTTTCACTCAATCAGTGTTTCAACAATGGAAAGAAGTCAATAAAACAGCTTGTAAACAATTGTATTTGCAAATTGTAGTTCATACAACTTAACATTGTGTTTACTGTTTAGCCTACCTCAGGTAAGTCATCTGATGTGCAGTTTGTTAGTTAGCAGCAATAAAGAAACACTAGAGGGGAACTTACTTTTAATTATTGAATACATTTGTCATAAAGGCAAATGCTTATGAAAAATACCTTAGAAATGTGCAGTTGAGTTTTGACATTTCTGTTTTTTATTTGGTTGTAGCCTAATTAGCCATCTGAAAATAAATAGCAGTTTAGCCTTTTTTTTTTTCTTTTTTTTTGTTAATTGCAACCATAGTGTGTACCAAATGAGAGGGTTATCTGTATAGTTTGCAACATTATTTGGGAGAGGTTTCTTTTGCATAAGAAAATCAAACTACCGGTATCGGAATGTAGTATCGGTGCATCTCTCTAGTTATTATAAAGTACAAGAGCGGCCTCTAGAGGCGAAATAAAAACTATTATTTACACCGCTTGGAGTTTGTTTTGCCACGTGACGCTGCGTGCTGGACAGAGCAGGACATTTCAGAATGGATTTAAAACATATAAACGGTATGTAGCCTACAGTACAATACAGTACATGTTTTCATTTCAGTATAAAGTAGACCTCATTAATTTGTTGACTAGATGCTGCATTAGTGGACAACAACAGTATGTTTGAGGCTGAGAGGGTGCTAAAATTAGTAGGCCTACTAGTTGTTTAAACAGTGTGTCAAAAACACGCAAGTCTGACCCACCCACCCAAATGTTTAATTTCACGATTGTTACCAAATACTTATTTGCTTATATCCAGCTGGTCGCTTTTATGCATTCATTATGCAGCGAAGTTAATGCTTTGAGAAAGCAAATTGATATGTTCGTGCAGCCGAGAGAAACAGGCCCAGGCCATGTCCCAGGCCTATTGTATTAACATATCAGAAACGCATCCAAAAGATATATATATTTTTTTCATATTTTTCATGTACGGAGTATAGACACAATATACAATAATTTTACAATGCTATGGCCTTTATAGATATTTAAATATTAAAGATCATTAAGCATGACTGTTTGGTTTATATGAAGTTGTAACTTTAAGAGTAGGCTACATCTGTTACATTAGCTAAGGTTAATACAATTTTTAAAAAAAAATTTCAAAACTTACCAATTTTTTTACATTTTAAAGTTATATCTCTTAACATCAGTTATGCACTGAACTAACATGAATGATCAAGGTATAATTCATATTAATTTGTATTTAAAAAGTACAGTAGGCTACATTTTCATGGTTTAGTTAAGTTTTTTATTTATTAAGGTTCAGCACTATTTTATTTTTATTTTTTATTCAGTATCCCTTTTTTTTTTAAATCAGATGATTAATCGGTTATCGACCAGTGTGGTCCAAAAAAAGTCTGTAAAAATAGGACATAATTGTACTGTATTAATTTATTTAATTTTAAACTTAATCACATTGTGTTTTAGGGTTAACGGAAATAAAATGTCCGGTAAAAAGCTGCCAGTACAGTTTATTTTTTACAGTGAGTGTAGGTATCGTTATCGGTAAAAAACTAATGCCGGTCAACATCTAATGTAAACTATATCAACCAATTCTACTCCTCTGTGACTAATGCAAGAAGATACTAAGACATTAAAAACATTAGCATTAACATTAGCTGTTTTGAACAATATGTTTTGTGAACAAATGCATTTTATTTGACTGATACTATTTTAGAAAATGCATTCAGACATTGATTTCAGATAGCTTTTATACACATTCATGCTCTAAGGGCTAAGCAATCATACATTTTAAATCGTGAACTCGAGCACACTAAATACTGAGTCAGACAGCCTCATGAGTGTAAATTATTCAACTATAAGCCCTCCCTTGACAGCTGCAGGAATTCATGAAGACTTTGGCATCGGAACAGCCTCATTTGCGCTGCAGATGGATCAACCTTTGGCAGCAAATGTTCTTTTTTGAATTTGTGACTCAGTGGAAGGAAAGAAGAAGCAAAGTGTGTTTTAGTATAATCACACAGAATGACTTGCCTGAGAACTGTATGTGCAGAGTCAGCACAGGGAGAAAACAAGGGAAAATTTCCTTTGTGTGACTGAATCCAAGACACAGAGGGAGATCAGGTGACTGACTCAATGAGAAGGGAATAGAGATAGTGTGCGCGTCTGTTTTTATGCCGCTGTGATTGTCTGGCATGCTATACTACAGTTATCACGTTGAGTAAGTTTGGGCACAATATCATGTTATATGCAAAATATATGCATATGTATGGTGACCTTTGCTATATACAGTAAAAATGTAATTTTATGAATTAACCAGCTTGTAAACATATTAATCACTAGAAAATTAAATTATATTGTAATCATTTAAGACATTTCTAATATATAGAATTTTTTTGGTGTTAAAATTGAGTGAAGAACCAGACCCTATAGAACACCATTGAAGCTCTTTTACATATACATATTTGTTTGATCATTATATCACATTTTAGCCCACTTGTACTCTACTGCCAAATGTTCTGTGACGCTTCACTCCTATGGGGACCTTTTTAAATAATAATGATAATTAATGCTCAGAGTAAGTATTAAAGACCTACTAGCAAGTAATTGCACCATATCCTTAAACAGATCCACAATTCAGTCTGTTGTCTTTTTCTTTAGCTTCACTCTTCTTAAAACTCCATGTCTGCTTATATCTGGAGGCCCGGGTCTGACTGGGAGAGTATTATTGTTCTTACCTCAATGGCAAGGAGTCTTCTCTCCAAGTAGTCCATAAGGGCCTGCTGCTGTGCCCCAACCAGGCCAAAAAGAACGAGGACAAGGAGCTGGAGGGCTCTCATCTTAAAGACCGGAGGAGACTGCTTGGAAATGGTGAGTGTGTGAGTATGTGTTTATGACAGGCGGAGTGGAAAAGCCCTCATGCAGAGGCACCAAGTTGGCTGGAATGTTTAGAGAAAGAACAGAGCGAGAGGAGGAGCCTAAAACATCTGGAGCAGCTCTTTCTCTGGAGAGCTGGATTACCCCCATCTCCTTCTCTGGTAAAACAGAGAACTACTAATGACCATTTTTTTTATTATTCACGTTTACCTATGATTTACATTTGTGATTTACCTCAAACATGTAAAATGGAAATTACTCGATAGCCCAGTTTGACATAAACAAGAAAAATGTACTGATGTTCTTGCCCTTTTCATTCTTTTTCAGCTTTATTTTCTTTGGACGAACAGCACGGCTCACATTCAATCTGTTGCATAACATGAGACAATTTCCCAACACTGACTCATATTTCAGTCTAGTGTAAACCATGGAGTGTTTCACTGTAGGCACAGTTTCAGTGTGGAGAAAACGAAATTCATGAGGATCATTCACAGTGATCAGTTAAAGTGTGAGAACATACTGCAACCACCGAAACATTTATAGTGTTTTGTGGTCTGTGGTGCAATACACTCTATGGAAATTGATTTGAAATTTAGACAGCATAGGGTACGGAAACATTGTCTTCGTTTTTGCAAGTAAGCAAAAAAAGCTCACTGCCTCAGAAATCAAAAACTGAAATAAAGGTTATTTAAATTTATTTTAAAATAAATTAGTTATTTTAATTTCAGTAATCATGCAAGGTGCAACATGTCCTCAATGTTTTGTTGAGTTTCATACTTGATACACTAGGCTTTTCCAGAGCCCCAAAATGAACAAAAATGTGCCATTTGCTGCCGTTGCTAATATTTCTATGAAATAGTTTGCAATGTAAATAAATTAGATTTTTATAACAGTATTGCAGACTACTTTCATAAAATGCATGTAATTATCAGTTCTCACTCTATGGAACCTAGTACACCCTGCGCAATGTGTCTCCATGCGCGGTGCAAGTGTTTTTTGCTAGTTTTAGCCTGTGTCACGTTGTTTAAATAGATGCATTTGCGCCTATTTGTGTAACCATGGCTAGTCTGAAAATGAGGTGTGTTCAGGCGCATTGCTATTTTGAGGCAACTGCACACAAACACATTTTTAAATATTAAAAATTAAAGGATTCAAATGTAAAAGATTATTATTGTGTACATAAATATAAAAATGCCCACATGTTATAATAGATAGTCATTGCATGTGTCAAAATTAGCCTATTTGCAGTAATGATGAGCAAGCAGGCGTCACTGGACGAGGAGATCTGTTTACTCGCTGATCATTCAGTTTTTCCACTTGCAAAGTCTGCCATGTAAATAGCGAATTTGCCATGGTGTGAGTACAACTGGCTTTTAAAATGAATGGGAGATGATACTCTGATTGGTTAATTGCATGTTATGCCCAAAACACCATGGACCTGGCTCACCAACCATTTTCCCATCGTTAAACTAGCAAAAGTGCATTTGCGCTGTGTGCTTTAGACCAAGGGTGCCCAAACCTGTCCTGGGGACCCCCCACCAGTGCATGTCTCTCTCATCTAACACGCCTGATTCAACTTATTAGTTCATTAGTAGAGACTGCAAAACTTGAATTAGGTCTGTCTAATAAGGAAGATATACAAAATGTGCAGTGGTGAGGGGTCCCCAGGACGGGTTTGGGAACCACTGCTTTAGACCAGGCACTCAGATTGTTAAAATAGGGCCCTGTATCTCCTTATAATATACCTTAATTAAATATTTAAATGCTTATTAATGCGGTTCAATGATATAATTCCGATGCAATTCAGTGATCAATTCAAAAACCTTGATCATTACATTTTAACTAGCTGTTCTAAAGAATTACTTGTGGATTATCAGGTAAACTAGACTGGGTAAACCCAGCCTGATCTGCCGGTGATTTGATTTCGCCTGTCAGCTCAGTCTGGAAACCCGTACATTAATTTCTACTGCTTCTGTTACACTTTTGCGGGAACCAATCACAGACTGGCTTATCCACCTGGCACGCCATGGGCGGGTTTAACACGATAACAGATATTGCTGCGTCTCAATTCGCCTACTTATACTACGTCCTAAAAGTATGTACTCTTTTTGTGAAGAAAAGGTATATACTTTTGAGTATGTAGCAGAAAAGTATGCAAGCTTCGGGACATTGATCTGCCATGTGTGGGTCTTTGTGGGTCAGAGACTCTCCTCATGTGTTTGCAGTTTAAATATAATGATGCATTTAAAAGTTAATGGCTAAACGTGTCATTAAAAAAGTTCACAATGCTGCTGCAGGTGAAATATAATGTGGACAACACTGAATAAATATATTTTTGTCAGGTTAAATAGTTGATAGTTGGTCACTCAAACCCCTTTATCTAAACTTCTCTACTTAACCGCATGCTTAACCGTCGAACTCGCACATCCGTCATGTTTGTAGTTTTTTAACGCTTTTATCCGCGTTTGTAGTTCTATTCGAATCCTCGTCCAACTCGCAATGGGTTGTGGGCAAAATCAGCCGTAGAGTGCACATCAATCCGTACTTTGAATTCGGACCGGAAATAGTAAACCATCCGGGTATGTTTGGAATACTCTTTTCAACATACTACGATTTGGGACATACTAATTCTATTTTCGAATACTATTTAGGATGGATAGTATGCGAATTGGAAAGCAGGGATAGAGAAATGATGGGTCGTGCCCGTTGATCACACCTCTTGTGGTCTGATTGGTTGAAGGACTATCCAATTGCGTACAGAGTTGTTTGAATAATGCCAGTTGATTATGCCCCTTGTGCAGTAGAAAATACAGAGCAGACTCCCCAGACCAATGTTCAATTTTAAATATACAATATAAAAGTTATTCTTCTTTTTGCTTGATAAAAATCATAGTAAAAAGACTTGTACCACAACCTAAAAAGATTTTTTTTTAATTATACAAAAGTCTGTTTACTTGCAAAAAGAAGTATAAACTATCATTCAGATGAAGTAAATTGTGTACAACAGGTTTTTATCATGTTGGGATTTTTAGAATCTTTCAAATTTGCATATCAAATGTCATATAGTAGACTAATGACTGATATATATATATAAAAATTATAACCACTAGGAGGCATTACAGCATAATATTACTGCATTAGCACGCAGCATCACATGGTGATGTACACATTGGAGTTCCTCTTCCTGTTTTGGGGCAGAAAATAAATTTAAAGTAAGTAAGACTTGTGTTGTTGAAGTGGTCTTATACACTGCAGTAACGTTAGGTAAAATAAACCATTTTCTCTATATTCATTTGCAACAACAAAAAAATCTGCAGTCAAAAAGTATAATACATAACAGAGATAGTGAAGGATAAGTATGAGTAGAGCAAGTCAGTATGTTATATTTTTGAATTGTGTTTGTCTTGTGCGATCAGCATAGACTCTTTTATTTCAGGCTGTCTGCCTACAACATAATCAAAGCTCTTATTTTACTCTAAATTATCAAAAGTCCCAGCTTTTCAAATCTCTGCTAGCATTTCTAGTTTAAACTCCTTGCATGTCTTGCAAATATAGTGCATGCACTTATTGATATTTATATTTAGGAGGCTGCAAGTAAAATAATCTACAACAAAAAAGAAACAGCACTATTGCCTCATCTTCGCTAAGAAATCTTTAAGCTGGCCTTGGCCCTTACAACACCCCTTTGCACTTTGGTATGGGACTGATGTTTTCTTACTGATAGCAATCTCTGAACCATGTTGTGGTTAGACTGCTGTCTACAGTTTTTTTTCCTTTCCTTTTTTTCTTTTTCAGTTTCACTACAAACGAGAGAGCTGTGATTATTTGATGCATGGTTTTCTTTCACATCACAAATTAAATCAATAATCATTCATTAATATTTAAAGAGCTAGTTAATATTAGATGCATCGATCCACTCTGAATTATGCATTTTTATTTATTTTAGTTATGACATCTTTTTTTCTTTTCTTCTGATACACATTGAAAAGTGAATGGAAAAAGGTTAGGCCTACTTCTAAAGGGTTAGTTCACCCAAAAATGAAAATTGTCATAATCACATGATTTTTTTACAGATTAACACTGATTACCCAGAACAGTTTCTTACATAAAGGTTAAAGTTAAAAGAAGACTTAGTTAGGTTTTTTGTTGTTGTAATATTTCGAATTAATATTAATAAAAAGTAGCAGTAATAAAACCGGAAAAAAATCACAAATTTTGGCGTCCTTATGGACAAGTGGCACCCCATAGCATTTGCCTATTCCGCCTAAATGCCGCAGGCCGGCCCTGTATATAGCGAACAAAAACTCGTGTTCCATGTAGAAACAGCCAGGATATAAGTGTGACCTCTGCCTTCTGTGAATTAAAGTGGTTCTTGTTACCCTCTTGTTCCATGAATTTAAAGTTCATTTCGGATAGGCCTACTAAAATCCTGACAGAAAAATCTTGAAAATGTTGTCTATTTTTTTAGTTTGTTTCTCTTGCTCGGCTTCTTCCTCTTTGTTCTTGTTCTTTTTCATTCTTTCCACTGATGAATCTTAAGAAGGAATCTTATGTCCCATGGTGTTATGTATTAAAGAAAACAGTAGCCTACATCCAGGAATGTTGTCATAATTTTTGTTCTCTGTTCTCAGCATTGTCATTCCCCTGCCGTTAAAAACGTGGTAACTCATTCAACTGGCTAGTCACCCTCTAAATTATGTCACAATATAGAAGGCTGACTTTCACGTTTGCTGACACCACTTATTTGACCTCATTTCCTGTTTACCACATTCACCCCTTTTAAAATTTCACCATCTCTGTGACTGAATCCTATAAACAAGTACCGCTTAGTTCTAAAATATTCTAAAATAATTTGTTAATTTGCATTAACCCCAATTTTTCATATTCCCCAAGCTTTACATATTGTTCTTTACATGTAGGCTACTTTATAGGTACACTGTAATTACAGAAAGGCATGCTGTAATTTTGTTTAACTTGCTTTACAATTTGGTTGTGCCCTTTTTTGTTCATAATGACCTTTCATAATGATAAATGGTTCTTTTGATTTATATATTATGCTGGTTTAGCACTGATGTAAAGATTGATGTGACTAAAAGCTTTTAGAAAAAGCAAAATATTTTAATCTGGACATTGCTTCCAACAAGCATACATTTAAAAGAAAACGTTACTAAAATATCATCACACATAAAATATGTAACAAAAGTATTATTGCCATGGGTATTTTTTAAAGCTATTTTCCATGACGACCAATGTTCCTTCTAAGCTGCGGACGTGTTGCCACGTCCCCGCAGAAAGAATAAAATGCCATGCAAATGCGAAATGTGGGGAGAAGTTCATTTGATTGTACTTTAAATGAGAAATAATTGCAGTACTCTGTTCAACCGCAATAGAGTTAGTATCGCTAATTCGCTATAGTGTTAGAACCGGAGAATGCAGTTTACAGGTTTCATGATGTTGCATGTGAGCGGCTAGTCATGTTTGTGGTCCAAATAGCTCAATATGAGAGGCAACACGAAGACGCAAAATACAACTCATCATGTTTTAAAGGAAGTGTATGTAAGATTGTGGCCAAAACTGGTACTGCAATCACTTTCAAATGACTGTAGAGCGGTGTATCCTCTCTCCCTCTCCCCCCTGACTCGAGGTTGCCAGATAGGCTGCAGGAACGTTTGTAGCTGCAGCTGTGGTAATTAGAGCAGAGCTGGCAACCCGGATGTCAAAACACTTCTGACTTTGTGATTGGTCGATAGATGGAGGGTGGAGCTTCAGGCCAAAACACACAAAAACTTTTAAATGACAATATCCTGGCCGGACTACTGTTGTCAGTGATATAAGTATTTTAACTTAAAGGGATAGTTCACTTTGAAATTAAATTTTGATATGTTTTAGCTTACCTCATGGGCATCCGAGATGTAGGAGTATTTGTTTCCCCAGTAGTTTCAATTTTGATCATTTTAGGTAAATTTTTAGGAGAGAATTTCCTGAATGGGCTTCTTACGCTAGTGGCAACCTATCATGGTACCACGCTTGAATTCACAGAGCTCCTGAGAGTGACCCATTCCTTCACAGATGTTTGTAGAAGCAGTCTGCATGCCTAGGCGCTTGATTTTATACACATTTGGTCATGGAAGTGATTGGAACACCTGAATTCAATGATTTGGAGTGTTGTCCCAATACTTTTGGCAATATTGTGTATAAACAATTATTTAATAAAAAGCCATAATGTTAGTTAGAACATTCTGCTCGTAAGTTTAACATTAACATAGATGGCATCTGCATGAGTCCATATGAATCCCACACTCTTTGTGCAAATTCAGCTGACTTTCTGAAACCTCAAGGCCTGATTAAGGAAAAATGATATTTAAATTAATGCAGTAAACTTGGTACACTATAGTCGACTTCAAAAATAGGTCACCACATCTTATCTGCTCATGGTTATCACCTGTGGCAGTAATTAAAAAAACAAAACAAAAACAGGAACCTTAATGGAGTGACAGTGCATCCATAAAATATTCACAGAGCTTCAGTTTTTGCACATTTTGTTGTTACAGCCTTATTCCAAAATGGATTAAATTGATTCGTTTTCCTCAATTCTACAAACAATGTGAATTGAATTCAATGTGAATAATGACAATGTGAAAGAAGTTTGTTTGAAATCTTTGCAAATTTATTAAAAATACAAAAAAGTAAAAAACACATTTATTTAAGAGCTCAGGTTCATCCTGGTTCCTCTAATCATCCTTAAGATGTTTCTACAACTTGATTGGAGTCCACCTGTGGTAAATTCAGTTGATTGGACATGATTTGGAAAGACACACACCTGTCTATATAAGGTCCCACAGTGCACGTCAGTGCAAAAACCAAGCCATAAAGTCCAAGGAATTGTCTTTAGACCTCAGAGACAGGATTGTATCGAGGTACAAATCTAGGGAAGGGTACAGATTTTTTTTTTTGCAGTATTAAAGGTTCCAATGAGAACAGTGGCCTCCATCATCTGTAAATGTTTGGAAGAAGTTTGGAACCACCAGGACTCTTTTCCTACAGCTGGCTGACTGCCCGCCAAACTAAGCGATTGGGGAAGAAGGGCCTTAGTCAGAGAGGTGACCAAAAACCTGATGGCCACTCTGACAGAATGGCCTATATGTTAGAGTGGCCAGACAGAAGCCATTCCTCAGTAAAAGGCACATGACAGCCCACCTGGAGTTTGCCAAAAGGCACCTAAAGGATACTCACACCTCGAGAAACAAGTTTCTCTGGTCTGATGAAACAAAGACTGAACTTTTTGGCCTGAATGGCAGGCGTCATGTCTGGAGGAAACCAGGCACTTCTTATCACCTGGCCAATACCATCCCTACAGTGAAGTATTTTGGTGGCAGCATCATGTTGTGGGGAATTTGTTCAGCGGCAGGAACTGGGAGACTAGTCAGAATCAAGGGAAAGATGAATGCAGCAATGCACTGAGACATCATTGATAAAAACCTGCTTCAGAGTACTCTGGACCTCAGACTGGGCCGTAGATTAATTGTCCAACAGGACAATGGCCCTAAGCATACAGCCAAGATAACAAAGCCTATGGGACAATATTGTGAATGTCCTTGAGTAGCCCAGCCAGAGTCCATACTTGAAATGATTGAACATCTCTGGAGAGATCTGAAAATGGCTGTGCACTGGCACTCCCATCCAACCTGATGGAGCTTGAGAGGTCCTGCAAAGAAGAATTGGAGAAACTGCCCAAAAATAGGTGTTCCAAGCTTGTTGCATCATACGTGAGGCTGTAATTGGCGCCAAAGATGTTTCAACAAACTACAAAGCAAAGACTGAATACTTATGTACATGTGATTTGTTTTTTTGTTTTTTAACAATACATTAACAAAGATTTCAAACATTGTCAAGGGTATATTGTTTGTAGAATTGAGGGAAAATGATTAATTTAATCCATTTTGGAATAAGGCTGTAACATAAAATATAGAAAACGTGAAGTGCTGAGAATACTTTCTGTTAACTGAAAATTTGGTTTGTACATTTCTAGTATAGTGTACTAAGAGTGGCACTGTCAAACAGGGTTGGTATCTTTAAAACTATAACTTCTAGTTAATTTAACATATAGATATTTGTAAAAATGAAGCAATATGCTTTTTTAAATAAAAGTATTGAACTGCATTCAGAATATTTTTAATTTGCTCTTCTTTATTCATTTGCCTTTTTTTTATTTTTTTTATTTTTTTTTATAAATGTCATTAGCAAATCATAGCCATCATTTAATAAACTGGATCTCATAAAATGTATGAAAAAATGCCACAAATGTAATGTCACCAGCAGAGATCAGTATTACATGAATTCTGAAAGTTCTATACTTTATTGTTTCCTGTTCTCTGCAATTCTTTACTTAGAGCAGGGCACAAGCTAACACTTTTTGATTTTCTCAGTTTGTGTAAACACACTTGTAGATTTGTCATTTGTGAGTATTTTTTTCCACACGCCCAGTACAAATATGCATCTTCTTTCATTATTACAGTGTATTCTTTCTTCTTTATTTTTACCCTGAAAGAATAGAAGGTGGGAAATGCCCTCAGTGGCAAGTTCTAACATAACCATATCAAAAGCTTAAAATGTAAACTGTAACAAACTGTAACAAAACATCATAGGAAACCCCATACTTCAGTTCTCAAAAATATAAAAATATAATTTATATTTTTACAAAATGTATAGACTTGTCAAACCACTATCGTTTTAACTTATATGGTGGAAAAGGTGACGTTTGCTAGAAGAATCGAGTGAACGATCTGTAAGCATTGTATCTACGGTTGTATTCTGTAATACAAAATAATATTACCCTTTGTCGTTAGACACACTATTTAGTATACACTATATAGACACACTATTTAGTTTGGTATGGTACTTGGTGTTTCCTATTGTTACTGTAATCTTTCCTGCAGCTCAATGAGTAGAGCATGGCGCTAGCAACGCCAAGGTCATGGGTTCGATTCCCAGGGAAAAGCAAGACTTGACAAAAATGTAAAATGTGTACCTTGAATATAATGTAAGTCGCTTTGGATAAAAGCGTCTGCCAAATGCATAAATGTAAATGTAAATGTAATCATCTTGCGTTATCTAGACAATGCATCTCTCTAGGAAACTTTCAATTTAATCAGAAATTGTTTAAACAGTCAATAAGTGGATAAATCGCTACTTACTGCTTGCAGGAATACAGTTGTCACTTTCTTCAGTTTAAGACGCGAAGCTTGCTTGACATGGGCCGAACAAACAAACGATCTTGAATTAAATTGTTGTGGTATCGGATTATAAACCTCAACCATGACTGTTGACATTTTATATCTGTGGGAAAAGTCCTCAGGTCTCCTGAACCGCCTGAAACATGACGTGTGTCCATGGGAGGAGCTTGTTTACCTGATGATTCGCTCCATTTCCACCTGACAATACACATGTTTGGACAGATGCAAATGTTGGGGGCGTGCATATAAATGATCCCCAACGCTTGCGTCACGTTTGGGTTTATGTTGAGAAGTACTTTTTCTTCTGTGGAGTTTTGAATTTACGAGAATTACATAAGAAGTAGGAGGCAATGATGTTTGAGACTCGCAGTATGTGATGTCCATGTACTGAACTCTTATTATTTCACCATGGCAAGGTTAATTCAATTTTTCATTCTAGGGGACCTTTAAGTACAGTGACTAACTGCATTTACTCAAATACCTGAAATAAGTCTTAGAATAGGAAACTCGCTTTCTCCGTATGTGTTCATTACCAAGAATGATTCTACACAGAATTGATCGTCTGAGAAAATGTAACCATGACTTGGTCAAAGGTCTTCAGATTTCCCCAGTGACCTACTTGCTACACTGAAATCCCAGGGCTCTGAATATATGTCTACCCTTTACCCCGTACAAAGACCACACTGTAGAGGACAAAAGGGCCAGGTGAAAATAGAACAAGCCACTATGCTATATTTGTTGTGGTTTAGCGCAGACAAGAAGACAAAGGAGGACAGATTCAATTCACAAATGGTTTTTAAAGTAGAAGGATCTCTCTCAGGTGAGTACACGTAACGTTAAACGCAACGTAGGACATATATATATATAATACCAGACAACAAAAATAGGAAACACAAATGAGCTAATTACAAAACACAGCTGACACTGATAAACTAAAAATGATGGTGACCATGACAACAGATGAGTGGTGGAAAAACTAGAACAAAGATATATGTGACCAGTAGGAAAACACTGAAAGTACATGATAACATAGAAATTGATGAGACATTGCGCCCCTCCCCAGAAGGTGCAGCCTCACGCCGTAAATGGATCAAATACTCAAGTGGAGGACGAGGAGTAGGTGAAGGATGGACAGACAGTACAGGAGGAGCCATGGTGGAGGTGAGGCGGACAACTCCATGGCGTTGAGTGATGGGGGCCGAGCAGGTGATCCATGTGTCACTGGAATACTGAGGAGCCTGGGCGAATACTGAGGATCCGATGGGCCATGGAGATTGAGTCCCTCAATCTTGAATTTTTTTAAAGGGGTGATAACTGAGAAATCAACTTTCCCTTGAGCTTTTGATATATAAAAGGTCATGGTAATATAAGAATATCCTCTAAGTTTCAGAGCTGAAAACTTCCTTGTTAGTCAAAGAAAAGCTTTTATAGACACCAGGCTCAGCAAACGGTCCTTTGTTTCATACTGACGTCAGTGCGCAACAAAATACCGTTGTTCAAAATACAGTTCTACAGCACGTCTAATCCAGTAGCCCCGCCCACCGACTCATGGAGGGCTAGCTGGTCAACAACAATAAACATGCGGAGGAAGATTAAGATATTGCGCTATTCATGGTTGTGGAAGAACACAGTCACTGCATAAGCTTCTGATCCTAATATTAGGAATGATTGGTTGAACTTTAATGAAGTTCCAGTTCACATGGGGAAGACATGTTCACTTTATTTCACTGCAGGATCGTTTGTAAACAAATCTCCGGTCGATGCTGGATTTGGATCCGACAGGAATTGTGCGACACACCATGTGAGTAAAACGTGTTTTTATATGTGATTACATTGTTATAGATCGTTTTGCTTATGTGTACGTCATACCTGTCAGTATCCCGTTTTGGCAGGGAAAGTCCCGTATTTAACCCTTCTTTCCCGCCATCCTCCCGTATTAGTATTTTCTGGTAAATCTCCCATATTTTAACCTGCGTTATTAAAAAATAATAATACAGGAGTAAAAAAACAAAAATATTTCCAGTCTGAGCTCTGTAACTAGCCTCGCGATAACTGCCATCTGCAGTAGCCTACAGTACTGTAGGTGACAGTTGACGCGCTCTGGAAAAAAAAAAAAAAATAGACGCATGATCGATGCAACGATAGAGATGGAAGGAACTCCTGCTAAAAAAACAAAACCCTTGTGTAAATACTGTGATCAATGTAACAGTGAATATAATTTTCTGAAGAGGAGCAGGGTGGGGGACAGTCACGCGTTTTGTAAATTTTGTAACTGCGACTTCAGCATCTCACATCCACATCATGTGCGCCAATGGAATATCTTTTAAAGTGACAGTAACCACTTATAATGATAATGTAAAGAACAAAAGTAATTGCACACTAAATATGCTCTGCTCATGACTGAATAACTTCAGTACCTTTAATAAGGATTAATCTATATATAATTCATAACTTATGCAGTGCAAACTGATAACAATTTATGCTATCGTAAATTGATAACATAAAACCTAATCTCTGACCACCCTCCCAACATTTGGATTTGGATACCCAAATGTTGACAGGTATGGTACGTGTCTAACAGAACATACCTTTAGCAAGCTGGACTCAGACACGTAAGGGCCAGAGCTCGCAAAGGCCGGAAGGCTGATGAATCTCTTAGTATTCCGTTCTTGATGTGTGCTATTTTCTCTCTCTCTCAAGTTGACATATGAAGGGTGGCGCGTGGGCGCGCACGTATATGTATGTTCGTGCTTATATCGTCTGATCTTGCGGGCTATGTGTAATATAAAATAATATTCCAATCAATTGCGGGTCGATGAAAAATAACGATGTTTACGAGCCCTGTGATCAAGAAAATCATTCCGGTTGCTGCTTCTCCCTCATCTCTCCTCTCTCATGTGAACTGAACTGAGCAGGGGAGCTGAAGCTCATTAAATATGTAAATCTTATCCAATCCTAGCCGTGGGCGTTTACTTCCAAGTTCATTAGGGCGGCACGTCCACCAAAACCCAGCATTCAGGAGAAAGCCTCAAAACCAGTGTAGAAAATAGCCCGTTACTTCTTAGTTATGATGTATTTGAATGTAAAAACCACACGAACGTCATTAGTTGACCTCAGACAACAGTATAAAAAAATTACAAAAAGCCAGTTCATGATACCTACCCATGTATAGAAAGGTCATCCAAAAATAAAAGACAGTGGTAAAGTATGCAAATGTTCTATATACACCATCTGTTTGAAGTTTAAATCTTTATCTTCCTATTAAATTGAATTAGAGAATAGCAATCAATAGAAACCTACGAAATACCTAATTATTATTAAAACAATTAGTACTGGCTTTAGCATAAATTAATATTGGTTTAAGATATGTATTTTACCATGATATAATGATTATTTGATCATGTCTCACAGGCTTTCATATTTGATAGAATACCTCAAAAACTGAATATAGTTAACAGAAACATAAATGAAAATTAAAACGCGATTAAAACAGCGATGACGGGCCCAAGCCGGTGGCACCTAGTGGCTTCAGACAAATTGTGCACGACAGGCAATATGCATTTAAACAGGAGAGTATTTTAAAATCGCTCAAATATGCCACATTTACCGCAGCCGCTGGTGCCGCTATGACCACAAGCCACACCCATGATGTAATTTAAATATAGATGAATTCTAATGTAATATGATGAATCTCATATTACATTAGGTCGGTAATTTTCAAATATGTGCAGTTATCTTTTGCAGCTCAAAATGTTGTAAGTCCAGAAGGCCAGTATTTAATTCAGGGTCTTTTTATATTTTTTATTACCACAATTATTAAACTAATTATATAAAACTATATTGTTAGTACCCTACAAAAGAAGTTGAATTTACCACATTAACTGCAGCAGTTGGTACTGCTATGACTACGAACCACAACAGTCACATCTATGAGATCAATTACATTTCATGAATCAATTTCATGTCAGATGATGTCACGTCAATTTCAAATGAGTGCAGAATACCGTCCGAATGGTGATATTGTATTATCCTAACACTTCTCTTCATGTGTTTTTGAACTACCTTAGCTACTTACAATCTTATGCAATTAAGCATGCTTTCATTTCAATATTTGTGGCATCCAATAAATTTTTTTTACAAATGGAGCCAAATCACAGAAACTGCAGCAATGATTTTAATATTAGTGTCAGGTAAGAGTAAGATGCGTGTCTAAATTTTATGGAAGTTTATTATAAACTTTATTATAAAATTTACTTCTTCCATCATTCTTCTTTTCCCAAATGAATTACATTTTTGAGGCCCTAAACACACCTGAATACTCATGAAACTTTGCACACGCATCAGAAGTGGTGAAAATATACATCTGATATGGGTTTCAGAATTAGGTGTGGCAAAATGGTTCGATAGCGCTACCTACAAAATTTAAATTAAGCGTAACTCGCGCTACGTTTCACGTATGAGTATGAAAATTTGGTAAATGCATTCAACAGCCCAATACCTACAAAAAAGACCCTGGGTGCCAAATCTGAAAAACCAACAGGAAGTGAGATATTTTTAATTTTCTTTGGTAAATTGGTGCAGTTTATGTCATTGCTAGACGTTGTTCTTTAACAAACTCCTCCTAGAGATTTAATCATATCAACTTCATATTTGCACAGTCTAATCTAAAGGCCTTTGTGGCGTTAAATTGTGGAGATCTTGAGTTTTCCCTGAAGGGTGTGTCTGTGGCGGCCTCACAAATGTTGATGTTTTGCCATGACACAGGAAGTTGTTGTAACTCGGGCATACAATGTCCGATCTGCCTCAAACTTCACATGTTTGACAAGAGTCCTGGCCTGAAGACATCTACATGCCAATATTCAGTCAAAGTTATAGCGCCACCAACTGGCTGCAGGATGTGTGTCACTTTTTTAAAATGTTTTGAATTACTGTCTTTTTCACCCGATTTACTTCAAACTTCATCAGTATAATGTGATAACATGACAGATATAGACATACGAATGGATTCCTGATATTTTATATACTGTTGCTATGGCAAAGTGTCAAAGTTTAATTATCTTTTTGGGTGTTTTTGAGACTTAGCATGCTTGAAATTGTGTGTGCGTGCGTGCGTGCGTGCGTGTGTGTGTGTGTGTGTGTGTGTGTGTTTTCTATACATGGGCTTTACAGAAGGTAATTTGCTGTGTTTGAAAAGACACGTATGTCTTTAAAGGGGGGGTGAAACACTCAGTTTCAGTCAATCTTGAGTACCTATAGAGTAGTATTGCATCCTTCATATCTCGGAAAAGTCTTTAGTTTTATTATATTTATAAAAGAAATATAGGCTGTACTGAGTCTTTCCGGAAAAACTAGCACCTGGAGGCGTATCGTGTGGGCGGAGCTAAAGAATGACGATCGCGCACAAAGCGGTGACGTCCTCAAGCGTGGAAAAACCCTTGGCTATCGATCAGATTTAGCTTATACAGATATGATCCAGAATCAGATTCGGAGGCTGAAATAAATTGAACAGGAGAAACAGCAACGGCAGGACGTCCGTCTCTGTGGTATGTACTGTATTTTGTGGCCTGTCAACATTTGTGTGTGTTTACTCGCAGTTTATGAGGACATGATTGGGTTTATGGACTATTGTATGCGACTAAACCTTAGCAGTAGCAAGCAAAACGGTTTTGCACGTCAGACTAGTGTAACGTTACACATAGAACAACAATGGAGTAACGTTAGCGCATTTGAATGACGAAGCACGCAATCGTGTCGTTTACTGATGTTTACTCACGCGACGATAGCCAACAGCATAGACATTTGAAGCAGTTTTACTCACCGACCGTGAACCTTTATCGCTGGGACCGCTCCGTCAAAAACACACTTCTTTGGTATGATTTGGTGAAGTCCTGTGGCAGCAAGTGACCGTGGAGATCCACTTTGCGATGCGACTGAAGCGATGTTGTGAAGCTTCCCCTCATTTCTGCGTTCAAATCGGTTCAAATGCAGCGCTGCCTTCCCGGAATGCTGTGCTGAAGCGTTGAAGTCGCTTGATGTCACCCATAGGAATAAAGTGGAGCGTGGCGCGGACTATAACGTCATAAGTGTTCACGGACGAGTGGATCTGCAGCTGAGCGAGTGTTTATGGGCGTGCATTTCCTCTCTCGCTCTAGTCACGCATGCGTGCACCCTACCGGGAGAAGAGCCCGTACGGCCCATACAAGGACCTTCCACTCTATCAACGTCAAGCCGACCCATACTCGAAAAAAAACCTGAGAAACCGGAAGGAGTATTTTTGACACAAAAATACTCCATCAAATGTCCAACATTAGTTTTTGAAGCTTTGTCTATGTTTAGGATGGGAATCCAAGTCTTTAACAGTGTAAAAAGCTCAGTATGCATGAAACAGCATCCCCCCCCCCCCCTTTTAAATTAATTATACTGATATAAATCAAATTGCATAAGATTGTAAGTAGCTATGGTAGTTCAAAAACACATGAAGAGAAGTGTTAGGATAATACAATATCACCATTCGGACGGTATTCTGCACTCATTTGAAATTGACGTGACATCATCTGACATGAAATTAATTCATTAAATTGAATTGATCTCATAGATGTGACTGTTGTGGTTCGTAGTCATAGCAGCACCAACTGCTGCAGTTAATGTGGTAAATTCAACTTCTTTTGTAAGGTACAAACAATATAGTTTTATATAATTAGTTTAATAATTGTGTTAATAAAATATAAAAAGACCTTGAATTAAATACTGGCCTTCGGGACTTACAAAATTTTGAGCTGCAAAAGATAACTTATATTAGCACATATTTGAAAATTACCTATTATATCATATTACATTAGGATTCATCTATATTTAAATTACATGGGTGTGGCTTGTGGTCATAGCGGCACCAGCGGCACCAGCTGCTGCGGTAAATGTGGCATTTTTGAGCGATTTGAAAATACTCTCCTGTTTAAATGCATATTGCCTGTCGTGCACAACTTGTCTGAAACCACCGGGTAGGCGGTGCCACCGACTTGGGCCCGCCATCGCTGCTCGCAGCTTTAATTTACTGTTATTACTATAATAAGTACATGTGAAAACAACAATGTCGCCTTAAAATAGTGTTGTCTAGAATTTTTACATTTTAAACTAAATTGTTTTTAAATTCAATTTATATATTTATTGTTTAATGTTAAAAAATAATTGAATTTCATTATTTTATTTTATTTAGAGACATTTTATCAGCATTTTTTCACAGTGTAGTCTTTATAGGTGTCTTTGCATGATTTGGGCATTTGTCTTTCTTTTGCTGATTTGTACATTGATAAGCACATGTCTCAGAGTTTTTGGTTATTGCCATCATCTCTAACCACAATGTAACTGCCTCTAACCACAGCGCACGATAAACACAGTTACAACAATAACCACATGAATAGCTGGTCCTTGCAAAAACAATCTGAGGGGAAAATATTATTTAATGAAAAAATTTAACACTTGCATTGCTATTCATTCCCCTGCCTTAAAAATGTAATGAATTGGCTTTTTAAATTTTTTATACTGTTGTCTGAGGTGAACTAATGACATTTGTGTGGTTTTTACATTCAAATACATCATAACTAAGAAGTAATGGGCTATTTTCTACACTGGTTTTGAGGCTCTCTCCTTAACGCTGGGTTTTGATGGACGTGCCGCACTGGAGACTTGGAAGTAAACGCCCACGGCTAGGATTGGATAAGATTTGCTTATTTAATGAGCTTAAGCTTCCCTGTCAGTTCAGTTTACATGAGGGAGGGATTGTTTTGAAAGCGGCAACCGGAATGTTTCTCTCGATCACAGGGCTCGTAAGCGTCTTTATCAAACATATACATTTATACAACATATACAAACATATACACACACACACACACGTGCGCGGCCATATCAAGAAAGGAATATTATTTCACTAACGATTCCGCAGTGAAATGAAGCAAACACGCGTAATGTCTTCACCACGTGAGCTGGAACTTCATAAAAAATAAACGAAGTTGTTTTTCCACAACCAGGAAAAGCACAATATCTTGCTATCTTCTTCGACATGTTTATTGCTGCTGGCTAGCGTGATCCGAACAGCTCCATAAGTCGTGGGCGGGGCTACTGAATTAGACGTGCTTACTTTTCTGTAGAGGCTGTGTTTCGCAACACGATGACGGTTTTCAACTCTGAAACTTACAGGATATTCTTATATTACCATGACCTTATAGATATCACAAGCTCAAGGGAAAGTTGATTTCTCAATTCATCATTCCTTTAAGTTGTGATCCAGTGTTAATTTTGTTGAAGAAAAATTGTGAATAATTGTTTTGGATGACAAAAACTATGAAGAAAATCTACTGTCATTTTCGTCAACGGATAAAAATAAGACAAATGGTAGAGATAGATGAATAGTGAAGATAGATGCGCACATTGTAATGTGATCTAACCGCGTGAAACTGCCACTGTCTGTTCAGGCTGCTTCAGAGCAGGTCGCAAACAATATGCCTGGTATCCCTGGTGCATGCCATGTTTCCCTGAACTGTCCAAGCCGCCAAGGTTTCTTGAACTGTCCGAGCCGGCATGTCTCCCTGAACTGGTCGAGTCGCCATGGCTCCCTGAATTGTCTGAGCCTCCGTGGTCTTCTGAGCTTCCGCCGCTTCCAGTGCCTCCATGGTTCCTTGAGCTGTCTGGGCCTCCATGGCTTCAGATCCACCCACGCTCCACACCCCAGGCTCACCATTCCAAATCCTAGTCATGTTCCCCTTCACGGGCCTGGCCCGCACCATGCCTAGTCCTTGGCATGTTCCCCTGTACGGGCCTGGCCCACCATCCCTCCCCAAGACCGCCCTCCTAGAGTTGTAAAAGGGGCTCAATCACATACGCTCTGTGTCTGTCCTTGGACTTTTACGTTGAAGTGTTTCCTGTGCTTTATTTTGTAGATTTTTTTGTTTTGTTTTTTTGTTGTTTTTCATGTTGATTAGTCTTCCCATGTGTATATTGTTTCCTTGTTACTGTTGTTAAGCTTGTTTGCCCCTGTGTATTTATAGCCCGTGTTTCGTTTCCGTCAGTTGTTGAACATGATGTTACCTGTTTGTTTTTTGTTTTTTTTGGTTAGCATGTTAGCTTTTGTTTCCATGGTTCCTTTTGTTTGTATAGTTGTTTCTTTATTAAACCCCTGCACTTAGATCAATGCCTCAGCCTACTTTCTCTAGACATTACAACATTAGATCTTATGAAATTTAGTCGAATGAAACTAGACTAAAAACAATTTCACAAATCCACACAATCTGAAAATTAGAGTGAGAGTTCCCCATGCAGAACATGCAGATTCACTGCATTGACCAACAGAAATCTGCTGGTATGAAAGTTACTTCTGTGTGAGCCGTGCTTCTAAAAGTATTGACAACAATAAACCTTTAATTGGCTGTGAAATTTGAATGACATATTGCTAATGTGACCGTGCCTTTGCACTATCATTTTAATTATTCCTAATTGACTTGTGACGGAAGTCTATAAAAGTATATATTGAACATTTTAACCTATCTACTCTGTTCAAAAGCAAAAAAAAGTGTACAATATGTAACACCGGGAAACCACAACAGCTCAGAGACTTCTTAAATTAGCTTTCTTATGATCAGTTTGTTGCACAGTTAAATTATAAACAAAATTATCTCACCAACCATCTTGTATATGTTTTTCTCACTTCTTCTTTTTCCCTTTCTACTAGCATGGTGCTTTTTCTCTTAGTCTTGCTTAATGGAAGTAATTGTGAATGAGAAAATTGCTAATACTTGCATTAAGATTCTAATGTCAGTTATTGGGGGGGAAAACGATTTCAAAAAGTTTAAAAAGCAATTACAACAATGACCCAATTAGCAGTAAATCCCTCTAAGAACTAATATTATGGAGATAAAAAATCAATATATCAGTGCTTCACATTTTCAGCACTGACGTTTGATAAAATGCACCTCTGTGTGATAAATTGAAACGGTTTAAGGAAATAGAGAGGAGAGAGAGAGCGAGCCTGCTATTGCAGTTTGTGGTTTTTAAGCATGTGATGTGCTTGGTTTTCTCCACTTTGCCCATCACTTGTGCACAGATGGCAAGCAGCACAGAGATGGCACTCACTGATGTTACAATGAGCTCCACAAGCAACTACGATAATGATCTTGATTATCCAGCGAACTTCACGGATTACTACGACTACAACCTTATCGAGAACGATTTTGTATATCCGCCCATGTCCAACATCTACATTCCTCTGCTTTACCTTATCATGTTCTTCATTGGCTTCTTGGGGAACCTGTTTGTCATTGTGGTCATCGGCAAACGGCGTCAGAGAAATGGACGACTTGTGGACATCTTCGTAATGAACTTGGCGTTAGCTGACCTTGTGTTTGTTCTCACGTTGCCAATGTGGGCAGATTCGGCGCTAAATGGTATCTGGCGCTTCGGTGAGGTCATGTGCAAGATCAGCAGCTACATCATTGCGGTCAACCGCTTTTCCAACATCTTCTTCCTCACCTGCATGAGCGTGGACCGGTACTTGGCTGTCGTGCGCCTCATGGACTCTCGGTTCCTACGGAGCAGCAAGTGTGTGCAAATCACCTGTGGCATGGTGTGGATCGTTTCTTTCTTTCTTGGAATTCCATCATTGGTGTACCGTCGGTTGATGGACGATGCGTCGTGTTCGGAGGATTCGAAATCCTCTTTTGTCCAAGGAATGAATCTCCTGACAATATGTCTAACCTTCCTGCTCCCTGTACTGATTCTAGGCCTCTGTTATGGGTCGATTTTGGTTAACCTGCGGCGTCACAGTCACACTGCTGTAAACTCACGTGCAGAAGCCAGACGTCGGCATTCCCTTAAGATTGTGGTGGCCATAATTGTGGCCTTTCTGATCTCCTGGCTTCCTTTCAATTTATTCAAGGCCATCCAGGTCATCTTACTGATGATCAGGGGAGATCTTAGCAGGGACACAAGGTCGATCATACTTGGTGGACTCACGCTGTCCTGCTGCCTGGCATTCCTCAACAGTTGTGTAAACCCAGCCATCTACTTTTTTCTGGATCATCATTTCAGGCACAGAGCCTGGTCCCTGTGTCTGAGCTGCCTGGGTCAAGGAGACGTACACCAGAGCCACATCTCCTCTAATTCTTTCTCTTATGGCACTTCTGAGACTTACTCTGGAAATTCTTCAACCCGCGGGCGGCTTTTCTCACTTACTCAGAAGGAGTGAAATCTGCTGTTTTCAGAACGCATTCTTTGAAACTGATATATAGGCCTACACAACCTTTAATATGAATTAATCATACTGGGCATTAATATTGCATATTCCTGAATTTAAAAAAAAAAACAGGTTTCTTTTTTTATATTTACTTGTGCACTGTATAAAAAAAAATCATTTTACCATTTGAAAATTTTCTAGTGACTGATCACATCTACATTTTCCATTTGGCCAAATTTAATTTCTGTAAATTGATGCAATTCAATTAACAGAAATTCAATTTGGCCAACTGAAAATTTTAGATGTGATCAGTCACTAGAAAATTTTCAGTTGGAGACCTGATTTTTATTTTTAATTTTTATTTTTTTTACAGTGTGTATGTTTGCTAAGTAATCGATATTTCGAGCAATGTTCTATACATTTAATTTACTTCATAAAAATAAATTATGCTTTGAACATATTATGTTCAAGATTAATTAAAATAAATTGCAAGCAATGTAGGCATGCATGGAAACATTTTTTGACAGTAAAATTAAGTAATCTATAAAGCATAAATAATACATGGTCATTATAAATCAATTTAGTGTCAATTATGCATATTCAGAATGTATTAATAGAAATTAAATATACTGAATAACTTTCTTTTTTACTTTTACTTGAGTATGTTTAGTAGTCAATCAACATGTTAAATGTCAGTGTTCTATACATTTCTATCTTTAATTTATTTCATTAAAATAAATAATGCATTTGTGAACATATTACTTAATGTACAAGATGAATTAAAGTAAATCGCAAGCATGTATTGAAACATTTTTGTAAAATGTTTAGGACAGTACATTTCAGTAATCTAGAAAGCATTATTAATCTACATGGACATCTCATAGCCATTTAATGACAATTGTGAATATTCAGAATGTATCACTATTAGATGAAATTTTGCTAACTTGTTTATTTTTTACTTGTGTATGTGCTAATAATAAACTTTCTCACTGCAGTCAATCTCGATCGATTTTCTTAAGAATATTGTAAACACTTGTAACATTGTATATGTAAATCCCTAAATCCAAACATGTTTTTAAATAAAATAAAATAAAAAAATAAAAAACAGATTTAAGAAACATTTCATCAGCCATTGCCTACCGTTCATAGGAGCCAAGGATTTAGCGTCCTACTTCGAAACCATGGCACTGATCAGTAATTATCACTACATTCAATGAACCAATGAAGATGGCAAATGGTTTGTAGCGCACAGGTTTCATTTTATTCTGGAGAAATTTGTTCATGAGAAAGAGTGGGCAGCTGTGAGATTTTAGAGTTCAATGGTTCATCCTTTGTGGCATGGCATCGCAGTTCCTTTTCTAAATGAATCACAAAGCAAGTTTTGAGACAAGTGGTTCTGGCACAAAAAATGCACTCAGTAGGCAGTAGACAAACATCGGTCACAACTTTCGTCTTTGAAAAATTAAAGAACTGCTGATGTTCTGAACGCCACAAGAATGTGTGAAACAGTAAAAACACTGGCACAAAAAAAACATATATAGAATAAAATCCCACATGTATTAATTTTAATAAAATGAAATGATATGAAATTAACAAGTCAGTTACAGATGTGCCAGCCTTGGTGATTCATTTAGGCAGTCGATCGGGACGTTTCTGAAAGTTCAATGGTTCAATGCTTTTTTTTTTTTTTTTTTTTTTTTTTTTTTTTTTTTATAAAGGTAGGCTATATATGCCACGGCTACTTGTAAATAGGTTAGCCTACTAAAATGTACTCATTACAACGGAAGCTGTACATTCCATCAGCATAAAAAATATTATTTGTAATAATATTGACATTGGTATCATTTTTAGTTCTGTAAATTTTCCTTAATTTCACTTTTATGTGCCAGTCAACATAAACAGCTACCTTCCCCAGCACATAACTGCCACATGCGTTTCTAAGAAAATGGTCTTATACTAAAAATAGGTTATGACCTATACTTCACTTTTAGAAATGCACTTTTAGTAGCTTCACATTTTAGAGGCGCCTTTACCGACCGCAGTTAAGTTGACATAAGAACCCCAGTGGGAAAGCTATTTCACAGACATTCTCATGAACGTCATTTCAGAAGTAGAGTAGACCATTCTCACGTTGGAGTTAGTACTGAATGATAACATAATACTTTCGGTTTGACTAATGCTCTCTGTCCACGGTTTAACCATCACAACATTAAAACACACAACAAAGAAAATAATTATGTTTGTGTTAATGAAACTGAAAGATTGGCATAAAATAGGCCTATAAGATAATATTTTTTAATGAAAAACGGGCTCACTGTTTCTTGTTATATATATATATATATATATATATATATATATATATATATATATATATATATATATATATATATGTGTGTGTGTGTGTGTGTGTGTGTGTGTGTGTGTGTGTGTGTGTGTGTGTGTGTGTGTGTGTGTGTCACATCACATGTATATCTGTCTGTTGCCACCGCCATCCCTCACTAGTTTAGTTTAGCCCTGTTATGTTAATTAGTCATTATCTGTATCACCTGTCCCCCTCGTTATGTTTTCATCAGTGTGTGGATTTAGTTCCTCTGTGTTGGTCCGTCGTCGTCAGGACACCTGTCCTGACTGAAGTCTATGTTACCAGTGGAGAAGTTCCATTAAAGTATTGTTTACTAACCCTGCGTCCCAGTTCGCATACTATCCTTCAATATAGTATTCGAAAATAGAATTAGTAGCCTATGTCCCAAATCATATGTTGAAAAGAGTATTCCAAAGGTACCCGGATGGTTTACTATTTCCGGTCCGAATTTGAAGTATGAATCAATGGGCACTCAAACGGCCTACAACCCACTTCGAGGTCGTATGGGGATTCGATTAGAACTACAAACACGGATAAAAAGCGTTAAAAACTACAAACATGGCGGATGTGCGAGTCCGGCGGTTAAGTAGAGAAGTTTAGATAAAGGGGTTTGAGTGACCAACTATCAATATTTAACCTGACAAAAATACATTTATTCAGTGTTGTCCACATTATATTTCACCTGCAGCAGCATTGTGAACTTTTGTAATGACATGTTTGGCCATTAACTTTTAAATGCATCATTATATTTGAACTGCAAACACATGAGGAGAGTCTCTGCATTAAAGACCCACGATTGGCAGATCAACGAGCGGCTACATTTCTCTCCGATAGGGTAGGAGATTAATCTGCATGTGGAGGATTTGAACTGTGTCGAATCTGAACGATGATTGACAGGGCAGATAAACGGTGACGGGATGCACGTAACTAAGCGTCAGAGACCGTTAAAGATGGCGAAGTAGTATGTCCCGAAGCTTGCATACTTTTCTGCTACACACTCAAAAGTATATACTTTTTCTTCACAAAAAGAGTACATACTTTTAGGTAGTAGGCGAATTGGGACGCAGCATAAGTCATCTTCCTCGTCCTTCTTCATCTTCTTCTTCGTGTATGACCATCACCACTGGGGCCTG
The DNA here is from genome assembly GCF_024679245.1 of Pseudorasbora parva. Classification (NCBI taxonomy): domain Eukaryota; kingdom Metazoa; phylum Chordata; class Actinopteri; order Cypriniformes; family Gobionidae; genus Pseudorasbora; species Pseudorasbora parva. Next base: position 25,644,418 of record NC_090193.1, read on the forward strand.
ACAGACCGACAGACCAAACAAACCAACTAAAAGTTAACCAAGATCATCGTTTAAGAGTGTCTTTTTCTTTTTCATGCTCAGTGTTTTCTTTTTCGTTTTTTTATCCCTGCGTGCACCATGTGTCACATGCCTGTTCTGTCTTGTGTGCATATGGGTTTTATTTTGAGCATGGGCTCATGTCATTAGCTGTGTCTCGTTTCGTTAAATTTCGAAGGCTGCGTCCTCCGGAGAACACATCCTGTGTAGGATGCAGTATACGGAGCGTCCTCAATCAGAATTAAACGAGACGTCCTTCGTAGGACACACAGGCAGGAAGTATCACGTTCCTATGCCAACAAGTTCAGCCTAGTTGCGCTCTCACGCCAGTTATATGAATGAAAATTATTTACAACTTGAAAATGACTATGAAATATTTCTTGTCTTGACAGCAATGTACTGTTCTAAACGTTTAAAGTGCACTAAACAGTTGTAATCCTGTTTACCAAAACTATCTGTTTGAGGTAATAGAGCTTAAAAAAAAGAAGAAAAAAAAGCTTGAACTACTTAATTTAAACACCACACCTACGCTCGCATGTATATCTGGCGGTGGTGCCGTTTTTTCATATAATATAAAAAAATAATATGACGGTCGTTGACGGAGACGCAAATAATTGTGGGTTATCTCCAGCCGTGAAGGCTACACCTCATGCACACTCCGAATTCCTGTGAAAGAAGGACGCATTCGAAGGTCGCATTTGGATAGTCCTACTCACTTTTTTTGAAATGAGACGGCCTTATGACGTATGCACCCTTTGAATGCGACCTCCGGAGGACGCAGCCTTCTGAAATGAGACACAGCTATTGTCTGATCCCTCCCCCCTTGTTATTTGATTAGTGTTTGATTTCTCCCTCCTGTTCCCTCTTGATTTCTTCCCTTTTGTGTTAGTCTGTTTTGGATCCTTGTTATGTCTGCGTCTTCCGTTTCCCCGTGATTTCCCTGTTGGTATGTTTTTGAGTTATATTACAGTTATGATTATGTGTTTTTCCCCCTCGTGGGTTTTTGTTTTGTATTTATGTTTATTTTCATAATAAATCACATTTTTGCACATCTGAGACTTCACCTTAGTTTTCTTATGTTGTGACATGACAGAAGGATCCAACCATGTCGAAAACTTAGCGCAAGAATGCAGGGACACCACCAGTCTCGTAAGCTTATGTCGAGCGCATTTTTTCAGTTTTCAGTCTCTAGCGTCCCTCCGCCAACAAGGGACAGATTTCAGGAATTTTGCAGGGGAATTCCTGAGAGTGGCGGAGGGACTGAGACTGAATGAAGATGCTTTAAAGGACTTGTTCTTCTATGCGCTCGACGAACCGATGGACTGGCTGCTTATGAGAGCATATGACAACGTCTCCTTCGACTTGATGGTGGAGGGTCTCGCTCGCATGCTGGAGCAAGAGGCTGGGGGCACAGTTCCGGTCGATTCAGTTCAGGTGGACCCAGTTCCAGTGGTCCTAGTTCCGATGGATTCCGTTTCCCATAGTCTCGAAACTGAAAAGGAGAAGGAAGGCTCCAAACTGCCAGCTACTGCCCTAGTCCTGTGACCACCATCTGTTATCTTCAGTCTCCTCCTCAGTCTTCTGCCACTCCTACAGACCAGTCATCGTCTCCTCCCATCAGTCCCTCATCTTCACCTCTGCCTCCTCTCAGTGGTGCGGTCAACCCTCGGATCTGCTGGGAGTCACTGATCCCGGGAAGTCTGAAGCCCGTGGCTCCGCCTCCAGCGGCTCCGCTCCACCTCGTGACCCGTCATCCTGGCTCCTTCGCCCTCACTCCTTCCTCCCTTGGCTCCAGCAAGGACCATCGGCCATTCGGCATCGCAGTGCTCCCTCGGGACATCGGCTCCACCTGGGTCAGACATCTCCATGCCTCCACCATGGACTTGCGAGCCGTTCACTGCTCTCCTGCACTCCACCCCTTCAGCCCCTTCTCCCACCTCCCACTCCTCCCTGGACTCTGTTTCTTTGTTGTATTCTCTGTCACATGTCTGTCTGTTCACAGGTCCTATGTCCGCGCCCTCTTCCTGAGCCTCTGCCCTCCCTCCTCAGACGTTCCCATTATTGGCTCGAGGACGCGCCTTTTCGGAGGGGGCGTACTGTCACATGTCTATCTGTCTGTTGCCACTGCCATCCCTCACTAGTTTAGTTTAGCCCTGTTATGTTAATTAGTCATTATCTGTATCACCTGTTCCCCTCGTTATGTTTTCATCAGTGTGTGGATATAGTTCCTCTGTGTTCACTTTGTGTTGGTCCGTCGTCGTCAGTACACCCGTCTCTGTACCTGTCCTGACTGAAGTCTATGTTACCAGTTGTGAAGTTCCATTAAAGTATTGTTTACTAAGTCATCTTCCTCGTCCTTCTTCATCTTCTTCTCCATGTATGATCATCATCCCTGGGGCCTGACTGTGTGTGTGTGAGCCATTATGCAGTTGTACAAGTCTGTTGCCATAGTTTCTACGGCAGTAAAAGTCGAAACCTAGGGTAATGCAGATAAGACACCAGTGACAGATGACCTTGGTTAAAATTGCAATTTTCTCAGGATTTACAAATAGTTGAACACATTTAGGAAATTTGTACTCAACTGAACAAATATATACTGGCCTAGTGGTTTTAGGATATTTTACTGCAAAAATCCTACATGTTGCACCTTTAAAGGTGCAATATGTAAAAAAAACAAAAAAATGGATTGAAATATCCAAAACCTAGAACAATATTTATATTTTGGGGACTTGTGTGCTTTTGACCAAATTTATTTTGTAGAATATATATTATGTGTTTTTTTAGAAAGGTGAGCAACTGTTTGGATAGGCCTACATTCATTGACAGAAAACGAATTATGGTTATATTTCTCAACGAAGCTAATCTAATTGTTTAAATCTCGTTTTCATTACCGTAAAGGACCATGTTTTACCCATTGACTATAAAAAAAAAAAATATGGACGTAGTGTCCATGACATCATCTAGGATTCTGAAGAGCAGTTCTGAAGCATAAGGTAGAGACGAGCTGGCTGTTGCCATCTTGGCAGCATGTCAACGTGCATCACGCCCAGTTAACAAAAAAAGTGTAAAGAGGCGGGACGTGGCTGAGGTGAGGTGGCGCGATAACTAACAGACAGTGGATAAATGGCTATCCACCTGTCACTCAAAGTGACCACACCCTTAATTATGCAGAACTTTAAGGCTTTATATAATGTAAGCAAATGAGTTATAAATCCACCCAAGTTGGGCATTTTACAATGGGCCTCAATGAGATTCTGCTCCCTTCTAAAGCCTGTTCTTAGTGGCCATTCGATGAATTGCAATTTAAGTTACTTCTGTATTGGCTTCAACAGAAACTTGGGGAGGTTGCTGCTTGGTTTTACCATGCCTAATATTGATCTAGCCTACGTCAGTGTGCAACAAGTGTCCCATAGTATCCGCGAATGTACAGAATAGCATTATAATCAAACTTTTAACACTCAAATAATGCATATAATATAATAAAACAGTGCTGTTTTACCCCACATACGCATGACCAGAAGAAGTGGAAGCGGTAACTGGCGTAATAAAAGCTCAGTGAAATCCAGGGATCATCAAAGCTACACTTTTGTTTTGAATAGCTAAGTGACTTCTAGCTGCGAAAAAATTACATATTGTAGCTTCAAGGACAGTAAGAGTCATTTTCGAGCAGAAACGTAACAAAACAAAGAAAAAGCAAAGAAAAGTTGTAAATGAGCTTACACAGTAGGCCTAGCCTATAAAATTGTGAAATTGTAAATATTAAATACAATTAGGCCTATGAAATGTTAAAATTTTTTGTTAAAGCTACACTTTGTGATATTTTCCCCCATCTAGTGGTGAAAAGGTATATGACCATCCAGTGAATAATAGTTTCTGTTCCTCTCAATTTCGATTTCGTTTCAACTCCTACGGTGGCCGATTTAGTCATGGCTTCCAGTTCGACCTCTTCGGTGAGTGTTGCTTCAACACATTATAATTTGCAGTTATTTAATTTACCAAATTATCTATGATCAAATTAATCTATGTAAAATGAATAATAGTTTTACGTTTTCGTTATTTTTAACCAGTTCATTGCTAACATCGGCTATCAGGTTCCCAGACGAATGCAAGCTAATCTTAGTAAAGTAACTTTTATCAGTGCTATCGTTATTCTGTATATTGTACAACACCACTAGCGTAAGGCAAACAAATTATAATGCAATTAACATATTAATCTCATGTTATCCGTCATAGAACACGGATTTATGTTATAAGGTAAACAATACTTTTTCATCACTGACGCGAGGAAAACTATCCTAGACGTCGTTCTAGTGTTATGCACAGCACACCATGATATAATTAGCCAAGCAACAATATAACTTCCAATATACACAAATAGGCTGAATTAATATTACCTGTCGAGAAGAAAGCAGGCAACGTCGGCGTTCTTTTTAAAATCGTTGCTGCTCATGAGCTCTTTCCATCTTGGAAAGGCCACTCCAATATTTACTTTTGTCTTGTTGATTTGCCTGTTGCGATGCCGTCTTAATTCTCTTTTCCGCTTCCTTGGCGACTCTGATACATATTCCGCAATGTTACTAGGTCCCCGACCTGGGTCGAATTCGGTAATCAATTCCGGGACGTGGTTGCTTTCACACAGAAGGCGACCCGGCAATGTTCCGGGAATATTGTGGGTCCGACGTGCAGTGTGAAAGGGGCTTAAGAGTGATCCTCCATCATCATATAGCAGCCTCAAGCAATCCTCCTCTTCACATTCGACACGGTGCCATCGAGTGTAAAAACGCGAAAAGCGAAGCTTGAATTTACGGGTATGTCCCTCTTTGGCAAATGTACTTTCAAGATGGAGGAGCAACATGGCGACCGCCATCCGAACCCTCACCCGTATGTATTTTCAATGGTATATTTTTAAATTACGAGAATACATTAATTAAGTATTAAGTAAATATACATTAATAAGTAAATATTCATTAATGAGCACATATTTTTGAAAGAACTAAGTGATTTTAGCTAAGAATAAACCAAAAAAGTTACACAGTGTAGCTTTAAATGGTTTTAATTATCATAGGATATATGTCATTCTATTTATGTGTTTTTGTAATGTAATTTTGTTATAATAATCTTTTGAACTGCTATCCTTTTTTAAGAGTGTGGTGAATTGTATTAAAACCAGATCAAAAAATCCTAATAATCAAACTAAATCATTATTTATTAATGTAAATAATAATATAGGGAACCCCCAACAATTAAACAAAAACAATTAAAAAAATAGTCCCTTTTTTTAATTACTAGATAACAAATGAGATTACAGTGATTGATTTTCAGATTAATTTTTGATCATCAGTCAAATAAAATGAAATCTGAAATCTGGTCACCTTACCTTAGCCTACAATGTTAGCTGTTAACAATATTAGCTACTTACTAAAGTCAGCAAAACTATATGAGAAAAAATATCGGTGGATTTGGGTGCAGCACCACTTAAACCTCACAGCTCGCTGCTGGCATGGTTACTACAGCACATTGTGTCCTTTTCTAACGGTCTTACTAACGGTATGTGTTTATCAACTAACAAGATTATAATGATCATATTATCATGCGACTGCCTTTTTATAGTATAGTAACAATGACCTTCTTGTCACTTAGATGTGTTTGTGCGTGTGGCCAAACAATTAAAGTACCTGTAAAGGCAATTCTATGAAAAAATTCTAAACACAATATAAATGTTAGAAATGTATTGCTAAAACACATTGCAAAGACTGTGAACTGTGAAGTTCTAAATTGTGGACCGTTAAACAGTTTTTCACCATTGCTGTGCTCCGGATTTTCTAAGGGGGGCTAAAACGGTGGCTCGATGACGCACTGGAGCCTCTGCGCCTGGCCCCGCCCCTACTGTCGATGACGCACTGTAGCCACTGAGGCTCTATGACTAGAGCACATTCGCATCAGTGTCCCGCTCAATAGCGAGTACTATTAGTTACTATAGCCTACAGTTTGCTAGCTAGCTATGCCTTCGTCGTGGAAATGCGTTACCTGGGTGTAGTCACTTACAAAACAGATCGGTGTCCTTATTTAAATATCTGAAAAACGACCATATCAAGAAGAGGTGGATTCATTTTATAAAGAGTCACTTTGATGAAGAGCTGAGGATCATCACCAACAACCGCCTCTGTAGTGATCATTTTACACAGGATAGTTTTATAAACTTTTGTTGGAGACAAATGGGATTCACTGATAATCCGCTGTTACTTGTGAATGGGGCTGAATTATCTCCCGCTGTCATCATTCCGTCCCGCCGACAGCCGGTGCAGACATCATCCGCAATAACATTACGTGCCGTGCCCACCAATGAGTGTAAGTTTCCTTAACATTATATTAGTCCACAGTAACTAAATCCTGCAACCCTCTAACGTGATTTTGTTTTGTTTATATAAGTTACATCAATATGATTCCTTAGACAAGTGATTTCTAAGGAGAGGGCAAAATGGTGTTTGGGGGTAAATGTGTGTTATTTTGGCAAGGTTGCCTGCTAAAATTCGCACTCATGGGTCTATAATATCACATAATAGTTGCTTCAACCCGCGGACATAGAAAACAACCCGCGGAAAAAACGCGGACTTGGCAACACAGTGCAGTTGAACTCTGTTGACATTTGACAATGCGTCGCTTCGTTGCTCTGATTGGTTGTAGCTCTATCCAATTAATGTCTTTCCTGGTTCGGCTGAAACACGCCTCATAGGCCCCATTCACACTGCAGGCAAAACAGACAATAATTTTATAAACTTGACTAGATATGGAGAACAGCGATGGAGGGAGTCAATGGAGGGAGAGTGGGATGTTAGACCTAATTAGTATATGGGGAGATTCATATTACTTCATAGCTTCAATTCAAGCTATGCTAGAAGGATCCTACCATAACCGCTCCGTTTTTGAAAAAATAGCACACGAAATGGAAGAACGTGGACACAGAAAATCATGGCTTCAGTGCCAAAGGAAGGTGACAAAATAACCAATTTCGCTCTCTTTCTTTTCGTTCTTCTCCTCTTCATCACATGCTCATTAATGTTATGGCTTCCATTACACAAACATTTTTAAATAAAAGCGAAAATGCTTACTTCCTCCATAACCTCCCGTACTTTAGTGCAACAGCGTGCTGCATCTGATGTCATTGATATTGTTCTTTTGCACATGCGTATTAGTTTGAAACCGCAAACAGTTCACACTGGAATCAGATATAGGCCACATTTTAAAAGGTAATGTGAAAAGCCAAACAAAAAAATCAGAATTGAGCATTAAGACTTGCTGTGTGAATGGGGCCATAATTACAGCCCAATGGAGCAGTTTCAGATCATATTCTGACTAGAATTGAGTATGACCACGTCAGGCTAGTAGCTGTGTGGTTTTACATCCTGGGTTTACACTCTACCTGCTCCACCCAATTGCCACAGCGCTTACCTCAATAAATGCACATGCTTTTGCTGTGATCAAAATCGCCCCCTATCATTCATTATTCCACATTACTCCACAACCAGCTAGTTCACTTGAAGTGAAGGAAAACGAGTGAGTGAATTCGGACACTGAGTACGGCGGAAGGGATGCCGCTTTTGCATAGTTTGTGCTTCTGTCGTTGTTACCTAAAACCGCCAGCGGGTAAAATTTCCCCATGCACAGGATTACCGCGAAACATGGAACCCTGCGTATACGTGGTTATTATTACCACTTTGTATGCAGGGTTAAGAAAAACCCTGGGTTTGAAAAAACATAATGCCACCTCCAGTATTCAGATCTTTACTCGTTTCCTTTAAAGGACATCACCCTTCTCTTTTCTGTGACTGGCGCATTACTGTGAGACGGTCTCACGAATCTTAAACCTCCTCACAGCTCGCTGCTGACATCTAGTGCCTGCTTTTGTGATGATAAAAAAGCTTTTACTAGCTTTTTCTCTATTTGTAGCTGTAGTGTTTCTACAGCACATAGTGTGCTTTTCCAAGTTACTAGTATGTATTTATAACAACTATAATTAGGTTAAAAAATCCTAATGCCACTTCAGTAAAAATTGGATCTTTACTTATTTCCTTATGAGATAAGGAAATCAACTAGTGAGCCCTCCTCTTGACTGGTGCATAGCCTAAGCGTTGTAGGTGTAAGTGAGTGTCCTATTCAAGGTGAAACCTTTCATATGTTAATAAAAGGCACCCGCACTCTGCAGGCCCATAATGGCACATTACATTTTACCTTCTCTGCTTTGACGGACTGCATGCAGCTCAACAGCTCATTTCACAGAAATCACAAAGGCCCTCATTTCCTGTCCTATACAGTGCATAGCCTACATGTCGTTCACAGGTTTAAGTCATTACCAAGGCTGGAAATGGCTGACCTTCACTGTGGGGACTCGTTTAAAAGATCTGTTCATTATTTTTGATCTTTTTCTTTTTACTTTTCAGATTTAAATATGAAATATGCTTTCCTCTTTAATAACACTAAACATATTCAATGTTTTCTCCAAATATTTTTTTATTATTGAGTATCAAGAGGCATATAAAAAGGTCAATGAACAACATTTATGAACTGCATGCGGCACAAACTCTTCATTCAACAGAATCTCTGCTTGGGGATCATTTCCTTTAATTGTGGCCAAATTAAAGATACATAGTGTATGAATCTGTATATGTGGTGAAGGCAGAATTGAACAGGTCACACAAACCTTTCAAAAACATCTGTCAACAAGAATGTTCTTTGAATTATTAAACACATTTAAAGGTGAATCTAGTTTTAGAGGGAAATGAATAATGTGCATTGTAAAAATCTAAATAATTTGAATAATAATGTATCTAGAAATAGAAAACATAATAATATTCAGATCACTTTACTTAAACAGGTTGAAATGTGATGTTTGTCATTTTATCAAACTTTTTGTTTTAAGGTTGTCATAGAGGTTTTTGTTTCTTCTTCTTTTTTTAAACGTTGCTACCTAAACATGTATTATCACCTAGCCATCCTAGGTGTGTATGATTTTCTTCTTTCAGATAAACACAATCAGAGTTATTTTAATAAATAGCCTGGCTCTTCCAAGCTTTATACTGGCAGTGAATGCAGGGGCCCATGAGTTTAAAGCTCGATTTATTCGCTTCAGAAGGCCTTTACTAAGACTTTATTTTAAAGTCACTTTTCGCCACCTAGTGGCGTAATGATGTAATCAATGCAATCTTTATTTGAAGCGTCAAGTTACTTTCAAGATCTACTCTATTTTGATCACTACCTTGGGCATCATTGTTTCCGAGCTATAAACTTTTATCCCAGTAATTCTTCGATCATTTGAATTATTGTAACACAGAAATAATGTGCCCTGCCCAGCTGCCCTACTGTTGAAAATACCTCCTAAACGAGGACCCGCAATATGACGCTGCAACGTGCAGCAACTTTGGCCCATCACGAAAGTAAATTGCGCAACAAACCATAGAAATCCTATGGGAGAATAGGCCTACACACTGCATTTTTTTATTGCGTTATATTTTCGTGCTGATCTATCGCTTTCGAAAGCTATTGACTGCCCAGTCAGTGCCCAGCATGTATTCAGTCTAACGATGGGTTTCGTGAACAAATCTTTTGATCTGGTTCACTAAACCGCTCTGAACAATTCGCTCACGAGTCAACAGTTAAACTGACTACTACGTAAGAACATTGTGATTTGAATGACGGGGAGAAGTTACTTTGTAGTGGTTGCAACAAACATAATTAAATGTACAATTAACACATTCGAATCGCTGAATTGTCTTGAACCGGCTCTTTGAAATTAGCTGTTCAAAAGAGTCTATTCGGGGGAATGAGTCGGTCTTCTTCTTCTTCTTCTTCTTCTTCTTCTTCTTCTTCTTTCTTAGGCTTATTGGTCTAGCTCAGTAAGCGCGTGAAAAAAGTTTCTGGATAAGTGAGGGACGTACCATCGTGACATGGGGGGTATGGTTTTAAGTTACCATAAAAGTGCTTTCGTAAAACTCATAAAATAAAAAGACACGTCTCGAACCTTTTCAACGTCTTAAATAGACTTTGTTGCATTGCGAATTTCTTTAGAATCATATCTCTATCCTCTGAACAATGAACGAGAATCTACGTGCGATGCAGCACCTCTAGTTCGCGTGGTTTGGTAGCGTCCATTCTTCAGAGTCTCACTTACATCAATTTGGAATGCGGCGCTGGAGAAAGCGTGGATAAATAATATCCCATGCCATGATAATACATTGCGTAAACACTTAACGAATCTGCGTTGGTTTTCCTGTTATGACGACAAAAGGTATGGTAATATTTTCCTTAATCGATAATACCTATACATATAGCCTGAATTAGGACAGAGCAGATGAAAATTGAGCTTATCTGCCACTTCAACCAAAGTGTTGCAAGTAGCCTATTCAATTTGTTTTTAAGTGGCCTATTCAAATTTCTGCATATAAAGAAAAATAAACCCTGTATATTTACTTTTACGTAGTTCCAAAGCACTGCGAACTGAACGAAACTGAAGAATGTAACATTAGCCCGGCATTCTCAAATCCAGGCTCTATGTTGAAAGTATCACTGCTGTAACGTTAGTTCTTATCTTTCAATGTTTGTGATGTGTTATTTTATTCAGTGGTTAAGTGGTACGTTTAATTAAATGTAAAACAAAACAAAAATAGTTGCCAAACCTACATTCTGTAGTAAAAAGTTCTTTGCACTTTTCGACCTCTCTGATTTTAACTAACACAGAAACTCAAGTTTTAAATTCTACAAACTCGTGAAATTGAGTAGATATGACAGATGGGGGGGGGGGGGGTGTTAAACCTATGAAAACACTTTATACAGTGTGAACTTTGTTAGCATTTGTTGTGGTTGTTGTTAATATGGAAGTTTAGTATTGTATGGACAGTGTAGAGAAGTTGTAAAGCTTTGTTTGGATTCAGAGAAAAGGAACCTGCACTGGTGTTTTAGCTGCAGCGTGAGAATCACTTGCTTATATTGTTTCATTGTCTAAAGGTGGATATTATTTTACACACCATTCATTTATTCAGGTGGGAATACTCATTTTGTGTTGATGCTTATAAAGAAATCTGACCTTTCAGTTAATCTCAAAACAGATCAACAGAACTAAGTTTTTTTTTTAAGTTGATGCTCTGAAGTCTCATTCCATTATTGAGTTGTCTTTCTTAAAAAAGGAACAACATTCCTTGTGTAATGCTGTGGAATCCAGTGATCAGTGTGACTCAGAGCATCAAGGGTGATTTGAGTGGGCCGGCATCAGAGGGAGGTGTGTAGACCACTGAACGTGAATAGCCCTGGAATCTGTGGTTTTGTTGGTTCATAGCCAGGGTCGGCCAAACCGGAGCCAAGCAGCGTGTGTGTATTGTTTGCTGCCGACAGCTCCGTTTTAAGGCTCTCATTAGCACTCTGGATGTGGCCTAATACAATGACAGGCGCTCTAGTGATGTTTCTATTTCATAATCTGTTGATTTGTTGTGTTAATAACTTCCTTTCTCATATTTCCTTCTCATATTCCTTACCATTCATAATGTATTTTATGATGTCTTGCGTGATACAATTCAAAACAGTCAATCCAGAAAAGTGAGTCGCTTACGATCAACACAGTTTCCTTTCTAATTTACAAACTAATACATACAGCTTCCTGTTTAGTGTTAATCTATGGAGACATTCAGCATCATTCAACTCTTGCAAACCTGAAAAAATATATAATCTTTTATTAAACGGCATGACTTTTACAGTTGCATACGTAACATATCTATCTTTTGTCCTGTGCAGTGACATAAAGACTAAACAGGAACAGACTAAAGCCATATGTAACCATAACACACTGATTTCAAAGAAACACAGAACTTCCTCTCGGATAAAGAAAGAAGGATTAAAACAAATAAAAAGATATTGTTTTCATGAGTAACACAGACAAAGGAACATCCATGTAATGCTACTCTGCATATTTCCGTTTTGTGGCAGTTAAATTACAAAAGATAAAAAAAGAAATCCATTTACCGCCATTATAAAGCTTGGAAGAGCCAGTACATTTTTAAAGTAACTCTGATTGTATTCGTCTGGAAGAAGAAGAGGTGTCATATACACCTTAGATGACTTGAGGGTGAGTAAATCATAGGGCTGGGTATCGATTCAGATGTCACAATTCGATTCGATTTACAAGCCCTCAAATCGATTCGATTTCGATTCTCAATTCGATTTTCGATTCTTGATTCAACTCAAATGAATATAGATTTAATATAAATACTAGGTATTTATAAAAAAGAACAGTGAACATAAGTGGGTAATTAAAACAAATAAAGAGCCACAAACCTGTATATTAAACTTTTTATTTTAGGTAAGGTTACACTTGAGTACATTAAAACAGAACGCATCTCTATATTTCAAATCCATATTGTTAAATACAATTTTGATGCAACTTTATTCTAAAAAAAATATCTGAGAAGTATTTTATGGATGTTTTGATATATTTATTCTAAAACATAAAAAAGACCGTTTTTACAGTCTATGGTTAATTCCTGGGCACCAGTAGTTGCCCAGGAATTAACCATAACGAACAACAATACATTAACGTGCTGACTTCCCAGCAAGCAATTTTGCGTCTAAAAGACGTCTAATAACCGTCTAAACACACCCCAGACGTCTAGGCTAAATCAAGGCTAAACTTGGGCTGTCAGTGAAAATCTAATAGACGTCTAATCATAGCCCAAGATTAGACGGCTATTGAATGGCTACATCTATATGTCTAATAGACAGCAAATATGGGTCTAGGCTAAAACAAGGCTAAATTTGGGCTGTCAGTGAAAATCTAATAGACGTCTAATCATAGCCCAAAATTAGACGGCTACTGAATGGCTACATCTATATGTCTAATAGACAGCAAATATGGGTCTAGGCTAAAACAAGGCTAAATTTGGGCTGTCAGTGAAAATCTAATAGACGTCTAACCATAGCCCAAGGATAGACTAGTCATCAAATAGACGGCTAACACATGACTAATCTATACATTTAATAGACAATAAAATGGCTAAAGGATTCTTTTCACTCAAATATAACAGGTTCTAAAAAATAACAATCCATCCAAACACATTAAATATAAAGGTTTTATTTAGAAAAAGAACATTAACAACCTAGACAACTTAAGATAATACTAAAAGATCAAAACATAAAAATGACCAAATAAAATGTTAAAAATAAAATTAAAAATAAAATTAGGATAAGAAATATGGAATATTAACAACGTAATATAATAAAAATATATATATATATAAACTCTGTTGCCGCTGGGAAGTCGGTCATCATGGCATCTGCCAAATAAGAAACAAAACATTGCACAAGAAAAGCAATGTTGACATCATAATTGTTTACTTTATTTACAGTAATTGTGATGAAGTCATTCTCTTTTGCTTGGATGCGCACTAGAGCTGGGCAATAAAAGGTTAAGATACATGTATGTGACATGTTTAAAGATAGTCATCATTTACTCACCCTCAAGTTGTTCCAAACCTGTATGGGTTTCTTTCTTCTGTTGAACACACACAAAAATATATATTTTGAAGAATGTTGGTAACCAGATATTTGATGGTAGCCATTGACTTTCATTGTAGGAAAATGAATACAATGGAAGTCAGTGGGGCCCATAAAGCTTTTGATTACCCAGGTTCTTCAAAATATCTTTTGTCTTCAACAGCCAAAAAGAAACAACTTGAAGGCGAGTAAATGACAGAATTTAAATTTTTGGGTTTGAAGATATTTTAGCCATTATGTTGCATTAGAACAATGAGGAAGATGATTGGGAAAGCATTGAATGGTTTAAGGCCAAAGTACATTTCTGATCATCTGTCGCATTATGAACCATCCTCTCCGGTCATCTGGGACAGGTCTGCTTTCTGTCCCCCGAGTCAAAACTAAACATGGAGAAGCAGAATTCAGTTTTTATACAGAACATATCTTGAACAAACTCAAAGAAAACCTGCAGTCCTGTGGCAACTCTTCATTTTTTTAAAATCAGGGTTTACTGGTTGCCACTGCCTTTTATTAACTGGAAAGGAATAATGATACATTTCTTACACTGCACTTTAAGTTTTACTCTCCTGTTATCATGTTTTTTAATTATTATAGAACAATGTCTTCTTATATTGACTTTTTAAATTCCCCAATGTTGCTTTTATGTTTTATGTAAAGCACTTTTGGCTTGGTAAAATATGCAATTCAATTTTGCCTTGCCAATTCAAAGACTCATATTTTCATATAATGATCTAAAGAGTAAAAGGATATTTGTGGCTTTCATAACAAATTATTATAGGTTGCACGTTTCTTGTTTATCCCCTTGAAGGTGTACATGTAGCATGCTAACCACATGGCTTCATTCTACAATGTTACTAAGCTAAAATCTCACCGTTCATACACGATAACAAATAATGTATATAATGAGCATATGTCAAAACGAAAACACAGATACTTACAAGGCCAAATCATGTCCTTTAACGTTTACTGTTGCCCGTTGTTGTTCTCCGTTCTCCTCTTCTTGTGTAAAAAAAATTCACTCCAACCGACAGAATTGTTTTTCGCGATATCTGCCGTTGCCAGTAGTACAGGCGACAGTTGCCACCTAGCGGTTGAGAGTGGTAATTCTTTTTTTTTTTTTTTCTTCTTTTTTTCAAATATATCTAGCTTACGATTTTCTTTGACTGTCTTACATTTTAAGTGAATGTTATGCGGGACAGCAAAGCTAAAACTAATTCAAATGTTTACAAATGGGTGGGCTAAAAGCAGACTACACATAGCCCGTCCAATTCAGAGCTAAATCGTGGCTACAGATAGACCATGACATGAAATGACAGATCTTGCAGATATTATTGACAATGCGAACATGATGTAATATTAACCATATCATGTGCTACATTGCCAAAAACTACAATTAATCAGTTTTGTCTTTTGACTAAAAGTGGGCTACGAATAGCCGGTCTGTATAGGAGCTAAACCGTGGCTACACATAGCCTATGCACATATCATGTTAAAGAAATGATACCAAACACCTTGTAATCACTGATAACTTTGCTTACATGATGAAATATCATACATCTCACAAGTTGTTTGGACAAAAATTGGATGTAACCAAATTCAAGATTCTTTTGGCTAAAAGTGGGCTACTCATAGCCGGACTATATCAGGTCTATAGTTAACCTAGATGGTGAAATGACGGCTATTGCTTGCTGGGTTAAGTTGTGGACTAACTATTTTTTTAGGAAATCTGTTTATAATATAAGCTATTAGGGTTTGAATTATTGATCCTGCGCTGTATATGGACTATAATTTGAATATGTCTATAATGGCTAACGTACGTGCTTAAGTGACTGCTCAAGTGCAAGGCAAGCATTCGCGTGTATGTGATCTATTTTTATCGGTTGTGTGCTCGGCTGTGTGTGTGTTGTCACATAAAATGGTTCCGCAGATTTTTAGTATTACTACAGCATTTCACCTCAGCATTATAAAAGGTGACAATGCACCGGAGCTGCCATGTAAACACCGAATGGATGAATGATGTGCGCTTCTTGCTCCTTTGTAAGATCACACAAGGCAAATGGGTGACATCTAGTGGAGAAGACAAGTAATTAGATTTACGTTAATCTTATGTTCAATGTTAGCGGAAATAAAAATGGAAAAAAATCGATTTGTGGCCTTTGAGAATCGTTTCTGAATCGACCTGATTTAAAAAAAAAAGGGTTAATCGAAAAATCGATTTTTGAGTGTAATATCCCTTTAAGGTCAATAAACAGCATTTGTTGCATAATGTTGATTACCACAAGCATTAATTTCTACTCATCCCTAGTTTGTAAAACCAAAAATCAAGGTTAGAGTGAGGCACTTACAATGGAAGTGATTTTTTTTTTTTTTTTTTTTTTGCCAATTTAAAATCTTATAATTATATTTAAAAAACTCTTAAAATAAGCAATATTTTAGCTGGAAACTTATTTTTGTCACTTTTACATTCATTCTAGGGTGTTAAGCATGACATTGTCATTGTAAAATCGGAACTTTACACTGAAAAGGTTTGTAAGCCTTTTTTAGGCCTCATTCATTTCCATTGTAAGCGCCTCATTGTACAAGAAACGGAGGGACAAATCAAAGATTGTAATCAACATATTGCCAAGAGCTTTTGAAACCCGGAATATTCCTTTTATGAGATCTCCAAAGGTTTATTATTCTACCTAATTTGCTTACCATATTTAATGTGTGCTATGTCCCGGGTGAACTAGCCACAAACATATTCCACTAGTAGATCCCCAGTCATAGCAGAGTGAGTTAAGCCAGGGTCTGTGAGGTCTGTGAGGTCTGTTTCATCTGCCGCAGTTGTAATGAATATATGGAGGGAAGCTCCTCCTGGGGTTCACAGCCGGAGGGATTCGTGCTGCGCTGCAGTGCTGGTGGTACACTGCATGACACTTCAGTCCACATCAGAGAATCCATCTGTGCTTTGGCTCATTTGAAACCAATTTCCACTTTACCTCCTCTTTCTCCAAAAAGGGAGCCTCACGGCCACACAGCTACCAAATGCCAGGGTGCGGTGTTAGTGTTCACAGGCCTCAGAGATCTTTATTCCCTCTCGGTCTCACACACTTTAATTATGCAGTGTTTTTCTATGGATACTAGTTTGGAGTAATTACAAGTCCATAATTACTGACTGTGACCACAGAATGTATATTTAGGAGGACCTTCCTATTCCTATTAAGGCTAAATGTAACATATCCTCATACTGAGAGATAGAAATGTTTTTTTGTTTTTTTTTCAGTGTCACAAGATGGTTTGTGGAATGTTGTTTTGACAAAAGTCTTGCTTTGTTTACCCCTTAGTAGAGAGTTTTCTGTTCTTTTCTATCTATCTGGATTATCTAATTGGACTTTTGTTATATAATCTGTCTTCTTAAGTGTAACATCCTTTTTTTGTTCACACACTATGCATTAGATTGCTCAACTATATCACCTTCATTGTAATCTTGTTTTTTTTTTATGCTGATACTTTGTGCTAAATCATTTCTTAGGTGAACTAAAGGCATAATTAATTTGGTAACATCTAAATGTACCTGTTGAATAGAAGTCAAAAGTATTATTTAAAAATGTATGCATGCAGACATGGGCTGCGTCTAAAAACTGAAAAATGCTGCCTTCGGAGGATGCATTCCTAGGAAAGCTTCAAGGCATGTCCGAATCAAAAATTAGCTTCACCTCCATCTGATCGTTTTTTTAAGGTAGCATAGGTGTATCATTCGCTGTGTCACGGTTCGGTACGGTTCGGTATGTTTTAGATACAGCAAAAAGAAAAAATTGGCAGATAAATTACCTTTTTTTTAAAAAATTAAAATAAAATTTTGCATTGAACAATGATGGGGCTATAGCTACTTTACCCATCTTCTATGTAGTTACAGAAATAGACATTAGCTCTTTACATTAGCTCTCTCCACACTTTTTTCACACACTACTGCTTCTGTCATCCCCTTGGCCAAATGCTGACTTGTGTGACTCTCAAGGGGGCGTGTCTGAAGAACGTGGCTGTTCAGCTCCCATTCATCGGTAATGTAATGTGCCGTTACAGTCCAGCCATCTGTTGTCAGAGCAACCGCTGTTGCTTTGGCCAATTGGTTCTCTGTTTGTGCTTTTGTTTATTGGTGCAGAGCAGGAATTCCTGGCTGAAAGGGGCTCGTGAAGGAACATTGTAACGGGGCTCAATTACTTTAAGCATGTTGTTAAAACATGGGTACGGAAAAAATACGCACCGCATAGACTACGCACTGCAGACATATCCGCGGCTGTAAATGGACCACTCGCCGCGGTGATATCTTTTACCATTTGAATAAGTTGGAAATGTCTGTCTAAATGCTGTAGGGATAGTTTGTGGCTGTTTCTCCTTTTTATCGTCTTGTTGTCGGCGTAAATGAGTTGATTGACATGACATGAATTATTCCTGCTGCTGTACCATCAACTGCAACATACCGTTGTTGTTTTTTTATCCATCACTCTTGCCAACACCATCATAGCTTACAGAGAATTCAAAGTTCACCCAAACACCAGACCTGTTGGTTATTGGAGGATCTTCTATTTCTGGTCTGTTAAACGCAATAGCCATTTTGCCACGAGCATTCAGCGCGTAGCCTACTGATTAAGTGAGCACCTGACTAAGCAGCCTAAAACATATTTGGTGTTTTTTTTTTCTCTCCGGCGGTGTCAGGGTCATTGCCTGTTACGTCGTTTTGGTTATTGGGCTACCTTGTTGAACGCATAATTACATTTCACACACTTTTTTATTTTCCAAATCTAATTAATTAGTCCAAGAACCGTTCGGTACATAATGCGTACCGCGTACTGAACCGAGAGCCTCGTACCGAACAGTTCAATACGAATACGCGTATCGTTACACCCCTATTTGAAAGTTAAAGTTGGTGGCCAGTTTCAGTGTAAAATGGATATTTTTGATGAACGTTTTCCACTAGAAACTACTAGTAATTAAATATTTGCTTAATTTCACCAAACTTTCTCTATTTTTCTGTAGATCATTAAACTGTTCTACTGCCTCTGTCTGAAATCTGTTTAGTCAGATACCTTCTGCACAAACGCTGCCTGAAAAGTCATTGCCTGATAGAGCAGTGAAGCAACATGTTAGTTGCCTATGTTTTTGGACACAGCCATGGTCATCAGATAATCGGTCTGAGCATCAGAATGGGGAAGAAATGGGATTTATGTGGCTTTGAATGTGGCATGAGTGTTGGTGCCATACAGGCTGGTCTGAGTATTTCAGAAACTGCTGATCTATATACTGGGATTTTCGCGCACAACCATCTCTAGGGTTTACAGAGAAGGTACGAAAAAAAGAAAATAACCAGTGAGTGGCAGTTCTGTGGGAGAAAATTCCTTGTTGATCCCAGATGTCAGAGGATAATGGCCAGACTGGTTTAAATTCAAACTGATAAAAAGGCAACAGTAACTCAAATAACAACGTGTTACAACCGAGGTCTTCAGAAGTGCATCTCTGAACACGCAATGCATCAAACTTTGCTGCAGCAGAAGACCACACAAGGTGCCACTCCTTTTAGCTAAGAACAGGAAAGTGAGGTTACTATATGCACAGACTAACCAAATCTGGACAGTAGACGATTGGAAAAACAGGGTTTTGATGAGTCAGACGTTAGGGTCAGAATTTGGTGTAAACAAAATGAAAGCATGGATCCCTCCTGTCTTGTTTCAATGGTTCAGGCTGGTGGTGGTGGGGTAAGGGTGTGGGGGGTGTTTTCTTGGCACACTTTAGGTCTTTTAATACCAATTGAGCTTTGTCTAAACTCCACAGTCTGAGTATTGTTGTATTGTTGTAGCTGACCATATATCAGTGCCTTTATGACCACAGTGTACCCATCTTCTGATGGCTACTTCCAGCTGGATAACAAGCCTTGTCAAAACACTCAAATCATCTCAAACTGGTTGAACATGACAATGAGTTCACTATACAGTTAAATGACCTCAAAAGTCACCAGATCTAAATCCAATAGAGCCCTTTGGTATGTAGCCTATTGAAACAAGAGATTCACATCATAAATTTGCAGTCAACAAATCTGCAGCAACTGTGTGATAAACAGTGTTAATATGGACCAATAGCTCTGAAGAGTGTTCCCAGCACCTTGTTGAATCTATGCCATGGAAAATGAAGGCAGTTCTGAAAGCAACCCCCTAGTAATGTGTACCCAATACCGAAGTGGCCAGAGAGTGTATTTCCTTTTATATAATGGCAAAGGATTCAACATCATGCTTTTTCTAAATCTTCAATGTAAATCAGGTAAAATTTCACCTCATAGACATTATTCTACATACCCATTTTTGTTTCTAGCGTAGAAAGAACGAAAGTGAAGGTTAATATGCGACTGTCACAGTTCACTGGTGTTCCCAGCATGCCTGAGCTCCATGTCTGAATGGGCAGGATGGGGGAGATTCCCACAATAATAAAACTCTCCTGCTCCCATACATGCTAATCCGACATCCCAGGAAGAGGGGAGATATGAATCCAGGGGCTTCCATACAATATCAGTTCAACCTAGTAGACAGCTAATCCCATGGAAATCCAGTGGATGTAGCACTAAATAAACAATGAATATTCCATCACAACTGTCTTGAAAAGTATGTTAGTTTAGATTTGTAACCCGTCCCTGGCCTTGCAAACTACTGTTGCTACATAATGTCACATGCACTTTTGACATGACCCAAGAAACCCTTTTTACAGCGAAGAACTCCTACTAGGAAGTAACTCATAGCAGGTGGTGTTAGGGAAGCTTTAAAAAAAATCTATTATCCCCTAATATCTGTCATCCCAGTAGTTAGCAGATAAACAAGCACTAATTATCTGTTGTTGTTTTCTTAATCAGCATTTATGTATTTTGCTTAAATAAAAGCAGTTTTCAGAAAGTTCCCTAATATAATCAACTTGAGGTGTCTGAAATAAAACACTTAGAAATAGGAAAATAGGACCTACCGTATCTTGTAGCGGGGAAGTCCCTTTGGGGTTTATTCTGATATGAATAACATGATCCAGAAAACTCAATTACTTCCTACGAAACTAAAGTCTTGTAGCTAAATCTGGTCAGTTCAGAAGTCAGTGCTCAATTTAGTGTTTGTGGAGTCCAGCCCATGCTTTCAATAAGCAAAGGCAAGTAAGGATTCTGCCATCATGTTCTAAACCTATGACTTTCTTTCTAACATAAACATAATTCACACATCTAACATAATCTCAGAAAAGACTCCGAAAACATTATATATAATGAATCCAATCAACCTCCTTTTTAGGATACATTTATGGTCCTCTGTTTTTGAAGCTTAAAAATATATTGGTTTGATGTCAAGAAATACAAATAATAGACTTAGAGGAGAGTGCATACTCAGAAATTAAAGCAATGGACTAACTATGAAAGTAAGCGTTTCACAGTACATTTCTGAAAGTTTTGCTTATATATGGACCCTAAATGTTGCAATCCAATTCACATACTCAATTACATGTGTTAAGTGTATTCCAAAAAAATCTTCTGATTATTTGGGTGTATGTAAACCTATAGCAACTGATTAAAGTCATGTGACTATAAGCAATAATAAAGTAAAAAATAAAAAGAGCCAAAAGGAACCTTATTTTTTAAACTCCGAGGACCCCTGTACAGGGTCGGGAATGACATTGTCATGTATTTACTTTCCATTTTAAATGTCTGTGGAGGAGCTATGATGTCATATGTGGTACCATTTGAAAGCTTGGAGTCTCTTCTTTCTGGAGATATGCATCACTTTGGCATTTGTTTTACAAAAAGTAATGTATTTACACTAAATTACTCTGATGTCATTTCCACCTGGATTTGGCCTACCCAAATTGAAAAGCCTCTCATACACACATACAGTGGTCTAAGGTCAAAATGTTGGTGTCATTTTACACGAAACCCTTTAAAGTTAAATAAAACACTGCTAAAAGTGATAAAAAGTATATGTTGTGTAAGCTGTTATATACCCCCCAAAAATTAGGCGCTTTTTGATTTTTTTTATATAAATTAATTTTTGAAAGTGTGTAACTCAGGCCCTGTGTGCTCTAGGACCCTGCAGACACTTTGGGCTGCTTCCAGCATGTATTAATAATTTAATGACACTGTAATATTGCATTTATATCACTCTATATGGTGGTGGAATGGGGTAACAGGGTCGGGGGAGGGGCAAAAAGGGGGGTCATCCCTTCAGACACATTTGAGTAAATCTGGCATACAACATGACACAGACAAACTTATTTTTTCCACTATTTTCTGTAATTTAGTGGAAACAGCCCAAACTGTCTGCAGGTTCCTAGAGCACACAGGGCCTGAGTTACACACTTTCACAAATAAATTTATGGGGGGGGAAATCAAAAAGCGCCTACTTTTTGGGGGGGTTATTACAGCTTAGTCAACATATACTTGCATGGTTATCACTTTTAGCATTGTTTTATGTAACTTCAAAGGGTTTCCTGTAAAATGACACCAACATTTTGAACCTAGACCACTGTATGTGTGAATGGGAAGCTTTTCAATTTGGGTAGGCCAAATCCAGGCGGAAATCCCAAAAAATGGCCCTGAGTGTAAGAGGTTAGGTTATAATTATTTTTATTATAAAAAATAGTGCCCGGCCCATGGCTTTGAAATTTGTACATTACATTATTATACAGTACTCGAATTCGCAACGTGCCATCCCATCCCTAGTACTTAATTATAACGGGTAGCCAAATGTATTTGACAGAGTAATGGTTCAGACTAGTTGTGAAAACAGATACTGGTATGCCCCAGCAGTCGTGTTTCCTTGGTCATTTATTGGGTGATAGGATGCTATCATGTCTGGCAGCCGTGGTGGCTCCTATAGGCGTTTAACCGGCATTCTTGGAGAGCCAATATGAGGACAAGGATCCTGAGAGTATGCAAGCGATGCATGAGAGCAGCAGGTGTGGCGTCTCCCACAGTATTCAGGAGAAATGTTCCTCTGACATCTGTGTGTGGGTTGGTTTCCAACTGGTTCAGAATGTCAGAGTGGAATGATTATCTATACAATGCCTCACTGAGGACACTGTATGCATGACAACAGCATTTACATTACAGTACCTTTAAAAGAATGTCAGCAACAATTGAACAAGGTTTGCTTGCTTTGTTTGCTTGCTTGCTTGCTTGCTTGGTATTGTATCTTTGCAATAGTTTCTTTATTAGATTGGGGTAATGTAAATTCTCCCCAAAAATATTTCTGATTACAGTAAATTATCCTGTGTTAATTGTTCATGAATCCGTACAACAGGGTTCCTCAAGTCCAACAAGGGACAACTTCCCTGCAGAGTTTAGTTCCAACTGTATTCAAACACACCTGAACAAGCTAATCATTGTCTTCAGAGTTACTAGAAAACTGCAGATTAGTCTGAACTAAACCTGCAGGACAGCGGCCCTCCAGGGCCGGATTTATGGAACCCTGCCGTACGAATTCTTGTAGATAGGCTTTGGTTTGAGAATGGTGTCACCAGTAGAGGGCAGCAGGGTCTCATAAAAGCACATACCGTACCCAAAAAGTCTGAGAATAATAGCAACGATTGCAAATTATATTATCAGTATAGCAATTTGAGTTTCAAGTTAAACTAAAAAAATAATCTAAATGCATTTCAGAATGTCTGACTTTGATTTGAGAAGATGTGAACAGCATTTAAACGTCAAACAACTGACAAAAAAAGTTCACATGATCTCAGTCTCACATGTGCTTATTTGATTAGTGACCCAGAAATATTTTTTATGTATTTTATTTCTTAAACATTTCTTTGTTTGGAACTTTTGTTTGTTTCCAAGTTTGAAGGACATTTAAAAAATGGGTCTTGACCTACCTTGTTTAGACCTTTTATGATCTGATTTCTTCACTTGCTACATATGTACATGCTGATAACAGGGAGAGTTATTATATAGCCTCTACAAGAGGTGTGACGATGTGATATCACACTCACACACACACGCACATACGCACATAGGTATGTGGAAGACGCACCCAGGTTCATTTCACAGTACGGATTCTTACCGGTGCTCATTCAGAGTTAGAGTGCAGTGTGGAGTTAGACATTTTTATTTTGTTTACCATATGAACTTATGCTTTATCTGAGAGGAATCTGAGTTTTACAATATGTAAGTACTTTTATATGATATAAAGACTTACCATACAAGCTCAGGTAAATGCTTTTCAGCACAGTTCTCTTACATTCTATTTTTATTTTTAATGGTTTAAAGAATGTTCTCACACTTGTGATCTGTTAGTTAGTTTTTAATGTAAGTAATATTCAAGTAATATTTTCTTTTAAAAGCGCTTTACCTATTTGTTTGTTTTTCTAAACATGGGTTTGACCTATTTTTCTTTTACTAAGATTCACACTTTTTGTTATTGGTTCTTTTATATCAAGTATTGGATTATTAGGGTTAGGATTAGAATAAATTGACATGTTCTTGCAAGGTTATTTATTTATAGACACTTATGGGTACGGGGACCATCACAATAAAGTGTTAGCAGATATTAAAAAGTCAACTACTACTCTAATGAGAGTTTGTTGGCATGTAGGAGCAACATTACTTATAGTTAACAGAATTTCAAAAGAAGACCATCAAAATAAAGTGTTGATTCTCAATGTTATTGAACATTTAAAAATCAAAATATGAAAAAGAAAGTAAATAATACGTAGGCACAAAAAGTAGCCTGTTCCTAAATGTGGCAATGGGTTATTTAAAGATATTGGTTAGGATTTAATGTTTCATCTATTGCTGTTAGAACAGTTAACATGAATTAACATAAAATAATGACCATATTGACATTTATTTCTTTGTTCTTTCTCTATAAAGATTGTGATGTCATGAATGACAGATCGGTTACCATTAGTGACTTAGAGAGCGGGTCATCTGCAGTTTCAAAGTAATAAAAGAACAGCTGTAACACACTGTCACTGTAATCCGACAGCTGACTGATTCTAACATCTAACATCTTTTAATCATTGACTAACTGTGGATATATAGAACAGTCATCATGACGTAAAATAACATTTTGACATACTAACAGGATGCAGGTGAGACTCTTGTCAGAGTCATACACTGCAGAACATATGTGTCACAAGCTGGTAGTGGTCTGAACTTTGGCATCGTGATTTTAGACACGTTGGGAAATGCCATAAAGAATGTTATGTTGTTCTATAAGAAGGTTATAGTATAATATGTAGCTTTTAATTTCTTAAACAATCATGTAGGAAAATAGAAGTAGTTTCGCAACACTTATTGCCATTAAGAAGTGTATCAATTTATGTTCAAGTTCTTGTACTGACAAAACAAGAGTCGAGCATTCTGCAGTTTGAGCCTGATGCATCTTTACAATGACATTGTCATCCTGGAATATGGCCATGATGTTTCTTCCTACATAGTGGTTTTATAAGTGAAAAGCTACACTCCCCATCAATTTGGGTTAGAAGGGTTGCCAAACCTAAAACATGCTAGAAACATAATAATCACTGCAATATTTTTTTTTTTTGACTGGACAGTGTATATAAAAAATAAAATAAAAAATGTAATTGCATAACACTCATCATAGTCTTGTATACACATGTTAATTAGTCATTATCTTTTCCTGCTAAACAGAATGATGCTAGCAATACAAAATCATGGTATCAATTTCCAGAGAATGTGTAAACCAATGTTAGATGATTTGTATAAAAGCATCTGCCAAATGCATGTATGTAAGTAAAGTTCAAAAGTGTGTAGCTAATCACAACTACTTTTAACTTCTTTTAAGTAGTCTGAGAAACTGTTGTAGTGAATCATGGTTAATTAATTACAAGTCAGTGCAACGAGGCATATCAGCCCTCTTTATTAACTTCTTCTGTTGCGAGCATTCCAGTGTTGTAATCTAAGCCCAGCACATCCTTGTTCCTCCTGGAAAATGGACATTTTTCAGATACAGGAAGAAGAGTACTTACTTGAATGCCCTCTTAGTTAAAGCTCCCCCTAAGCTCCTGCTGACGGCGCATTGCCGAGAGGCATGGTTAGACTGTGATTTTTAGTGGCCCTGTGAAAACTATTGTTTGCCAGAACAGTCTCCTGGAATCCACTCTGACCCCTGTGGCTCTGGGTCAGGAGACCCATCACGTCTAAGGGGTTGAGTGGTTCCACGAGACTAGTTTTAGTTCACTTTGGTTTGAACAGCTAGGTCTCTGGAGAGGGTGCATGAGTGTGTTAAAAGTTATATTTGCTTTTTAGGAACTCGTGAAGTAAGAGAAAACCAAGACTTAAGTGAAGACCGCTTGACCAGCAGTCATGGAAGGCAAAGAGGAAATCAGTGATACTGACAGTGGGGTTATTCTGCATTCTGGTAGGTTCAGTCTCAGTTACACATTAGCTATACAATGAAATATTGTATGCTTTATGGTGTAGTATATGTAGTTGTGATGTTAAAGGGAAATTGTGACAATTCTGTTATTATTAACTCACCCTCATGTTATAGATCAATGAAAAGATTCAAACTGTGGGAAATTGGAATTGTTTTTTATTTATTTCTTCTTCCAAATGCATAACTTAAGGATTGTTATTACTTCTGTCACTTATAAAGAGGAGCATTGTAACGTAGTAGCGGTTGCATCGGAAGTAACCACCACACTATAGCAGGTTTTTAAAAAGCCTTTTTGAACTAGAACTACTCCTAAGAAATACTTTTTTCCTGTGCAGTTGAACGTTTTTCTTTTTTGTCATTGTTCAGTTATGTCTTTGTGTTCTGTCACATGATTGATTGAAAAAATGTATGTTAAAGAATTCAGTAGATAAGCTCTCTAGACATGCCAGAGGCGTTTGCCTGCATTCACCGGATACAGAAGAAATACATTCTTTGTTGTCAATCATAAGCCGTTTTTTCAGTGACTCATAACCTTAATTTTCATTTTTGATCATATCACAGTTTTTGGTTCCTGAAAGTTTACATCAGCTTCTGAGACGTGCACACGAGCAGAATTTGAATATAACTTGCTATCATTAGGTTTTTTGGACTGTACTATACTGTATATATATAGAGAGAGAGAGAGAAAGAGAGAGAGAGAGAGAGAGAGAGAGAGAGAGAGAGAGAGAGAGAGAGAGAGAGAGAGAATATGATTGGCAGCACAAATTCTTCATCTAATTGCTGATTTCTGTTGTTATTTTGAAGCTGCTCCTCATCAGGGTGTGTTTATGTGTTGTAGGGCCCGACAGCCCCACCACAGTGATGAAGGATGTAAAAACTCATACTCGGGTCATGAAACTGAAGCAGCAAGCTCTGGAGGACAGGCTGAAGATGTGCTTACAGGAGCTCAAGAAACTCTGCATCAGAGAGGCCGTAAGTCACAATTTACACTCATAAACACACTTGGACCCACCAAAACACTACTAAAGAGAGATAAGGAAGTTTTCACATTGGATTTAGGAAATTAGAGGAGAAATTTGTTTTTTAAAGTTTGGGTGTGCTTCTAAAACAAACTAAAAATCTTCCTAGCGACAATCCAAAACATTCTCACCTCGCTAAAGAACATGACAGGATATTTAAAACATAATATGTCATATAAATATGGCATTTAATTAGTGAACAAGTCACCAAAGTTTATCATCTTCAGACCCAGAGGCTTTCTGGTGTATTAGCCTTCTTGATAAGATGTTAAGTCACAAAAATACCTCATTGTTTCCTGTTGGAGTCACTTGCTGGGACTTGTCTAGGTGCTCTTCAATGTCTGATGACACCTTTATGTCACAATAAGTCTGAAGTCACGCCAGTGTGTGTATCATCCGTTTTTGAAGGGCTTCACCTCTATTGTGGCTCTTTAAAGAGCTGTGGGCTTGTGGGTTTTGTCTCAAAGAGAATTGTATCTAAACGTATGCTGGCATGGATTTGGAGAAGATAAATGGCTGGTTTAGTTTGGCAGGTAGGACTCTTGGTAAGGCTTAGGATAGAGCCAAATATTTCAACAACAGTCTTGCATAATGTAGCTGATGAACTTGTCCCAACTCGCTGAAAAGTTTCACACTGGAGAAACTGGAATTCTGGTTAAAGGCTTGCTCTTTATAACTTGCTAATGACTTTAAAACAAAACCTAATTAAGCATAATTAATGTAATTATGTGCATTGACAAATTACAGATCTGCTTGACTGCTCCGATAAAATTTAAATACCAGTCATCAGTTGAAGGGATACACAATATATCAGTACTATTGACTGATATTAATGATTTTATTGTGTATTTTTTCTTCCTCTATTTTTATTTCTACATTTGCCATCATTAAAAGCACTAATAATTGGAATACTACTGTTAAATGTAATCTTCAGCTAATTTAATTTATATACATTTTTCATACAGTGCGATATAATGTTGTGATGCCTAAATATATATTTTTTATTGTTTTAGTTCATATTTAGACAAAATAGTATAGAATATTAATATCTGCCATTTACTGGGTGTAAAATAAAAGCAGCTATCAGCTGGAATGTTAATATTGGTGCATTCTTAATCAATTCCCTCTTCTCTTTCAGGAGCTCACAGGACATTTGTCCTCAGACTATCCCCTGTTACCTGGAGAGAAGCCGCCTCAAATTCGCAGGCGCATCGGAGCTTCTTTTAAGTTAGATGGGCAAAGCTTCCTACATAGAACTGAGGTAAAGACACTTCATTTAATCTTTATTCACAGAAATAATATCGATCTGGATAACATTTGATTGTTTCCAAGTCATTAGACATACTCTAAAGGGCCAGTATTGTTCCTATAAACAAGTGTTAATCATGACAAACAGGACTCTGAGCTGAGCTCTGTGGAAGCTGATCTGGCTCTTCAGCAGCAGATATACATGGCGGCCCAGAGGCTGTGCCAGGAGGAACATCTTAGCAAGGCCGTGAAGAGGAGTCGTCTACAGCAGTACCAGCGGGAGGAAAGGAAACTCAAAGATCTTCAGGAAGCCGTGTTCAGGTTGCGACTGGAACATGGCCGATCCTCACCACGCCCTGGCATGATAGCACAGAGAGGTAAGGGATTTATATTGAGCTCTTTTTTTAAGCTTTTTTCAGTTTTGTTTTCATTGTGTAATGTGCTTGATTTATCAAAGATTTTCTTGTTCTTATATTTATCTGTGTTTTGTATCAAGGTGCTTCAGATGATAGCTCATTGTCAGACTCAGCTGTGCTTGATGAGGGTAAGTGATTTTTTTTTTTTTTTTTTTCAGAAATGTCAGTATGTATATACTATCAAAAATTGTAAAAACTGTATTATATTATTAATTTTAAAAAATAGTATTTAATTTGTATATGTAAATAAAATTTTATCAAAATGAAATATTATATACAATATTTTATAAATGTAAAATATATATATTTATTTACATATAATATATACATATATATGTGTACAAATTTTATATATATTTTATATTTTTAGTGCTGTCAAATTATTAATCTCGATTAATCGCATCCAAAATAAAAGTTTGTATTTACATAATATATGCTTATGTACTGTGTATAATTATTATAAATACACACATATGCATGTAATTAAACGTTTTTTCATGTTCATATATTTATTTATATATAATACAATTTATATAAATATATATACATGCAAATATTTCCTAAATGTATACATGTATATGCTGTATTCAAATTACTTAATTATTATACTTAGTACACTCATATATTATGCAAACAAACTTTAATTTGGATGAGATTAATGGTTTGACAGCTGTATATTTAATACATTATTATTTAAAAAAATAAATGTTTCTCCATGGTATTAGTCATTTACCCATGTACCTCCCATCCATGTTTCAGAGGAACTGTCTTCCCAGCTTTCTTCAGAGCCTCCCGCTCGTGCTGTAGATTTACACCCTCCACATATAACCATCTCTCATCCCGCTCCTCATACACCTGTAGGCCCCTCCTACCGGCCCCTCGGGGCCATGTCCTGTCAGACCCCCCCACAATCCCTGGAGGATTTGCACACATGCCAGAGTCCAATCTTAGAGCATGACCCTGCCCCCATTCAAAACTCTCCCTGGGAAGAGACTAGTTTGGACCAGCCCTATCAGAAAAAGAAAAGATCTCACTCTAGTAGCATCAAATCCAGGTATGTCTATATTGTTTATTCTTTGAATATTTTACAGGGAAAAGCAAGAATTAGATTTAAAAAGCATTTGATCCATGACCTTTGTAAAGCGGTTTTGTCTCACCTAGTCATTAAGACACAACATAGTAATTTTTGGGATGGGTAGGACCACACCTAATCTCAAAGTTGATTTATGGAAGACTTGTATTGTTGTCAGTAGAACACTCATAGTGAAACTACAGCTGTACGGTTTTGTCTTTGTCGTTGTAATTGTAAAAGTAACTGTTGTTGTTTTTCCATGCATCAGTAGTCCTGCTGTTACCCCCACGTTGCCTCCTCTGGAGGTTTGTCTTGTGGAGGCGGGGATACCACTGCAAATACCCACCCATGCTGCCCTGAAATACACACATTCCTGCAGTGCACCCTCCACTCCAGAGATGCACCTGCGCAGGAGACAATCCCTTGGGTCTGCTTGCTATTTACTCCCAAATCTCTTATATAAACTACCCTTCAAAAGTTTGGGGGCGGTACAGTTTTTAATTGTTTTTTACACTCACCAAAGCTGCATTTATGTAATCAAAAATAAACGGTAATATTGTGAATACAATACATTTAAAATAACTTTATAAAATAAAACTTTATAAAAATAATATTTTTTTCTATTTTAATATATTTTCAAAGGTAATTCACTACTGTGATGGCAAAGCTGAATTTTAAACATCATTACTCCAGTCTTCAGTCACATGACCCTTCAGAAATCATAATACTGATTTGCTGCTTAAGAAACATTTCTTGTTATGACCCCAAACTTTGGAGCAGTACACCTCAGATCACTCATTTTATGGATATAATGGCCATCTCAAATCTTGACAAATCTATTCTTTTCATTTGAACAGATTTCCCAACACTGAACCTAATCCTTATGATCCTGAGCGGGAACGTGGACGCTCAAGGGGCCCCAGGAGACGGCTGACAGACTTTGTGATGTCACCATCAGAATACTCCCCCATAAGATTGAATGTCGGAAACCCTGTGTACTACTCTAGTTCTGAGGACAGCAACTCTGAGCACTCAGTGCAGTCCTACGCCAGCTCGCCCTGCCAGGAGCACCCTGGGGAACTTCCGTGGCCCTACCAACTTCAATATGGATATCACTATTCCAGCCTCGCCGATACCCATGTACCACAAAGATGCTCCCCTACCCACTTCTATAAGAGCCCTCAGTACCAGTCCTCG
Organism: Pseudorasbora parva; assembly: GCF_024679245.1. NCBI lineage: Eukaryota > Metazoa > Chordata > Actinopteri > Cypriniformes > Gobionidae > Pseudorasbora > Pseudorasbora parva. The sequence goes on from NC_090193.1 coordinate 25,675,334, forward strand.
CCTAGTTTTTCCAGAGGGTACGTGGAGGACGGATGGGGTCAGCCCTTAGAAATGGACAGCGGAAGGTCGTACATAAGCCACCAGGCCCCTTCCCCTGTTTATTCTTCTAATGGTCACTATGATTACTGCTACACTGAGGCTTTGCCTTCCCAGCAACGAAGTTGTAGGGTGTTACCCACCCACGTGAAACTGTCACGGGCCCCTTCGCTAAGAGAGTATTCTCATCACCCTAGCAGGGGTCTGCCACGGCAGGTGGTGTCAGAGGAACTCAAATCATGGCATCAGCGCAACCAGTTAAGACCGCCTCGTCCTCATTCGCTGGATCGGAACAGGCAGGGTGCACTCCGCATCCGAAATGCACCTGGGCAAGAGTCCCCGCTTTCACTTTCCCAGCAGTACAGTTTCCAGGAACAACAGGTAAATAGTCATTCCTCGCAGTCACTCAGAATAAATGGGCGTAAAATGTATTGACCTGCAAAGAGAAAGGAAAACAATCTCCAAATATGTAACTATCTTTTTATGAAGTCGAATACTGCTATATCACATTGCCATCGTGTATCAATCTGTTGGGAGAGGAATTTCCAGAAAAGGCAGATCAGTTACGCACTGCCCAGGCTTGTCTGTGGAACTGGGAAAGGTTCTCTTGATGCTCTGATGCGTCAATGTGAGATCATTACTGGATCTAGGTGTGGTGTTCAGCTGTGAAAGAGCTTTTGATTGGAATTAGTTTAGGGAATGGCACAATAGCAAACCGCACACAAATCAAAATTGTCGTTTTCTTGTTTATGATTGCCCACAGACATTAGAATACTATGCCATAAATCAGCACACACACGACATAAATCAGCACACAGCACAAAAGGATTTTTGTTTTTGAAAAATGTATCTTATGCTCACCACGGCTGCATTTATATGATAAAAAAGTGATAATGTGAAATATTATACAATTTAAAATAACTGTTCTCTATTTAAAAAAAAATTAAAGTATAATTTAACCAAATGCATAAATGTGATGCAAAGCTGAATTTTCAGCAGTCATTACTCCAGTATTCAGTGTCACATGATCCTTTAGAAATCATTCTAATATGCTGACATTTCTTACTATTATCAGTGTTGAAAACAGTTGTGCTGCTTAATATTTTTGTTGAAACCGTGATTTTTTTCAGGGATACTTTAATGGGTAGAAATTGTCTTTGATGTAGAACTGTTATGTAACATTATAAATGTCTTTACTGTCTTTTGATCAGTTGAATGCATCCTCCTCACTGAATAAAGCTATTAATTTCTTCTATAAAAAAAGTATTTTAACTATAGTGCATGTGCGTATGAGTGACTGTTTTCTCGCTTATTTAAAGAACAGTCTGATACCGCTCCATTTTGAATATGACATATATTAATAAATAAAACATTGCATGTCGACAAAAAAAAAAATCACCTTATGTTTTATGATGCTAATAGACTATTCACAGTCAAAATTAAATTTTAAACCATTGTTGGAAAGATTATTAAAAATACAAATACTCATTTCAAATGAATGACGGCATGGATGACTTCAGATTTCCTGTGTAATTAAAAAACGTGTTAAGAAAAAAATGTGATGCTTCTGTCACACAAGGAAGTAAAATCTATTGGTAGGTAACTTCACTCTCTCCTCTCAAATGGGTAGTCCATCAGGTTTCCCACAAACATGGATAAACTGGAAATATCAGGGAATTTTGAATTTGTACTTTCCAGGACATGCCATGGGAGTTAACAGTTTAACAGTTAAATTTGAAGCCCAAAAAGTGTATCCATCCATTATAAAAGTAATAAACTCTGATTAATAAGGGCCTTCTGAAGTGATTTGATGGGTTTATGTAAGAATAATAACCATATTTAAAACTTTATAAAGTAAAATATATAGCTTCTGACAGATTGCCTTCCATATTCAACACAGAAAGTGTAACGCCTCTCACAGTTCAAAACGCTTATGAGCGACATCGTCGTACCAGTTACGCTTTTTCCGTAAGTTGAATACAGATGGCGGTCCGTTGGGAGCTAGATAATTTACTTTGTAACGTGTTAAATATGGATATTTTTCGTACAAAAACCCAACGATTTTCATTCCACTCAAAGCTTTTTCCCATTCCCTACGGTCATGAACTTTCCCTTTAACACAACAATCTAGTGGGAAAACATGCAGTCAAGGCTGTTCTCATGTTTATTTCCATTCAAGCTTATGGTACCTAAAGTGTGTGAACTTGATATGTAGGTGAGCATTCCATTCCTCAGGGACAAAAGCTTGATTGGATGGAAGGAAACACTGATAGTGGCCCAGCCCATTAGCTCCTTTATTTGTGTCAGATAAGCTATTTGGCCAATGCACCTCAATTCCAACTTTAGTATCCCCTCAAGCAACATTTTAATAGCTGGCATGTTTCTAGCTGGAAAAAATAGGTGTCTTTGTTAGCTTGTTTTTCTCCCCCCAATTGCTAAGCATTGAAATTGATCTTACATAAATATGGCAGTAATACACCAGTACACCTTGAGGATGCTGTGGTGTCACTCATCAAACCACAGTCCATTGTTAAGGATAATTCCCAAAGACATAATAATGTTCACTCTAATCCATTACTAATTGAAGTACTTGTGAAGAGAAGTTCTCTATTACCATAAAAAGTCACAAAGATACTGAACTTTGAATTTGAAAAGACTTATTATACTAAAAAAGCATAAAATTAAATAAAAAATAAGAACTGTATAGGCTTAGCAATATGAAAATAACATGACATATTGAATAGTTAAGGATTTATCATACATACATAACAGAATTTTAAATATTTTTTTAATAAAGCCAGGTATGGCAACCCATACTTGGAATTGTCTGTATTCAACCGATCTAAGTTAATGCACACACATTAGTGAACATGTACACACTGAAAACCGTGAACACATACCTGGGGAGCAATTGGGGCTTAGATGCCTTGCTCTATTGAGAATCAAACCTGTCTGATTCTCTAACCATTAAGCCATGATTGTCCCTAAATCATTGTATTAGACCTATTTACAAGTGAAAGGTTTTGTTTTGCTATCAGAACCATGAAACATTTTTTTTTTAAAATTCCCTCCCAACTGATGTCTGAAAGTCATTTTTGAGTTGCAACACACCATGTGTGAACCACCGATTTAAATCAATCCCAAACACTAACTGTTTTTCAAACAAGAATGTGGGTGCCAGTGTTATTTTGGTGGGAGTTGGGTAATTTACACTACAGTGAAAAAAGTGCAATCAGAGACCTGGAGAATGTAGGGCACATGCACCAACAAGTCAGGGGAAAAAATTATTGAAAATTCCCTGTTGAATAAATTTAAGTTGTAAAACTAAGGCCTTCAAGACACAAGTAAAACGAGGAACCTTAGGTTGTGCAATGACACATATTCACTCTTTTTGGAATTTACCAGAAACCACAGGAATCCAAAACCACACACTTTCAGATGCATGGTGGTTCATTTAGTCATTGGTCTTGGATCGTCCTTTTGAAGTTATATAGATCGTTTGTGGGAGTATTAGCACTGCCTGAGACACACATTTGCTAAATTCCTGTATCATGTCATGCAATGATTTACAGAGTCAAATGCAGAGGCAGCTGGAGTTGTCCTTTAAATATCTTGTTATCCAAGGGACATTGATAATAATAATACACTTTTTGCTTTAACACACTAAAATATTGGGATAGAATGGAACAAAATTCTGCACATTCAATCTTAAACATTTCATAATGGCCTTATTCAAGAAAACACAATGTACTCCAGCTGTTGTTTAACTCAGGCCAGATTTCTGACACACCTTCAGTCAACACTACAGAACTGCTGATTGTGCAGTTACACCCTAGTTTCATTTACTATTAAGACTACATGCAGTCAAGGGTTACTAGAATGTTAAACCAATGCAAACAGATTTCCCTATGGACTGACCTCTTTTCTTTTTTTCTTTTGCTCCTCTAGGTATCCCAGAAACGGTTCAATCTGAGGACTCCAGATAGGTTGTACGAGGATGACTCTGAGGTTGCCAGCCAGGTGTGAAACCATTTTCACCCTTCTGACAAGAGTCATATTTATTAAATAATTTATTAAGATGATGGATTAAAGTATAGACTTTTTTTTAAAACATTGATTAAAACACACACACATGGAGGTATGTCTAGAAATGCACCACTTTCTATGAAATGACTTGTCTCAAAATATATGACAATTACTTTTACTGTGAAAGACCATTTTAAAAAAGAATTATAGAATTTGTTTTATAGAATAACATACTTGTGGATTTTTTTGTACAAATAAATAAAATCTAATTTGTTACTAAGTGTATTTTTATGTTTCTTGGTTAGTGTATGCTACTAAGATTAATAAAGTTTGTGATTTAAAAATGATTATGTTTGTACATGATGCAATCAATCTTCGTTCTGATTAAATAATTAGGCCTACTGTTTGGTATGTTAGTCTTTTGTAAAAGTTGCTGTAAAAGCAAATGTACACTTTCAGGTTGGTAAATGCTGATTAATAAAACATCTTTGCAATGTAAACAACCTCAGCATGATTTGGTGACAGGATCACAGTTAAATTCTTTAAAAAAAACATGAAACTAGAGGGCAAACAACGTACAACGTACTTAAAAAGGCAACCATTACATTTGATATATTTTTTGCCTATAGTGTAATTTCTTAAATATTGCAAGGAAATTATGAAAATATCCGTTTAAATATCGGAGGAAAAATCGAATTTAGACTGTCTGTAGCATAGACCGTAGTAGTAGAGCACACGGACATATCTATGCATACGGGCGGCTACTGTCACGTGGCAGCTGTTACTTTTCTCACCGCTTTTTGGGATTAGCCCATCACAGTGATTTCTGATTTATCACTGATTGCCGAGTTATGAATTTTGATAGACGTTTTATAGAGTTTGGTGAGGAGGATTTTCTTTCGAATGTGAAATACCAATCCTTATATTGTTTTTAAAAAATGTTTCCAAAAAGATAAAAAAGAAAACGTCCTGAGATTAGCCTAGAAATCTATCCTGAGATTTGAACATAGGGGATTTGAATGTGGCTAAAAAGAGAATTCGACTGTAAGCCCTCGTGCGCCCTCTTGAGAAAGACAGATGTAGCAACTCATAATGTAATAACTGCGCTTAGTTATATTACATTATTATAATAATAATGATAAAATATTCATATTATAATACGTTTCTAAAGATGTAATAAAATATTGAGCTCATAATGTAATCATTTTTATATCATGAGAATATCGTTACATTATAAACTCACCAAAACGTCATATTTTCATTATTGAATTGTACGTTTTTAAAACATTTAGTGTTCCCTCACAGTACATTTTAAAAAATCTAAAGCCAGTCTTGAAATACCCGTGAAATGCAAAATAAAATTTTTCATACAGCTATTGTTGTTGTTTTCATTATTATTATAATATGTTTGTTAAAAATAAAGCATTGGGAATTCATTTACAGTACGTTTTAAAATACCAATGCTTTATTATTATAATTATTATTTTTATTATTAATAGCATGCATATTTAAATATGTTGCATTTCGCAGTTTTAGACTGAATTTTGATTTTTAAAACTGTACTGTATGATTCTGACTTTTTATCTCATAATTTCCCTTTTTTGTCAATTCTGACGTCTGAATGTTGATTTTAAAAAATCCAAATCATGACTGTAATAATCTCAAAGAATACTTTTTTTTTTAAAGCTATTTTAATTTTAATACTGAAAATATGTTTCGGTGAGTTTAATACATTTCTCATAATATAAAAATGGTATTACATGGTAAGCTCAAGAGTTTATTACATTTTGAGAAAACTGTTACATTATAATTTTATTTTCTCATGAATGAGAGATTGGTCACCATTGGCCACCTGCCATATCTTCATGACAAACAACAGTGCGCAGTAATAACGCATGCAAGTGCTGCGTAAATCCAGTCCACATGTTATACCGATCAGTCTTCCAGCGAGTGAATTGTTTTACCACGGTTCACTTGTCATTTCGTAGTGAAGATTGCGGTAATCAGAACCCCGGCGTTGCTGTAGCCTGTTAGATCTATTGTTGTACATTTGTGCCAATAGTACAATGGATAAAACATTTACGCTATATTCAGACAAAGCTGAAGACGTCGCTACCTCTTCCAGTTTCCGTCAGTTTAAAATAGATCATTTTCATCTTGATCTTAAAGTGGATTTCGAACAGAAAGCCATATCAGGCACCGAAACATTACAGCTACAATGCATTCAGGATAGCCAGAGCGAGTTACAGCTAGATATTCATCCAACTCTGTCCGTGCATGAAATCACATTCAGCCGTAATGAACGTGATTGGACCAGAACAGAATTTCTGATTCGGGACTTCACCAATTATGGAACCACACTCGTCGTGAAGTTTTCCTCGCCTTTCAACTCAGAGGACAAATTTCAGCTTGCAATCAAATATACAGCTTCTGACGGACCAGGGGTAAGCAAGGAAAACTGCTTTAAATATTTTTGTTTTGTTTTTTGTTTCCATTTTAACACTTCACGCAGCCTTAGCTGAGCTTCATGATAGAAACTGAAACTTGTGCACTTGTCATGAGACCTAGAAGGAAGAATACTTTGGTTTCTCTTTCTGAACCTATTCTCATTGCAGTCTTCCAGACTTATCATTTAGGCCTTCAGATGGAAAATGTAATACATTTATTGTACAAGCAAGAAAGTAGTGATAGTGATAGCAAAAAAAGATAGTGGCTTGTTTCCTCTACGGAATAAAAAAAATAGAAAGAAAAGTAATTGCCACTTTTTATCTTGCAATTCTGAATTTATAACTCTCAACTCTAAATTTTTCAGAAAATTCTGAGAAAATTTTGAATTGCAAGTTATAAACTTGAAATTGTGAGGACATTTAAAAAAGATATAATTTTTGAGATTATTTGTTTATATGTATTTATAGCCTATACTTGTGACTGAGATATAAACTTGCAATTTAAAAAAAAAAACAACTGCATGTTTATATCTCACAATTCTGAGTTTAAATATCATACAATCCTGAGAAGAAAAAAAAATTGTGAGATAAACTCGTGACTGCGAGAACACTCTTCTGACTTAAATTGGGAGTTACAATTGTAAGGAAAAACTCATTATTGTAAGTTTTATATATCGCTAGTCTGACGTTTTATTCTCAGAATTGTGATATATAAACTCACAATTGCACGAAAAAAGGTCAGAATTGAGATTAAAAGGCACAATTACTTTTTTTTTTTAATTGCAAGTTTATATCCCACAATTCTGAACTCTCGCAATTCTGTTTATATCTCACAAATCTGAGGAAAAAAGTCTGAATTGTGATTTGTATGGGGAAGAAAGTTGCAATTTCCTTTTTAAATTGCAAAGTTATATCTTACAATTCTAAAAAAGTTAGAATTGTGATATAAAACCATTTTACAAGAAAAGTTTTTATTTACTCGCCATTCTGAATTGTGAAATAAAAAGTTATTACGGTAATAGTTTTTTACTCCGTGGCGGAAACAAGCTTCCATACTTCTCTGTAGATGTCATGGTTGGACCCAGTGCAGACGGCTGAGAAGACACTTCCATTCTTGTACACATCTGGGTTCCCTGTCCTGAACCGCAGCCTGTTTCCTGGCTTCCATACGCCCATGACAAAGAGCACTTACTCGGCTGTTGTGCAGGTAATCTTTCAACAAACTCATGTATCTTCTTTTAGGTGTGTTGGCTGGAACCAGAGCAGACAGCAGGGAAGCTCAAGCCTTATGTTTTTACTCAAGGCCAGGCTGTTCTCAACCGCTCCTTCTTCCCTTGCTTTGATACTCCAGCAGTCAAGAGCACCTACTCGGCAGCAGTTCAGGTGAGGCAATTGGGCCGGTCGAATTTACAGGTATAAAGAGAAAATGGGCATATAGATGTGAATATGTAACGTAAGCCAATTAGGAAAAAAATGGATCAGTTAGGACTAGGAGGACATCACTTGAATTGCATTGATCACGGTTCTTTCTTTTTTTTTTATAGAAATGATTAGTTTTATTCAGCAGGGATGCACAAGTTGATCATGAGTGAAACATTTAGAATGTTATAAAATACTTATTATGCAAATAAATGCTGTTCTTTTGAACTTTATATTCATAAAATAATCCGGGGGGGGGGGTATGGTTTCCACTAAAACAGTTGTGCTGCTTAATATGTTTAACAATAAGAAAGAAAGAAAATGGAGCATTAAATCAGCATATTAGAATTATATCTATAGGATCATGTGACTTAAGACTTGATTAATGATGCTTTCCCATCAAATAAATGCATTTTACTATATTTAAAATATATTAAGTTATCTTGGATTGTAGCACATGAATGATGAGATCTGGGTTTTCTCTAGCCTGTATGATAAGGCTCAGAGTTTATTTCTTATCATTGCTCTTTGAACTCATAAACACAATAGTTCCTTACTTTGATGGTCCTCCCTCTTCTTATCAGGTTCCTGATGGCTTCACAGCAGTTATGAGCGCTAGTAAATGGGAGCAAAGGAAAGCAGACAGATCTTTCCTGTTCACCATGGAGCATCCCATTCCCTCTTACCTGGTAGCACTGGCAGTAGGGGACCTGCAGTCTGCTGAGGTGGGACCCAGGTAAAAAACATACCAAATCACATAGGGGTCATCACAAGGAATAACGTCCTTATTGCTCTTCTGAGTTAAGAGTTCATTGTGCTTTAAAAACACTGTAACTTTCTCACCCAAAAATCATTTATTGAAACAAAGCTTCAGTTGTTGAAAATGTTCATGGAAAACTAAATGTAAATTTTGGTGCAAACATTCTTTACTAACAATATAAGTAGATTAAATTATAAACATTTAAGTAATAATTATTGTTATAATAAACATTTCTGAATTTTAACACCATTTTCAGGACACGTGTTTGGACCGAGCCTTGTTTACTGCAGGCAGCCAAGCAAGAGTATGATAATGTGATCGAAGAGTTCCTGTCTGTGGGAGAGAAACTGTTTGGACCCTATGTTTGGGGAAGGTGGGAGATGCTTTTTTGAAATCTTTCCTAGCAAGTGGTGCAGGGATGACGTATTTTTGTATGCCAACCCAAGTTAGCATCACCCTAAAAAAAAATTCATCACATTTTTAAATTGGCATTTGGATTATTATTAAAACATATCTTGAGTTTGTGTTCCCCACAGACCTTATTTCAAGCATTTAACCAAAAACCCATAAAAAAAATATTGCAAAGCTAACAATGCTAACTCATTTCCTTGTTTTGGTCTACAAAGGTACGTCATCCCTACACCACTCTATTCTGATTGATCTAAAGTGGCTTTATACAATCTGTTTATAACCAGTAAACTAGATTACAATAGATGTGTGTCTTTATTTGGTGCATTTGTCTAGATATGATGTGCTGTTCATGCCTCCATCCTTCCCTTTCGGTGGGATGGAGAACCCCTGCCTGACCTTTGTCACACCCTGTCTGCTGGCCGGTGATCGCTCTCTTGCTGATGTCATTGTACACGAGATCTGCCACAGCTGGTTTGGAAACCTCGTCACCAATGCTACCTGGGGGGATTTCTGGCTGAACGAGGGCTTCACGATGTATGCTCAACGCAGAGTTTGCAGGGAGCTGTATGGTATGTTTTACATTATCTGACCCTTAATTTAAGTGTTTCACTAATAAAGGGTTTATTAAAGGGGGTATAACACAGAATGTTTTTGCCAATCTCATGTTAATCTTGAGTATCTATAGAGTAGTATTGCACCCATGGGCATTGGAACCATTGTGTGTGGGTGGGACAAGACCCACCCACTTTTTACGACCAATGATATTGGACCCACTCACTTTTATTTTATTGTTTACCTACCACTAACCGAGAAACACGTATTATTAAACACGTTATATGCTTTATTTCCACTTTTCTAATATTTTCTCAATTTTTATTGAAAATAAATGCCTTTCCGATCTGATATGTGATGGGAAAAGGGAGTAGAGCGAGTTCGGCAAAAGTTGAATTCGAACCTCGGATCGATTTGCATCAAAACTTGATGACATGCGTCTTACCCCTACACTATAGCCACAGTAAATAACTCAGTGATTTTCGTAATTTTGTCTGGCCCAATCAGTCGTTTAGTAAACGGCGGTATATTTGTATTTAATGTAAATTGCATCTAACATTACTCCAGGAAAAAAAGAGAGAGGACTTTTTATTTGCTTCCGACGCCCATGATTGCATCCTTCATATCTCAGATGAGTCTAGTTTTATCATATTTATAAAAGACAGATATGCTGTACCTCCTAGCCAAACTCCTGAAGGTGTGCTGTAGGCGTAGCTACAGAATCTTGAGCACACACACTGCAGACAAACAGAACTGCACAAAACAGACATTTGATGCTGATGATGAGTTCTTTGGAAAGCTGAACAAGGTTATCTTTCCCTCACAACCAGAAACACACTTCTTTAGTGACATTGTTGATTTTGTGGTCTAAAAACAAAATGACACCGCTGGCGATGCCTCCCGTAACCCAAAACAAAGCTTGCTGTTGACGCTCTTTCTCTCGCTCTGGTTGATGTGCGCAAATCCAGGAGAAGTGTCCATACAAGGAATTCCACCTTTTGTGACCTCATAAAGGGCCATATTCTGAAAAAAACTTTCTGAAACTTGTTTGACTCCTGAAGGAGTCAGTCATACATCCAACTCCTTTTGTGAAATTTCGGCCATGTTTAGCATGAAAATCCAACTCTTTAACCGTGTAAATAAGTCTGCATGAAATAGAATTAGCCCCTCCCACCTCTACCTTTTAAAGGTGCGATTTAATTTGCAGGAGAGGCTTATACATGTCTGGAGGCAGCAACTGGTAAAGCTCTTCTCCGTCAGCACATGGACAACACTGGAGAAGACCATCCTCTCAATAAACTACGGGTTAAGATCGAACCAGGTATTGTAGGTCACCACTAGTTTATTGTCTATTTAATTTGACGTAAGCTGGATAAGGATAGCAGTCTCATACTACTCGGTCATTATTTGTAGCAAATTGTGAAGAATTGGCTATAACTGCCTCTGTGTCTTTTCTACGCAGGTGTCGATCCTGATGATACCTATAATGAAACGCCCTATGAGAAAGGCTTCTGCTTTGTTTCCTACCTGGCCCACCTCACAGGAGATCAGTCACGCTTTGATGCATTCCTCAAGGTTACCGGAACAATAAGCCTACACAAACTGTTCTTATTAAATAAATAATAATAAATAATATGTATTACTGTTTGAAAGTTTAGGCTTAGTAAGATGTTGAATGTTAAGTCTCTTATGTTCACCAAGGACTTAAGGAAATTGTTTGGAATGAGAATACAGTAAAAACAATTATTATGAAATATTACTACAATTTATTTTTAAAACATTTTTTATAATTCAGCGACCATTATTCCAGTCTTTGAATGTTTTAGAATTTTAATTGGAATTTATTCTTAGCTTTTATTTTTATATTTTCAGCTTTTAAGTTTAATTTTAGTCTTTTTTTTTAAATATTTATATTTTTTTATTTTTTATTTTTATTTATTACCAGTTCAACAAGGAAGTAATTTTTAATTTTAATTTTGTTGAAGTTTATCATCTAATATTTTATTACAGCTTTTAATTAAATTGTTTTAATAGTTTTTTACCAATAGAAATTAATCATTTGGAGCTTTAATTTTTATTTTATTTTTGTAGAAACCATATGTTTTTTTTCTTCTGGATTCTTTGATTTATACAACGTTCTAAAAACAGCATTTGTTTTTAATAGATTTGTTTTTAACAAATCCTTGCTGAATATTTTTTTTTATCTAACTGATCCCAAACATTTGATTAGGAGTACATATGAATGAAAATATGTAGATTCGATAAAACTGCACTTGTGTCTCTTCAAGGCTTATGTGGAAAAGTTCAAGTTTAGAAGTGTGTTGGCGGAGGATGCATTGGAGTTTTACCTGGAGTATTTCCCAGACCTGAAAGAGAAGAATGTCCACAAAATTAAAGGTGCGGAAAAAAAGACTATTCGTAGCATTTCTTTGTTATAAAATCACAAAGGATAGTCTGAATTCACACTGTTTGTGCAGACGGCCTTTTTGTCATCAGCTTTGTTCTTCTCATTTGTTTTGTTAGGTCTGGATTTTGACAGCTGGCTGAATGTGCCTGGTTGGCCTCCATATGTCCCTGATCTCTCTGCTGGTCAGACACTGATGAAACCAGCAGAGGTCTTAGCTGAAATGTGGGTTAACCATAACCTGGATTTGGAATCCATCAGCCAAACTGATATAAAACCATGGAAGACCTACCAAACTGTCTACTTCTTGGACAAGATCATTGAGAAGTCACCCCTTCCAGATGGTGCAAATAACTCAGTGTTTTTGGAGAATTTAAGTATTTTAAGCAGATTTTAAAATAAATAAGTATTCCCATATTAACAGGTAACATAAAGAAGCTAGAGGAGTGCTACTTGCATATTACCGAGTCCAACAATGCCGAGCTGAAATTGAGATGGGCCCAAATTGTTGCAAAGAACCAGCATAAACCAGGATTCCAACATATTCGTAATTTCCTCACGAGCCAGGTTAGTTGTTAGTTGTATTATATATAATACATTTATATCTTCGGACTAATAAATAGATAAATTATATGGATAGAGATTGATTTAGCTTGTTCGTAAAGATGGATTTTTCATGTTTTGGTTACAGGGGAAACAGAAGTACACATTACCTGTTTATCGGGCCCTTTGGAATGGATCAGAAGAGACAAAGGCTCTGGCAATGGAGATATTTTCAGAGACAATGAATCAGCTTCACATCAATGTCCGCAATTACGTAAAAAAGATAATAGCGTGAGCATAAACTAATATACAAGGGAAAGCAATGTATGCAAGGCCGCAGGGCCCTAATTTTTCAACAGTGAGAAGAAAGGGTTCTATATTTTGCTCAATCACATTCACGGTCATTAACATTCGGAAACACATCCAAAGATCCATATGTGGTAACAACACATCCCTTTAAAAAATCACATGATTGTGTTGTTTTCCTTACCACAATTGTGGCAAAGAAGAGGAACTTCACAAATACAGAATGAGTCGTTCAATGACTTTTAACAATAAACTTACATCACAAATGATTTGCACATTGACAGAATTAAAAACTTTTCTATGTACATCATTAAATTGGTTGGTTGATTAAAAGCCCCATTTTATTTCGGCTTGTTGAGGATTGCAGTAAGGAAACTGTAGGTTGGGTCTAAGGAAATAATTGTATCCAATTTTTGTAAAAGCTGTCTTATAGGGTTTGACACAAATTACGCACTGTTTAAAATATTAAAATAGGCTTACATATTAAATTTAGTGTTTTATAATTAAAGGAAATGCAGGACATATGTAGATTGCTTAATGCATATGCACTGTTGATAAATTAGGCCCCAGGTGTCTTAAAACCTTAAAAGTTATCTTAAATTTGTGATATTAAAATAATCTATTAATTAATTCTACAGGAACTTGCTTCTACTTTTTTTTGAATTTGTGAATATATGTATATGAATGAATGAATAAAGTACCTGGAATTTCTGGGCATCTAATAACCGGTACTAACACTTTTAAAAAATTTAAATTGTATTACATTTTTATGAATACATTAAAGATATTACATTTCTAGACTAAATGAAATGGGTGGACATGAATCATTTACACTTAATTTTTAAACATTTAATTAATTCTATATAAAGTGATGGAGCTTGGTCGACTACTTTTATTTTTATCTGGTTTTATTTGTTTCCGGCTGCTGAGAGGGGCGCCAGACATTAGAAGACGGTGTTTTAATGAGGATGGGATTGCGCAGAACGGAATACGTTGTAAGAAACGTTTTGTTATGCACATTAACTGCGCAGCGTTGGTTGCCTCCAACACCGATGTCTCTGCCTGCTTATTCATGGGTGTGTCGATGACGAATGTTTAGTCTGAATTCTGACAATCTCCTTGTAGAAGTAACGTTAGATCACTGGTCATGGGTTATGCGATGGTAAGTCAAAAAGGTTTGGAAAAGTACACTAAATATTGCTTGTAGCGATTTACTATCATTCAGAGGAAATACGTGCTAAGTTACTGCTTTGGAATGCCACCAAGTTTGTTTCGCATGATAACATTACTGCTTACTCATTTATCAACACAGCAGATTGACTTAGTCATACCGCAAAATTGAAGATATGCTATTCAGTCATTGGCATTTAAATTACAATTTGGTCCAGTAGAAACCGAATCAGCAGACAGTTCTTCTCGAAATACGGGATACCAAAGCAGAAACGTCAAGTTTATTCTATAATTTGCATTAAAACCGTTACGTTGCACACTTCTGCTGTGTAACGTTACTGTGAATCAGCCAATGAAAGCATTTTAGCTATTATTTATAACTGATTATTTATTTTCTGTTATGTTTAACCTTGTTAAACCTTGTAAATATGCACTAATCTGTATTTCAGTCCACAACAGTAGCAGTGACAGTTGGAGTGGTGGTAGTCTCAACAGCAGGTCTGCTGGGTTATTATTACTTTAACAGGAAAAGGAAACCACAGATTACCCTGATTGATCCCTCTGAAAAATACAAATTGAGACTGGTAGACAAAGAGGTATTTGCCCTATCTGTTTATTTCCATGGGATACAATTTATATTATGGGGTACTGACAAAATTCTGTTGACAAAATACATTTTTTACTCTCTTCTTACAGATCATAAGTCATGATACCCGCAGGTTTCGGTTCGTCCTGCCTAGCCCAGAGCATGTTTTGGGATTACCAGTAGGTAAGTAGTCTTTATTAGGACTCTGGAATTGACCGTGAGTGGGCGGTAGGTCTGCTGCTAATACAAAGGTTGCAGGGTTTGGTCTGAAGCATGCTGAAATCCCACACCTGTCCTATCATGTAGACTCTGTCTTGTGTGTTAAATGATGAATAAGAGTAGGATTTAAAAGCTGCTTGTTTACACATGCACATAAATGTTTACACATTTACACAACTACTAGTCTAAAATAAATTAGATACAAAATATTGTCTTGAGATTAAATATTTTATTAGCTCTTACTCAAAGCTTCTGCGAAGAAAAACAGTTCCAAACTGCTTTAAGCCTTTATCTATTGCTGAATATTTGTTTTTACCATATGCTAAATGTTGAAAATGAATGCTGAAAGGGAATGCTGAACAGTTAGTTCACCCAAAAAGGAAACCAAGCCTATGATTTACCCACCTTCATTCATCATAGGTGTATGACATTCTTCTTTCAGATGAATACAATCGGAGTTGCATTTAAAAAGTCCAGGCTAACGTTAGTCCAAGCAGTAGTTGTAGCTGTTTTTGAAGTCCATAAAAATGCAGCTGTCCGTCAAATAACGTGCTCCACACGGCTCTGATGGGTTAATAGAGGCCTTCTGATTTGAAAAGATGTGTTTGTGTAAGAAAAATATCCATCTAAAACTTTATAAAGGAAACCCGCCTCGGAAGTCTTTCATTGTAACCCATGGCGGTTAAGTATTTAACAGCCACAAGATGGCGCCAGCGTTAAGCATAGAAGTAGTACCGGTAAAGATAACTCATCTCGTAGTACCCGGATGAATGGTGTGTTATTCAGTTTTTGCGGTTGTTATCTGGGAATAACATACCGCTGGAATGCGCGATTGACCAATCAGAATCAAGTATTTCACAGAGCCATGTAATAAAATAGAAATATTTATTGTTTTTACTGATAAATGCCGCCAGTGTGCGCAGAAGGTGAACGTGAGTTGATATCTGCCACCAAGATGTTAGCAGAAGATCTTTTTAATCCTTTGAGTTGTAAGTTGGGGCCTCCATGGATCGGACTTGTTTGTTCAGCACATCCCACAGATGCTTAATTGGATTGAGTTCTTGAGTTCAATTGGAATTTGGAGATCTGGGGAATTTGGCAGCATAGCCGCAGACCAGTCAGGGTGCAGACCATGTACAATCTTTCATGGAAACGGTATTCCCTCTTTCAGCAGGATAATGCGCCCTGCCACAAAGCAAAAATGGTTCAGGAATGGTTTGAGCACAACAAAGAGTTTTAGGTGACTTGGTCTCCAAATTCCCCAGATCTCAATCCAGCCATGCACCTGTGGGATGTGCTGAACAAACAAGTCAGATTCATGGAGGCCCCATCTTGAAACTTACATGACTTAAAGGATCTGCTGCTAACATCTTGGTGCCAGATACCACAGCACACCTTCAGGGGTCTGAAGGTATTACTACCTTCAATGTAAATATTATTTTGTCTCCACTTGTGATCCGATCATCTGATGCGGATGTTCACCATGTGTAAACAGGAACTTGTTGGTCAGACTGGTCTATAGTGTGTATCCACTACTAATAGTAAAGCACTCTTTCTCCCTGTCTTTCTCCCTCAAGGCAAGCATGTTTATCTCTCTGCCAGGATTGATGGTAATTTGATTGTGCGTCCTTACACACCAGTATCCAGTGATGATGACAAAGGATTCGTTGACCTAGTTGTGAAGGTTCTCTTTGTCTATATTCCTTGTAAAAAGCCTTTTGGGTTTTAAATATTATTATAGAGCTGACATATTTTACTCTGCAGATTTATTTTAGAAATGTGCATCCAAAGTTCCCTGAAGGGGGAAAGATGTCTCAGTACCTGGAGAGTTTGAGGATCGGAGATGTGATTGACTTCAGAGGACCAGGAGGTTTGCTGGAGTACAAGGGGGAAGGTGTGACAGAAAATTTACTATAAATATTTGACCTGAAATTAGATGGATGTATTTACACAGTCACACCTTACACCTACATCTCTACCCAACAGGTCAGTTCGCTATACAGGCCGATAAGAAGGCCCCTGCCGAGATCAAGACTGTACAAACGCTGGGTCTTATAGCTGGAGGAACAGGTACATTGTCTTTCTCCTCATTTCTAGTCATAACATCCGTGTGATGACTAAAATCATTTGTCCTCCTCCTTGGGTAGGCATTACGCCAATGTTGCAGCTGATTCGTGACATCATCAAGAACCCAAGTGACACAACTACATGCAGCCTGCTGTTTGCCAACCAGGTTGGTGTTCTATTAAAATGATATAATTAAAGGTGCACTTAAAGGTGCACTACGTAGTATTTTTGCAGTAAATTATCCAAAAAACACTAGGCCAGTGTTATATATTTTGTTCAGTTGAGTTCTTACAATATCCCAGATGTTTCCAACTATTTGTAAATTGTGAGAAAATTGCTATTTTAACTAAGGACAGGGACGTTTCAGCATTGCATTTGACAGAGTCGCCTGTCAATTGCGTCATATCTGCGCTACCCTCGGTTTCGGCTTTTATTTGGCAGGAGCGCTTTACTCTTAGCAGTATGAACAAGTGAACGCACGGAGTAACGTCATAACATCGTTTTAAACACACTTAAATGTATCTAATATGATAAACAGAGCTCCATTACCTCAAAATCATAACCAGAAGAGCGGATCAGTGCAGGCGCCTGGCGACTGTCTCCCGTCCCTTCATAATAAAAGTCCCGGTATTCGCGAGGCGGGTATTTGTTTAACAATCGCTCCAGCAGCTGTGCTCAGGTCCACAACACTCGGTCCTGTATACAAACTATATCTTTAAGAGTATGATGGAATGTTTTGTTTGTAAAAAATATTACAGCAAAATCATGTTTAAAGAGATTAAACTGCTGCTTAGCAAGTATGATCAGAATCGGTTTAACTCTCTCATCTGCCTTCCAGACTGAGAAGGACATTCTGCTGAAGGATGACCTGGAGGAGATTCAAGCGAGGCATCCGGATCGCTTCAAACTGTGGTTCACGGTGGACAGAGCTCCTGCAGGTATAAAACGTTATACATATGCTACAAGATTGTAAAGCGTGATTTACACTACCTTTCAAATGTTTTTCCCCATGTTTTTGGAAGAGCTGGGATTATTTGATTAAAAATACAGTAAAACAGTAATATTATGAAATCTTATTTATATTAATAAAAAAATAAATATTATTATAAATATGACTTTAATCTCTTTGTTTTTAAAAAATGATCAATGTTAAACAGTTGTGCTGCTTAATATTTAAGTTATTATACTGCCCCCAGAATACTTCAAAAGAACAGAATTTATTTAAAATGGTCGTCTTTTGTAATATTATAAATGTATTTGCTGTCAATTTTGATCAGTTTTAACGCATCCTTTCTGAATAAAAGTTAATTTCTTTTAAAAAATATCTTACTGACTTTTGAACAGTAGTGTACAGTATTTGGGTCAGTGACATGATTTGATATTTACAAATTCAATTTATACATACAATGACTTGAATCTAGCCTGACGTGGTCATACTCAATTCTAGTCAGAATATGAGTCTGAAACTGCTCCACTGGGCTGTGATTATGAGGCGTGTTTCAACCGAACCAGGAAAAACCTCAATTGGATAGACCTACAACCAATCAGAGCAACGAAGCGACGTCAACAGAGCTCAACTGCACTGTGTTGCCAAGTCCGTGTTTTTTTCCGCGGGTTGTTGTTTTCTAAGTCCGCGGGTTGAAGCGACTATAATGTGATATATAGACCCATGGGTGTGAATTTTAGCAGGCAACCTTGCCAAAATAACACACATTTTACCCCCCAAACACCATGAGAACTTCCCGAGAAGCTATTGTTTAGGGCTAGTAGTTGGCAGGTTTTGTTGTAAAAACTTGGCAACCCTGTCTGCACGCACGCTGGAATAAACGATCTTTGCCGGTGTTGTAAAAAAATAAAAGAATTTAATGATACACAGAGTACTTACCCAACATGATCATCATTTTTGAGAGAAATTGTGAAGGTGAATGCATATACAAACAAGCTCTCCGTTTAAGATTTGAACAAGTATAATCCAAGCCCCTTTGATGACGTGATGATTATGTTACTGTTGATCATCTTTCCGTCATCGGCTGAAGCCCGCCCTGATGATTTCATTGGTCTGAACAGTTTCTGTTCGGAGATAATTACTACTCTATATAGCGAGGCCAGACCGAACTGCCTGGCCTAAAAATGTTGGGGGTGGGGCTAAGTTCTGCTGGGATCCAGGCTAGTATTTTTACTTTTTTGTTGTTAAAAATGGTACACTCAGATGCATTCTGTGTTTAAAAAGATTATATTACATTTTACTTGATGGTTAAGCAACATGACATTTTTTTAAAACTTTAAATTTAAATTTGTTTTATAATGTAAACAACCATAGAAATTCAACATGAACACAAAAAGTGCCATTTTTAAGAACATGGGCTATATTTTAGGCTATTTTTTTTCCCTTTTGTTTATCGCATATGTTCTTCCTTTGACGTGTACCTGTATTTACTTGTCTGCAGATTGGGAATACAGTCAGGGCTTCATCAATGCTGAGATGATTCAGGACCACCTGCCTCCACCCAGTGATGACTCAATGATCCTCATGTGCGGACCTCCTCCCATGATCCAGTTTGCCTGTAATCCCAATTTAGACAAACTGGGCTACCGGCAGAGCCAACGCTTTGTCTATTAGACCGTTCATGGCTGATTCAGGGCCGAGACCATTAATTACTCCAAAGATCCAAAAGTATCCAGCTGCAGCCCCGCAGCACAGCAGTTTCAGAACACCGGTTTTAGAACTCCATCCACCTGAAGTGAGGGGCGGGGCTATATAAGACTTATATAAGATTAAATGTTAATGGACAAAAACACTTCAGTTTATTGTTACTTCAACAATACTACAACTTTTTTTTTTTTAAACATATATTAGGTCTAATACATTCGTAACATATTATAAAGTGTTTCCCATTTGACTCTATATTCAATCTTATTACGATTGAAAATAATAGACAGAGAAAGTGACATTTGTATTTTTCAAATGTCAAATAAAAATAATCATTTAATACAAGGTTTTAAAGTGAAACGTATATCTCTGAAAGAAAACAAATAGGATATATATAAAATATTTCTAAAATAATAGGTTTAAAACTAATAAAAACATGCAAAAAAAGCTATCTTAAGACAAAACCTTGTGACTCTTAAGCCCATATCATGGCATTTCAGTGTTTTCATCCCTGAAAATGAAATTAATATGTTTTATTAATGAATAATTAATTAATATTAAGACAAATAATGTATTTGGACAAATGCAAAAAAAGCTTTAAGGATAAAACGTGAAAGACAGATTCAATATTTGCTCACTACCACATGTATCATGACAGAAATATCACTCACACACACACACACAACTCAACATATTCTCCTTCATGCTTCTGTTCACATCTCACTAGTTTAAATGCATGTTTCTCTTGTTCAAGGAAATGAACTGAAAAGCTGAACTGAAACTGAAACTTCATTTAAAAGTATTGTTGTCAATATTATAGACATCAATCCAATTAAAATCCACATGAAAACAACATGTATGGGTAGTGCCGCTCACTTCCGGTTCTGTGGATGGGATTCTGAAACCGGTGTGCTGCGGGGCTCTCCAAAGATTAAGACACTAAGTTGCGCACAACTGTGTTTTAGCAAATATGTATTACAAATCTGATCTTATATAACCCTTTTATGGACAGTATATAATGCATATTAAATGTTTAAATGCTAGTCTGTTCAAAGGTAATTGGTTCTTCATATTAAAAGCCTTTAATTATGTAACAGGATACAACAAACTGCTGTCTCCTCAGGCTTTATATTCACCATTGTGGTTTGATGTGCTTTAAAAGCTCACGATAAGATTCCTAAACTACAACAAAAAAGCCCAAATCTAACGCACTTGAAAAGGCACCGGTGTGTTAAGACACCTGCTTGCTGAATTAAATGCTGACTATTATATTCATGTGCCTATATGTGACTTGGCTAGTATTCATATTTGGTGTTATGTGTACATTGTTGAGATGCATTTGCTTTCACTGGAGTATTTTTCTATGCATGCTGCACTCCAAATATTTATTTGTTAACCTTGTTTGGATTTTAAAAGCAATGCAATTGTTTTATATAAAGGAAAGCAACTAAGAAATGCTTATTAAAGTGTTTTCACTGGCACAATTGTTTTTAATTGTTTTCCACTCAACATTACATGGCCAAATCTGAGGATTGTATTTATGTTTTGGTTGTGGGATGCTCACTTTGGCATTGACTGAGATTATAAAGACTGATGAGGATTGGGGATTATAGGAGATGAGGCCAAGGCCAGATGGTTTAACAAAAAATATTCCCATCTCCGTTTTTATCTTCCTAAATGCTACTATCACGTGCCGGATTAATGTGACCATCACACACACATGCTGCAGTGCTGTAAAACGCTTCAGTATTTTCTGTGCAGTCCTCAGACTGAAGTTTAGCCGTCCTACCTGCTTTTTCACAATAAAGTAAATCACCTCCTGGAGAGAGGAGATTACGGCTCTTAATGTGCAAGCATTCACAACAAAAACCATCAAATAAATGGGCTAGTGCCCCTAAAGAGCGGGTGTGTGTGTGGTGGGGGGTTCCTAAATGCCTTACAGCACCGTCTTTCAACGGCAGGCGGCGCCACCGCGGTGTTTTTTCAAAGACAACAGAGCCAGTTTGAACTCGCCGTCTGACACACAGCAGCTTTCAACTCTTTCTCCATCCTGCTTGTGTTCGGTGGCCGTCCGGAAGAGATAACATTTCTTTAAGAGCAGTTCTGGAAAGCAGGTAACATTCTGCACGATAAAAAACCTAATTATTACAATGCTAAGGTAAAATTGGGATTTATATATAGCAGTAAACGCATCCAGACACAGTAACGTTAGTTAAAAGGTGCGTAGCGGTTCCTGTGTCTCAATGCTAACCTGCTCTAATATAATAGCTTTGAGGTTTTCTAAGCGCTTATTATATTTCTAATTAATCGTTGTTTTGAGCATTTTGGCGAATAATATAGCAGTAGTTGTTTTTGTAGCATTGTTGCTATGTTATGTATGATGATTTTGTAAGTGTTGGACATGACGTATGCCGGTGTTTTGGCTGCTCGTCCTCTAAAATTTAAAGCCCCTTGTTAGCTAGCAGGCTAATTACCGTTAGTCTTAGGTATGAGCTATGCGATGCCTCTTCATATAGAATTATGTGTCAGTTATAACGGTTTTAATTCGAAATCCACCGAGCTGCCTATCTAGACGTATTTGGAACAAATTTGCGTTCGAACGTTCGATTCGAATTAACGTTAGCGGTGAATATTTTGATTCATCACAGTGACTCGAATCTTTTTAAATCAGATTAAAAAATATATAAAAAAAAAAAAACAGATTGGTCCAGTGGCTCTTTCCGCTGGTTATCGATTGAGTGGGAGTAAATGACAACAACACCCAGTCGTTTATTTGTTAAAGTCTTATGCTGTATGCAGTTCTTTCATTATTTTTTATTTTTATCAAGATATGAAAGACAACTATATAGCTTCAGAAATGAAGATTTTCAGGAATGTCCTTAATCTAATTAATGAGTACATCATCATCAGTCTTTTTCACACAATTGCTCTTCTTCACGAACAATGTCTCCTTTCAGTGACGCTCAGTTTTAATAGTTTCAATAGACCGTAGAAAAATTGCAAATGAGTCATGACTATTGAAGTAAAAAATTGAGAAATATCAAAACTATTATTAAATATGTATATATAAACAATATTGTTTATTGCCGAATATTCTTATTTATTCAAATATTTACATGGTAGTGAATGATAATGATTAGAAAAAAAACATAAATTACAACATGCACTTTATAGGCTTTGAAACGGCCAGTATTTTGAACTGAGATGATGCCAAGTTGTTGTTTTTTCCCCCTAAGACTGAATGCAATTTCATAGAGAGGCAAACAGGAGGCTGGTTTAGACCTGCCTGTGTTCAAAGCTCCTGTCAGAGGTAAGCAGTCTCTGTTGTTGTTACGGGTCACTGGTGTTGTCATGACTTGACTTTGGCGATGAAGTTTTGTTTAGATTTAATGTATAACTTTTGGTCCACAGTGAACTGAAGTGTAGACTTCAGAGGTTTGGGTCGGGTCACAGGGCAGTCTACTTATGTCAGGCCAAATCAGGTCTGCCAGTCATGCGGACTGCCGGGTCACTGAGGAATGCAACGTCCCAGCCGATGTGGAGCTGATGGAGCTGGGTCCCCTGCTGGAGGAGAATGGCCCCGTAGGAGCCAAAGGACTCCAGTCAGAGGCAAGCCATGTAATTATTAATCTAAATGCATTACAGAGTTTTTCATATTCAGTGCCAGGCTGCCAGCAGAACGTGTTGCAGACTTGTTTTGAACTCTGATTGTGTCCACAGGGAGCAAATAATCTTGTTGATGAGGAAGAGGAGGATGAAGAAGTCGGAGAGGTTCTGACGCTACCACTGCAGGCTCACCATGCAATGGAGAAGATGGAGGAGTTTGTGCATAAGGTGTGATCATCAAACACAACTGCTTTAAATCTTAAACAGAAATTTAAAGGAATGGTTTCCCCCAAAAATGAAACTTGTCATCATTTGCTCACCCTCATGTCATTCACATAAAACATTCTTCAAAATATCATAGTCATACAGGTTTGGAAGGACATAACAACAAAGTGATTATGCTGAATCTCTTTTCTGCAGGTCTGGGAGGGCCGTTGGAGGGTCATTCCCTTTCACGTCTTGCCGGAGTGGCTAAAAGACAATGACTACCTCCTGCACGGTCACCGGCCTCCTATGCCCTCGTTCCGTGCTTGCTTTGGGAGCATTTTCAGGATCCACACAGAGACGGGGAATATCTGGACTCATTTGTTGGGTAAGGTTGGGGTTACAGTGTGGAGTCATCACAGAGAATGGTGGCTATTGTGCACCTCATGCATTTATTTAGTGCAATAAGTATTCAGCAGATCAATTACAAGAACAAACACTGCTCTCTTTTTGAGAGCATGCAAGATCAAGTTAAGCCTTTTAATTGTGCTAAAAAAGTCATATTAACAAATAAAAAATGTCTTTTAACGTTAAAATCATTATAAATGTGCATAACAATGACAAAGTGTCCATGATTTAAAAAAATCTTAAAACAATCTTGTGTAAAACGGATGTCAAGCATTAAATAAAATAAAAATGTTAGATTATAAATTTACAAATTAAAAACTTGCTTTGGTAATTAACTAAAATGCATACATTTAAGTAGAAGGACTAAAATGACTAACTTGAATGAAAATAAAGCAATGTATGAAGAAATAAAGAAATATTACAAATAAATAATAATAAAAATATAGGGATGCACCGATGCCAGGATTAGTATCAGGGCTGATACTGCATTCATGTACTCGACAACTCATAAAAAATGTTCTGATACTATGCAGCATGTACAGTACAGTGAATGAAGAAATATATTTTACAACTGTCCTTAACAGTTTAGATACTCCACCGCTTTTCATATTAAACTATGTTAATCCCTTAATTAAGACGAGTTGATACATACCCCACTCGACTCAGTGTGCACTTAAAGGGGAACTTCACCACTTTTTCATATTAAACTATGTTATTCCCTTAACTAAAACGAGTTGATACATACCCCTCTCGACTCAGTGCGTGCACTCAATCTCTCTGACGCGCGGTCACGATCTGATAGCATTTAGCTTAGCCCACTAAGCCCAGTTCATTCACTATGGAACCAAACAGAGATCAAGTTAGAAGCGACCAAACACCTCCACGTTTCCCCTATTTAAATACAGTTACACGAATAGTTGAACGATCAAGTATGGTGACAAAATAAAACGTGGCACTTCTCTAATCGGATTAAAAAGGATAACTATAATGTATGGCGGAATAGCACTTCTGAGATTTCGACTTGGCGCAGTAAAAAGTCACGCCTGAAAAATCCTTGTATCACCATACTGGAGGAAATGTGGAGGTGTTTGGTCGCTTCTAACTTGATCTCTGTTTGGTACCTGATGAATGAACTGGGCTTAGTGGGCTAAGCTAAATGCTATCAGAATGTCAGCGCGTGTCAGAACGATTAAGTGCACACACTGAGACGAGAGAGGTATCAATGTATCGTTTTAGTTAAGGGAATAACATTGTTTAATATGAAAAAGCGTTCGAGTATCCCTTTAACAGGCTTCATTAAGCATGAAATTAAATTAAGGAAATATGTATTTGTTAAATAAATTAAACATCAAAAATGATTCATATTCCTTTGATTTCGGTGAATACCAAAAAAGGAAAGTGTTGGTATTAGCCTCGTTCTCGAAAAAGTGGTAACGGTGCATCCCTAATAAGATATACTAATACAAGTAGCAAATCTTTTTAGTTTTCATTGTTCTTTGGTCTGATTTGCCTGTGACCTAGTTTCCTAGTGTGTGTGTGCCTGTTTGTTCCCGTGATTATGATTCTTTTCACCTGTTGTTCTATTAATTGTCTCTTTTAGTCTGTGTGTTTACTCCCTGTTTTGTTCAGTTCTTTGTCCGTTCTTTCTGGAAAGTGGCTGTTTGCTCATTCTTCTTCAATCTCCTGTTTCATTCATTGTGGATTTAATAAAGACTGTGTTTATTAGATATGCCTTCGTCGTGCGCCACTATAAATACACACTACATACTATATACACGTGCGCCACTATAGACAACCACTACATGACAGAAGATTGGAATTTAAACAGAAGACAATTTTTGCAGGGTTTTTCTTTTCTCTTCTCCATTCACCCATGGGCCTGTCTGCTATAAAACTCCTGTGCCTGGAGCAGAGGGACCGTTCACTGGAAGACCATATGAGGGACTTTATAGACTTATTCACACTACCCTGACCTGACTGCTTGGTTTGTATTTTTTTATCGTGCTAGTGAGCGGTCTAAGGCAGCCTACCAGTGAACGGTCCTCTAAATAACTTCACCGCTTGTGTGGAATGGGTGCTGGTGAACAACAAATTGGCATTCACCATCGGCCCAGCTGAGGACATCGTCACCAGCCCCACTCTAGATCCATCAGATCCAGAGCCCAGCCATTCACCGTCCGCAAGCTACATGGAGATTGCACTAGATCCCACCGCAGACTGTGGAATTCAGCCTGCCGCGATGTACAACCCCAAACCTGGCCTGTAATGAGGACGGAACGAGAACTCGGCCAAAAGCCTAAGCCACACAGAGAGTCTGACCAGGAGCGTGAGTTGGCAACACCGTGCATCACAGAGGGACTGCTAGTGGAGATCATGGACATGGAGGGAAGCCCCACCCACATCCCCACCGCTGTGGAGTATTACCTGGCCTCTGGAAATTATATTGATGATTTTGAGGAGGATATACCCCTGAATCTCCCATTTCTGATGGTGTCAGCAAGCTTCAAATCTCCTGCTTCTCCTGTGTTTCCAGAGTTCCAGTCCAGCTTCCCTCTCCCACATCCTCTTCCCATTTCAGCCAGGTTCTCAGCCCTGCCTCTACTGGTTCCCTTCAGCCCCTCAACATCTCATCTTACGCCACTCTGTAAGGATCTGCCTCAGATTTTCAGGTCACCTGCTCTGCACATTCAACTGGATCCCCTGACTCTGCCTTCAGCATATGAGTCCATCGATCCAACTCAGCCTGTCGACCTAATCATCATTGCATCTCCTCCAGGCTGCCTTGTCTCTGTGGCTCTAAAGGCAGGATGATGTCGATCCTCCTCTTTTCTCCTCTTCCCGCTTGGTCTTCGGCTCCACCTCCGCCCTTCTGCTTCCTGGTTTCACCTCGGACCCTCTTCTCCAAAGCCATAGATGTCGTGTGGGCTCATCAGCTCCACCTGGGGTATCTACCTCCAGCAGCTCCGTCTTCTTCCATCATTCCCCTGATGTCAACAGCAAAATCTTCACCATGGCTCCTCCCTCCCTCAACTCTGCCGCAGGGCATCGTCCTGGCTGGACTGTGGGTTCCTAGCTGGCTGCTCCTGGCTCCTTCCACTCCCCCATGGACTGTTTTGCTGCCCTTAATTTGGTCACACCCATTTCCAGCTCCACATCCTTCCCCAGAGCCCCCTCCCTCCTCAGATGCACTATTTACAATGCGGGGATGGTCCTTCTAGAAAGGGGAGCTACTGTAATGTGTATGCTCTGTTTTGATTTAGTTTTCATAGTTCTTTGTTCTGTTTTGCCTGTGTGACCTAGGCCCTGTTTACACCTGGTATTAAGATGCATTTTGGTCGATCCGATTACAAGTGGATGATGTTAAATGCAGGTGTAAACAGGATCTAGATGTTTTGAGCTGGTCCACATTCAAGCACTTCCAGAGGTAGAAAACACATTTGGCTAGTTTGCTTTCTTAGTGTAGACGCTCATGTGGTCAAATGTGTTCAAACAGCCACAAAAGACTAGGGGGAAGAGCTCTGTTGAGATGCTTTGCTTGCTATGATACAGAATATCTGCGGAAGTGTTACTAGTATCTCTCACTTCACAGATAAATGGTTTCTTTATTGTTTCTATTTGCCGAAACAGTGTTATGTATTTGCTCTTATTCTGAATACTTATGTTCTGTTATTATGCTTCTTGTTGTCATCTGTTGATGTTGTAGAAGCAGAATGTGGCGGTTGGTCTGTGTTGTATTTGTCCCACCCCTACTCCACTGTGATTGGATGGCTGGGGAAAAAGTGACAGTGATGAGCTCTGCGTTTTACTCAAAGTTGACCATTCTTCAACTCTTGGCGACCGGTAAAAAATGCCATGGACACATGGCATTAGAGAAACTTTTCCTCATGCTTTCATCCCCAGTAGGGTGGACGTTTTGTAATGGACTCCACACTGGCCTTCCTAAATGGACTATAAGACAGCTGCAGGTCATACAGAAGAGCTGCTGCCAGGATTCAGAGCAGAATCAGCAAAATATGTACAGATCGCACCAGTCCTAAGGTCCTTGCACTACTGTTGCAGTACTGTTACTTGTTTATAAATCACTCATTGTCCTAGAACCTAAATACATTACAGATATGCTCAGATCACTAAGATCATCATGGTCAAGTCACTCAAAGCAAGGAGAGTCTGTTTTAGCTTTTATGCCAGCTGCAGCTGGAACCAGCTTCCAGAAGAGATCAGATTTGCTTCAACAGTGTTCACATTCAAATCCAGACTCAAAACACATCTGTTTAGCTGTGTATTTACTGATTGTGCAATTTGCCACTGTCTGTCAGAGGCAGATTGCGGATTAAGGCAGACTCCACTCAATTAAGGGTTGGAGGTACCACAAGCTATCAGAAGCAGGCAGTGTGGGAAATGCTCCACTCCATTAAGGGGTTGGAGCTACTAGAAGCCATCAGAGACTGAAAGTGTTGTGAATGCTCTACTCCATTAAGGGGTTGGTGCTACTAGAAGCCATAAGAGACTGACAGTGTGATGAATGCTCCACTCCATTAAGGGGTTGGAGCAACTGGAATCCATTGGAGACAGACAGGGTTGCGAATGCTCCACTCCATTAAGGGGTTGGAGCAACTGGAATCAATTGGAGACAGACAGGGTGGTGAATGCTCCACTCCATTCAAGGGGTTGGAGGTACCGGAAGCCATCAGTGGCAGACAGCGAGTGAATACTCCACTCTGTTAAGGTGTTGGAGGTACTGGAATCCATTGGAGACAGACAGGGTGGTGAATGCTCCACTCCATTAAGGGGTTGGAAAGTAATTAGGAAGCTCGGAGTTGCTATTAGTCTTGCGAGCTGAAGCTCTCGGTCTTCTATTCAGACAGGTGCCAATTTGAATGAATCAGGATTCTCTGCTTTTATTATTTTTTATTTTTTTGTGCATATTTTTATTTCTCATGGATTGGTTGTGATTTTTATTTTTTATTTCTTTTCTATGTGAAGCACTTTGAATTACCATTGTGTATGACATTTTCTGTATAAATAAACTTGCCTTGCCTTACCCTGACTGCTCGCTCTGTGTTCTTTTTACCATGCTAGCGCGCAGTCTAAGGCAAACCAACCATTGAACGGTCCTCAAAAGTATTTTGGTGCTTTCGTGGAGTGGGTGCTGGTGAACAATAAATCAGCATTCACCATCGGCCTAGCTGAGGACATCGTCCCCAGCCCCACTCTAGATCCATCAGATCCAGAGCCCAGCCATTCACTACCCACAAGCTTCACAGAAGCTTCATTGCCCTAGATCCCACCGCAGTCTGGAATTCAGCCTGATACGATGTACGAGTCCAATCCTGTAATGAGGATGGAACGAGACATCGCCCCGGTGCCTGAGCCACACAGAGAGTCTCATTTAATCTGTGTATATATACACCCTGTTTTGTTCAGTTCCTTGTCCCATCTCGTTTATGGAAAGTGGTTGTTTGCTTAATCTTGTTCAATCTTAACCATCTAGTAAAAAGTAAAAACAGTGTACACACAATTTAAAGTGATACTTCACCGCTTTTTCATATTAAACTACGTTATTCCCTTAACTAAGCCGAGTTGATACATACCTCTCTTGTTTCAGTTCGTGCACTTAAAGGTTTAGTTCACCCAAAAATGAAATTGATGTCATTAATGACTCACCCTAATGCTGTTCCACACCCGTAAGACCTCCGTTCATCTTCGGAACACAGTTTAAGATATATATTTAGTCCAAGTGTAGGCACACTATACTGTCCATGTCCAGAAAGGTAATAAAAACTTCATCAAACTAGTCCATGTATTTTCAATGCTTCAAGAGATTCTAATTAACCATCTGATGTCACATATGGACTATTTTGATGATGTTTTTATTCCCTTTCTGGACATGAACAGTATAGTGTGCCTACACTTGGATATGCTCTCGAACTAAATATAAAACATCTTAAACTATGTTCTGAAGTTGAATGGAGGTCTTACGGGTGTGGAACGACATTAGGGTGAGTCATTAATGACATAAATTTCATTTTTGGGTGAACTAAACCTTTAATCGCTCTGACGCGCTGTGACGATCTGATAGCATTTAGCTTAGCCCACTAAGCCCAGTTCATTCACTATGGAACCAAACAGAGATCAAGTTAGAAGTGACCAAACACCTCCATGTTTTCCCTATTTAAATACAGTTACACGAATAGTTGAACGATCAAGTATGGTGACACAAAATAAAATGTGGCGCTTTTCTATGCGGATTAAAAAGGATAACTATAATGTAAGGCAGAATAGCACTTCTGAGAGTACTTTGACTCGGCGCAGTAAAAAGTCACGCCTGAAAAATCCTCCCTCATATCTCCCCCTCCCTCTCTCATTTCTGTCAATAGGGGGGGAAGGGGAGATGTGAGGGAGGATGTTTCAGTTATGACTTTTTACAGTGCCGAGTCGAAGTACTCTCAGAAGTGCTATTCTGCCATACATTATAGTTCTCCTAAGTTAAATGCTATCAGAATGTGACCGCGCGTCAGAGCGATTAAGTGCACTCACTCAGACGAGAGAAACATGTATCAACCCGTTTTAGTTAAGGGAATAACATAGTTAAATATGAAAAAGTGGTGAAGTATCTAAACTGTTAAAAACAGTTGTAAAATATATTTCTTCATTATGATAGTTAAATAATTTAGTAAAATGTAATGTAAGTTTTTTTAGTCAATTAAAAGATCCTGACCAAAAAACAAAACAAAAAACATTGACCTATTGTTTGTTTTTGTTTTTCCTACAGGGTTAATTTTATTCTTGTGCCTGGGCACACTTACCATGCTGAGGCCCAATATGTACTTCATGGCCCCCTTGCAGGAGAAAGTGGTGTTTGGGATGTTCTTCTTGGGTGCAGTGCTGTGCCTCAGCTTCTCCTGGCTTTTTCACACTGTCTACTGCCATTCTGAGAAAGTCTCTCGCACTTTCTCTAAGTAGGTTTATTGTCTTGTTATGAACTGCACTATTTCATGATGGAAATGACTTTAAGTGACTTATCGCTCTGTTTTCTCTTTTTTTCTCTCTCTCTCTCAGACTAGACTACTCCGGAATTGCTTTGCTGATCATGGGCTCTTTTGTGCCCTGGCTTTACTACTCCTTCTACTGCTCTCCTCAGCCGCGTCTCATCTACCTCACAATCGTCTGTGTGTTGGGTATAGCAGCCATCGTCGTTGCACAGTGGGACCGTTTCTCCACTCCCCGCCACAGGCCCACCAGAGCAGGTTGGCAGTGACGTATTTGCCATAACGTGTACATTGTCTTATTTTAAGCCAATTTTTAATGTTAAAAGATTCTACCTGAAGTGACTAAATATAGTACCAAATGATAGAAGTTAATCTGTAAATTTCAGTAGTATATGTAAATGAACAATGTTTACTCTTTCTTCGTGTTACCTGGACTAAGAAATTAATATTTATTTTACCACCGGATGACGTAAAACGCTGACTTTTAACAGCTCTATGATTTTCTTGTAAACCACAGATCTTACTTCTCCATATTTTATCCTCATCTATAGACAGTCGAATTGACCTTGTCAACTCTAAACAGAATTATGGTAAAGATGGAAGTTGGAACACTATGTCAACGGATTTCTTACTTGTATGGGATGGTGTTTTGCTTCGGGGGGTTGGGCGGGACTTGGCCTGAAACACTGTTCGTTGTCATCCAGTTTCTCTTCATATTTAGGGTTCTTTGCAGCCTTTAGCCACTGTCTACAAGGCTATAGATGCTTCACTGGAAACCAAAAATAACTTTCTCCTTAAAAGTTTACTCATTGAACACCTGGGAACAATACAAGTAGACACCATTATAACTAAAAGTTTAAAAGTGACGTGGCATGTAGTCAAGTATTGTGTCCCATACTCCCATACTATTTGTGCTCTGCATTTCACCCAGCAGGGAGTGTTGAGCACTCACTAAGAACACACATCCAGGTTAGTGGGCAGCCATTTTCTGCTAACAAGTATTTCCTACTAAAAGCAAAGAAGACTGGGGTAGCTGCAGGGCGGAGTAATTGGCATGCCGAAATGTGAATTTCGGAAAAGAGAAACTAACCGCTAAACCATCACCCCACATCCTAACAGGCAGCTTTCACAACCATTTTTGAAGACCTTTCATCACATCCATTACTCCAACCTGCAAATACTCACACTTGAAGCAAAACAGAGTCTTGCACGTGGGTGAATCACTAATATTTGATGTAACAGGTGGAATAATATTTACGTCAGCGGTGCGGGTCGGGAATCGATTGGCCTGGGCAGACTGCAGGTCCAATAGCCAAGCCAATTACGACGCAATTTCGGTATCCACTGAAAGGCTCGCTTTCTGCATACAATCTATTCACAATTTGAATAAAAGTTTTATCTTTGCTTCTAAGAGGATCAGCGGCCACGTATACCCTGCAGAGTTTCAGGAGAGACAACCACATAAATGCAATCCCTAATATATGACAGTAAAGGCTCATATTTGGCTATATGTTTTTGATTGCAGAGTGACATCTAAGCATCTATATAGCCTATGGTATAATTTGAACAAATTTGCTGGGTGGGTGCGTGTTCACCAAATAGGATCCGTGCAGGACTCCTATACGCCTCTATGCCTATACATAGGAGACTGGGAATGGCTTTGGACAGCAACATGCCCAGTGCATTATGGGTGTTTAAGTTTTCCTACCGATTTGGCAAAAGGGAACACATCTGAACGTTTATAGTGTTATTTTAGCATTATTAGTATATAGTATTATATCCCCCAACAGGGTGCATTTATTCATGGAAAATTGTTTTGGAATTTGTTTTTCTTTAGGAGTTTTCATGGGTCTTGGATTGAGCGGGATTGTCCCCACCATGCACTTCACCATCGAGGAGGGTTTTGTCAAAGCCACTACTGTTGGACAGATGGGCTGGTTCTATTTAATGGGCGCCATGTACATCACAGGTGCTGGATTGTATGCTGCACGAATCCCAGAGCGTTATTTCCCGGGCAAGTGTGATATTTGGGTAAGTTAAGGTGTTTTCAGAAATTATTTTCTTAGTCAAATTCTGGAACATAGTGATAAGCAGATGTTTTCTAACCTAATTTGTTCTCTTCTCAGTTTCACTCACATCAGATATTCCATGTGCTGGTGGTGGCAGCAGCCTTCATTCATTTCTATGGGGTGTCCAATCTGCAGGAGTTCCGCTATGGCCTTGAGGGAGGCTGCACTGATGACACTCTCCTCTGAGAGCCCTGCAAACATCCCTTTTTGATTAGGATTTTTAGTGCCCCATTTATACTTATTCCTTGATTTGTTTTTATTCACCTTTGAGTTTGTTCCTGATGTTTTGACTTTTATTCATTTTTATTCTGTTACAAAGAATCCATGAAATTTCATTTGATGAAAGCTTTTGTGTGGTTAAAGGGCACCGTAGGCTGAACAAGTAATCGAAGGCTGAAACATGATAACCTTAGTTATCATCAAACTTTAATTCATACACAATCTCTTGGAGTTTGAACGCGTTTCTTTAGTAGTGAAAAGCACTTTCGTTAAGCTGTAGAGATGTCCCCTCATGATATAATGCATACACGTTTTTCTTAATGTAAATGAACAGTTCTTCACATCATTTGATGCACACCCAAACTATTGCCCAAACTTTACTGAATAGCGCAGAGATGTCTTTGACATCTTTTTTTTCTACTGGAAAACGCACAAAGGGCAAAGAAAGGGTTTGAGGGTTTTTGGCAAAATCTACCTGCTTAGAACATGGTCATAATTTTAACTTTTACTTCTAGGTCAAATGAAAATGTAAACAGGTCAACTGTTGCACCTTACAGCACAGATATTGAATATCATTGTTATTAAAGCCTCTGCATGGATACATCTGTGCAGTCTGTAAAGTATAAACTTTCCTGTAAAGTATAAGAATATTCCTGTGCCTTAGGCCACTGGAAATAGGTTAAAAATAGATGGGCCAAAACTACAGTGTAGTAAATTTTCATTAGTCTAAACATAACTAGTTAATTTACTTTGCAAGCAATCCAATCAAATGATTAATAAGGTTACATAAATAAAAAGTTTGAGCTTTATTGTTGAACTTTCTCAGACTGCTGTTTGTAAAAAATAAAAAAGTAAAGTAGTGTTTGATCCTTTTTAAATAAGCTAACTGTGTGGCTTTACCACATCCATATACATTCATGTGTTACGTGTAGAGGTGGTAAATCATTTACATTTAACTGAAATGTGAAATGTTAAAATAAATATTTATGGATCATACTGTGAGTTTCTTTTATTTGGTTGATTTATACGGTGGAGAATGTCATTCAAGTAAAAAGGCAGATTTGTATCTATAGGTTCAAAATTGAACCCCTGAAGGGGTTATACATTTGCATACAACTGTCTCTTTGAACCAGGATATTATTTGCAAATTATATCTAAATAAAGGATATATATTAAACAAAATCTCAAAAGTGCTACAGAATTAAAACAGTCAACAACTATATATATATATATATATATATATATATATATATATATATATATATATATATATATATATATATATATATATATATATATATATATATATATATATATATATCAGGATTTTAAAAGGATCTTCCCGTCATGTCATAGCATTGCTGCGTTTGAAAATGGAGTCTATTAATCTGAGCGGAACGAATTCGTGGCTTGTTTTTAATCCGGTCTGCTTTAGCAGTTGCGCCTGTATTAGCAGTAGCTGACGCTACTTCGCTAGGATTTTTCAGCTGCTGTGTATTATTGTGTTTATACTTAAATTACCATATTTGTACTCAATATTTCGAAGACCATATTTGGATAACCAATCTGACTTATGCAGGGTCAGTTTTCCTCATGGTTTGACTTAGAGGCGAGTATTCTTCTTTCTAGTATCTTATTTAGCCAGTTAGCTAACTAACTTAATTATATCAATGCCATATTAGATGTATTTACAGACTGGCCATAACCAAGTTGTATATGTTAAATTCTGATTGATCGCATGTTTTGTTTTCAGTTTGCGTACTAACATGGATGACAGTAAACAGACATCCTCTCCCGAGGGATCTATAGACCCCTCTCTCGTGACAGAAGATGGTAAAAATGTGAAATCGGTGTTGTGCCAGAGATGCTCTTCTAAGGTGCTCTGCCCAGGCATGGCAGTGTTTGCAGAAAAGGAGGTAACGTTTTTCAAAACTAGATTGTGTAAATCATTTTAAAATGCATCATGTTCACGTGTTACATCACGATAATTCATTGTAATTAACACCGTGATTTTCAAAATTATAGTCATGATATGTAGGTTTGCACAACTGTCTTTTAATTATGCATTTTTATATTACATACAATGATGATGACGTTATCTCAAGACTTATGTCCTCTGTTTTCCATGCAACATCCCTTTCCATTTACCAGCTGTTTCTGCCTTCAATGAGAAAGAAAACCTCCATTGGTCAGTCAGACGGGACATTGGATGGGGACACATTGACAGCGCACTGGCTGGTTGATGACATGTACACATTTGAGAATGTGGGTTTCACAAAAGATGTAGGCAAAGTCAAGTATCTTATCTGTGCGGATTGTGAGATTGGACCCATTGGTTGGCATTGCCTGGATGACAAGAAGAGCTTCTATGTGGCATTGGACAGGGTGAACCACGAATAAGAGCACTGACTGAAGTCTCTGTTTGGAAAAATGATAAAGTATTTGACTGTAATTCAAATGGCTTTTTTGTTTGGAAACAACTACTATTAGCCTTGTTTCTGCGCTTTGCAGAATTAAAAAAAATATATATATTGGTTTTTGTATATATATTTTTTTTATTGTGATGTTTCCATTTTCACCAAAACGTATGCTATGTGCACCTGTCTCACATCACAGTCTGCCATAGATCATTTTAAACATTCCTTAACACTAGACTTTCTATTATCTCTGAGTTTTCAGAACAGATAAAGTCACTTTTGTGTATGAGATATAGGTCAGTGCTAATAAAAAAAATCATTGTTGAGCATTTAAGAGCATTGCAATATTATACTGACAAAATAAAATATAATTCTAAGCTGTTATGAGTTGTGTGTGTGTGTGTGTAGGTAAGTTTGTGTTTACATAATATATGTGTACTGTGTATAATTATTATTATATATAATATAAATTGTATAAATGCAAATATTTCTTAAATATACTTTAATGTATTATGATTGCATGAATGATTAATCTTTTGTGTGTGTGTGTGTGTGTATATATATATATATATATATAATTTCTAAAATGGTATTCTTAGAGGGGGGGTAGACATTTACCCTGTGTGTGTGTGTGTGTGTGTGTGTGTGTGTATGTCTAATAATTGATAATATGGGTAAATACGTCTTGTAGTTTTGAAAGAATACCACAATACCATTTTAGACTAGGAAGAATATTCATCACCCTCACTGGATGAGCTGCTGAGAGTAAAAATATTAATGACCATTTATGATTTTAGGTGATTTGGGGAAAACAACGCAGGAAACGCATTTTTTAAGACAATAAAAAAAGTGCCGATATTGTCGGTAACGAGTAAGGCTACTACTGCCACACCTCAGTCATCTGCCTCGATAGAATAAGTGGACTGTTTCCTGCGACAGGCGGATAAGGGAACCGGGGATCGCTGTCCTGTGTTTCGTAGGGGGCGACAGCTTCCGAGTTGACGTGCAGTACGTGCTCATAGATATCGCTCGCATGGAATACGGTGGATGTTAATGGACCCTCTGAACAGAGATATGTAAAGACAAAAGTCAACCGCAACGCCAGTACGGTGAGATACTTTATGTCTTGGCAGTTGGCACAATAGGCCTATTTCATTTTCCGCTGAAGGATCCTGCATTCCGAAATTACACGAGACAGTGTAAATGCTCATGGATTATATATTCAAACGGTTTTTGATGTACTATCTGTACGATGTCACCCCGTGCCGGAGGTTAATCGTGCATTTAGATGTCAATTGGGTGGGGAGTGACTAAATCCATCTTCCCTGGACAACATCTGTTACTTCCGAGTGGGTAACTTGAAAGAGTCCATTTAAAGAAGTAGTTCCGGTGAAAAGAAAGCTGTGCTGTATCATTCCGCCCGAGTCACCAAGTCACTTCTCTAATTCTATAGCAGCCTACTTCTGCCTTTTTAAGGCACTTTAAGGAAGACGTTAAAAGGCATAAAAATACACAAGTTTTCGAGGGGTTTCTCATATGTGTACATAAAAACTTTGTTTTGACCACAGTTTTTATCGGAGGACCGTCTGTTACTTGATATGTTTACTTAAGCCTTAGTGAGCAGATAAAGCCAAGAAAAAAAGCTAAAGCGTTGTGAAAATAAGAACCTAAATTACCTTTATAGACAGCTAAGTGTGCTAGATTTAAAATATTTTCTTTGCTATAATAAAATTAATTTAAGTAATGTATTTTTTGTTAATAAAACAATCATGCTGATAGTTGCTGACCATTACCAAACCAAAAGCTTTGTTAGTATTGATCGTTACGTAAATGGTGCAATAATGAATGGTTGCTTTTTTCCAGTTCCAATGCGTTTTGGAAAATTTAAGTGTACAATTAATATTTAAGAAAAACTTATTTTAAAAAATCTGCATTGGTGATAATGTCGGATAAAGAAAGGAAATCAAGCGTCTCTACTTTTGAAGCGGAAGACGACTAAGCACTGTAACGTCAGCGCTCCGTCTGTGTGTACGTTTCCCAAAGTGGATGAGGATGTTAATTGTCGGAGTTCAGGTGTAATCATTCTCTAATATGGCATATTTTCGAGACTAATTCAAACATTTACTTCAACTTCAAACAGTTTACTGCAGTTTCTACATGTCATCATTTGGATCAAGGTCCCCAGAATGACCCATTCACGACCCAACGAGTTTATTCCACCACCGGAGTGCCCTGTCTTTGAGCCCAGTTGGGAGGAATTTGCCGACCCTTTTGGGTTCATCAACAAAATACGTCCAATTGCAGAAAACACTGGCATCTGCAAGATCCGACCGCCCCCGGTAAGTTTCTTCGACATATAACAGAACTGTCAAATGCAAGCCAGCTATCGGTCGTCTTTTTTACTCGTAGATCGCAGATCCCGAGACACTTTTTCTAAAGACAGGTTTTTTCAACATGGCGGATTGCGGCTCCAGCCATTGCGAACGTTCGTAACGGCGTGTGCGCGTGTGCGCGCAGCTACTAGCTATGCGTGAATGCTCGCGTGTGGTTTACTCCTATAGCGACCACAATAACATCACTTACTTTCTTTTCAAGAGAGTTTTAACATGCTATGGCTTTTAAGTGTCACGGCTGATTTATTTTTTTTATTGATACTTTTAATAAATGTTTGGTTGATGGACAAATGTTGAAGGACAGAATGTAGTGATTGTTATTGTCTTCCAAAATCAATGTTCGTTAGAATGCATCCACCCAAATATGCAGCCTACAACAAGCATTATATAACTTTCTTTCATTTATTTTGGAACATTTTGCGAACATCATGGACTGTTGGTGCACAATTCTGTTTTAAATATGCAACTTCCTTTTATAATTTTACCTTAACGTCAAAGCATTTGCGTTCAAATATAATCTTTACTTGGCTATCTGATGTTGAAAGATGGTGTAAAAGTGTTTGTTTATCGAGCTTTATTGATGTATTTATTATGTTAATGTAACGATATTACTGTTTATTCAATACTACGGAAACATGAAATGACTACTTTTTCTAACATATAATGTAAAACCGCTCGTTTGTCAACACATTGTTGTTTATCAAATAATTTAAGGTTTGAGTTTTATCTCGAGATAATAACGTAAAAAATTAAATGTAAAAAATATTGCTGAAGTTGGCGGTGGCGTCGTCGTTGTCCTCCATGTTGTGCGAGTTGTGTATTTGCATTTGGCCATTGAAACTGAAATGTGATGTAAATAACAACGCAAGCGAGAAGCTGGATTCGGTTTAGGTCGAGTTTTAAACGTTTACAAAGTTGTTTTTTGACTTGACTGTGTATATTTTTTGTGTGTGTTTTGCCTTGTTCATATAACACCCTAAAACGGCCTCCGTGGAAGAATTGTATTGTAGTCATCTAACGTTATATCCATACTAGTATGTTATACTGCAAATATGCCTTTATAAGGCTTTATGTTTTAGCACATAAGTATACTTTATTAAATGTTAATGATTACAGAATCGTCCCAGTGGACCATTTTACAACTTTATTTTTTATATATTTTCTGTGTATAATGCATTATACCCTGCTTAGATGAAGACAAATCTGGGCCTTTTGAAATCAATTCATCCTGATGTTGTTTTGTGTAATAAACAGCAATATGATTGTTTTTAATCACACTGGTGTACATGAAATGCTGTGTCACAAGTAGAAAGATGGCATTGTGAAAACCCCACATGCAGATATAAATGTAAAGAATGATCTTCTGTTAGATG
Source organism: Pseudorasbora parva (assembly GCF_024679245.1). NCBI lineage: Eukaryota > Metazoa > Chordata > Actinopteri > Cypriniformes > Gobionidae > Pseudorasbora > Pseudorasbora parva. The sequence continues at coordinate 25,714,608 of NC_090193.1, forward strand.
TGAGTTTTTAACTCTTGTATCAAATGGTAAACATAAAAGCTTAACACTGTTTTTTCTTTGTCAGGGATGGCAGCCACCATTTGCCTGTGATGTGGACAGACTGCATTTCACACCACGTATTCAAAGGCTCAATGAGTTGGAGGTAAGACCTTTATTTGTCTCTTGTCTGTATTTGCAGATATGTTCGTGTGGCCTTATTAAACCAAAACCTGCAGCCAGCATGACCTCTTTTTGCTCTGCCATACTTAAAAGCTCAGGGTTTGGTGTCAACTCTAAAAAGGTCACTAACAAAAAGCAAAGGAAAGGTCACTCGTGGAAAAATCATAATAAGATCTCATTGTTGCCTCCAACTCTCTTGGTTGCTCTGTGGTTTGTTATAGTTTCTTTTTGATATACACCAACAATTAAAAATAAATACTTTAGCTTATGTTCACTGAGGTTGCATTTATTTAATGATACATTAAACCAGTATCTTGTTACTGTAATTACAATAACACCTTTCTATTTTAATACTTTTAAAATGCATTTCATTTGTGTGATGGCAAAGCTGAATTTTCAGCATCATTACTTTAGTGTTTTCAGTTTGCAGTTCACACGGTCCTTCAGTAGTCATTCCAGTATGCTGATTTGCTGTTCAAGAAACTTTTATAATAATAAATGTTAATACCTAATTTTATTAAAACGTTGGTATCGGGGTTTTTTTTAGGATTCTTTAATGAATAAAATGTTTAAAAGAACCTACTTTATTAGATGTAGAAATATTTTGTAATGTTATAAATAAAAATACTCGATTTAATTCAATTTAATGTGTCCTTACTGAATAAAATCTTACACTGACCCCTAAATTAAGTGTAATTAAGTATATATATATATATATATATATATATATATATATATATATATATATATATATATATATATATGTATGTGTGTGATACCCTGAAATTTTGAATATTCCAATCTAATATGATTTCTGACCTGTAAGGTTGCCAGAATAATAATCTTACACGGTGTGTTAATAGGCCAGAGGAGAACTGGTACCCCGACTGAGTCTGGTTTCTCCCAAGGTTTATTTTTCTCCATCATGCCCCGATGGAGTTTTGGTTCCTTGCCACTGTCGCCTTTGGCTTGGCTTGCTCAGTTGGGGACACTAAAAATATGATTAAAGTTATTCAACTTATTATACAAATAAAATGTATGAATTAGGTCTTACTTAATTCTATAAACTATAATACTGATCTGCCAACATTGTCTCTATATGATCAATTAAAATAAGCTGATAACATCACTGTTTTCTCCAGAACGACTGTACAGCCAAATCTAATTTTGTCGCAATATTATCCTGTTTGACACTGTGAAGCTGCTTTGACACAATCATGATTGTAAAAGCGCTATAGCAAGGTTTTATGGTGTCACCAACCCGGGATGAAGCTTGTTGTAGTCCAAACTGGCTGTTTTTGTTGGCAATAAACTGCCATAACTTTAAAAGACAATATCTCCGTTTGCATTGAACTTTCAGCGCTGTAACTTTGCAGATACTGTTTATGCTCAATCAGCAACATTACACACTAACTAAAGTTAAAAAAGTGAAATCGCATGCAACCAATCCCATTAAGCAAAATCTCAAAGTGCTACAGAATTAAAACAATCAACATCTCTATCTATCTATCGATCTATCGATCTATCTAATTAATCTTGTTTGATTTTCTGATACCATTTTTGTTGTATTTTATCATAGGCCCAGACCAGAGTGAAGCTCAACTTTTTGGACCAGATAGCAAAGTTCTGGGAACTGCAAGGATGCACACTGAAAATTCCCCATGTCGAGCGCAAAACCCTGGATTTATATGTTCTTTACAAGGTAGGACTGGGGTTATCTCCAAGGGTCATACACATAGTTTAAAGCATAGTATGTTGGTTGATTTTTACAGTTTGCATAATATGGGGTACTAAAGTTGTAAACACAGATGTATACTTCCTCTGTGGCATTTTTGAAATGTGAATATGGATGTAAACATGTCTTTGGTGACTTTTGTCTCTGTCTAGCTGGTCAAAGAAGAGGGATGCTTTGATGTGGTCTGTAAAGAACGGAGATGGACCCAGATTGCAATGAAGATGGGCTTTGCTCCCGGCAAAGCAGTTGGCTCTCACATCCGCTCTCACTATGAGAGGATTCTCTACCCATACTATTTGTTCCAGACAGGAGCTAATCTTATGGTGAGGTCACTAAAACGCTTGTATAACTTCCCCTTTCCCCTTTTTTAGCTTTATATCACTCAGTTTCCATCCTTTTTCCTGATTAATGTTCTTTGTTATGGTGCACAAATGACAGCCATTGTCCATGATCATTTTTGGCAGGGAACCCAACTATCTGAACAGAAAGGGTGTCCCAGTTTATTAAGCATTGTTAAGTGCCCTAGTTTATTTTTGTAACGTGTATATTCAGTTAGGTGGCACGCACAGTAGTTTGCCTAAAAATGTCTTCGGGGCATACAACTATAAAGTGCCGCAAACAAACTTGAGGTTGTGTTCCTGGGTATGTTTTTATAGGGTGTCATTTTGTAGTTTGTTTTTACTTTTTAAGTAGTGTCTGGCAGGCTGTTTGTCTGTGTTTTGGTGTTCCTGTGGGTTCAGTGGTTAACAGCTTTCTCTGATGTACATGGTTTTTCTTTGCTGTACCCACGATCCCCTCCCCCCACCCATAAAGGGGTGTGAATTCATTCCGTGAGCCCTGAGCTGTAGGCCCACTCGCCTGCTGCTTTTACCCTATGGTTAATACCCTAGGGGTGATCTGCTTTGCCTCTCACTGTTACTGGCTTTAATAATGTCCACCCTGCTGTCATGTGGCTCTCGGGTTAATTAGATAAGAGTGAAGCCACATGTGCACACTTATAGTGGTGTTATAAATAAAGCAAAAAATTGGCATTGTTCAATTTATTTATTTTTGATGGATGGATGGGCATGACATCAACATTAAGTTTTTTTCACAAACAGAACTCTCAGAAGCCAACTCTAACTAATGACACCAAAGACAAGGAGTACAAACCCCACGACTTGCCCCAGCGTCAGTCGGTGCAACCAGTGGAAACCTGCACTATCGCCCGCAGAGCTAAACGGACAGAGGTAAATTAAAGATGCAAAAATCTGATTCATATCTGGACCCATTTGTTCAAACTAATAATGCCTTAATCGCTGATTCTATCTTCGACATTGTCCTTCTCTTCATAGGGTCGCTGTTTTAAATCAGAACCAGGCGAGGTGTGTGAAAACAAACCCAATCTAAGGAGGCGAATGGGCTCTTATGTGGCAAAACCAGAACCAGGTACAGATTGATATATTTTATTCATAGTTTTCCTCTCAGAAGTTCTTCATGGCTTAGTATTAACATCATCTATTCTACCGTTCAAAAGTTTGGGGTCAGTGGCATGACATGCTGTTCTTTTGAACTTAATATTCATTTAAAAAATAATAATAAGCAGCACACTGTTTTCAACATTGATAGTAATGTTGAAAACCAATCAACATATTACAAGGAATTCTGAAGGATCATGTGACACTGAAGACAGGAGTAATGATGCTAAAAAAATCAGCTTTGCATCACAGGAATAAATTACATTTTAAAGTATATTTAGCAGTAGTAGTTTGTGTTTTGATCAAATAAATTAAGCCTCGGTGAGCATGAGAATTGTCTTTTTAAAACGCATTCAATAAAGTCAGACTTGCCTTACCTGTGAATGGGAGTGTACTTCTAAATTTTAATCACACTGCAATGTAACATTTCAAACTTATTTTCTTTACAACCGTTCTAGTGAAAGAAATTCCAGTGCAGGTGAAAGAAGAACCCATTGAGCAGCCAGTTGAAGGTGAAAAATCTAAGGTGAGTTCAGAGGACCATTTGGATTTTATATAGCAGAAAGTGTGCACTGCATTCCTTTATGGCAATGTTTGTTTGTTTGTTTGTTTGTTTTTTTACAGGTGGAGCAGTACATATGCTTGGTATGTGGGGGTGGAGGTGATGAAGATAGACTATTGCTTTGTGATGGGTGTGACGATAGCTATCACACATTCTGTTTGATCCCACCTCTCCACGATGTCCCCAAAGGTGACTGGAGGTGCCCCAAGTGCCTGGCTCAGGTGAGCCACTCCCAACTGTCTACATCTGTAAACAGATGACATCATGACTTTTCTTTGTTTTCATTACATAATTGTTTTTTGACCTAATGTCATATCGATGTAACCTTTTATTACATGAATACAAAGTTGTATTCTTAGAAGCTATATTCATAACTAAATTACAGCTGCTCATATTTTCACTCTGCACCCATTACCTACTCTCTGTTAGTACTTATGATTTTGCTTAGTTGTACAGAATTGTGTTTAATACTCGATTGCATTTAGGCTATGCAGTTATGTTTGTAATCATTGGTTTCTGTATATTCACTATAGGAGTGTGGTAAGCCACAGGTGGCGTTTGGCTTTGAGCAGGCCTCTAGAGACTACACCCTCCGCACCTTTGGTGATATGGCTGACTCTTTCAAGTCTGACTACTTTAACATGCCTGTTCACGTATGTCTGTTAAATGACACTTGTGAGACAAATATGATTGCATACCATGTGCTATTGGAATATGCAGTGATCGTCTTTATCGTTTAACAGATGGTTCCCACAGAGCTGGTGGAGAAAGAGTTCTGGCGGCTGGTTAGCACCGTCGAGGAGGATGTCACTGTGGAGTATGGGGCTGATATTGCTTCAAAAGATTTTGGAAGTGGCTTCCCTGTTAAGAACGGCACATTTAAGGTCTCGTCAGAAGAGGAGGTACAAAAATAACCTGAAATGCTATGAAGTTCTTGCAATCTGTATGCTAAAAGCACAGATCAAAAACTTCAGATCACAAATGCATGTTTCGTTTAAATTATTATTATTTTTTGTCCAGGATTATCTGAGCAGTGGCTGGAACCTCAACAACATGCCAGTGTTGGATGCATCTGTGCTGACTCATGTCACAGCGGACATCTGTGGGATGAAGCTACCATGGCTTTATGTGGGCATGTGCTTCTCCTCCTTCTGCTGGCACATTGAGGACCACTGGAGCTATTCCATCAACTATCTGCACTGGTAATCCACTTGCACTTTTCTTGTTGAAAGAAACCCATTTTACATGGTAGATTAAGTATATGTGCTCTTCAACAATGGTGCCACCTTGTACGTATTGTTTATGCTTCATTTGAACAGTTACTAAGATAAAGAAACAATCCATGTGCTGAGATTGTTTTTCCACTCACTTTTGTTGTTTTGATTTGCAGGGGAGAGCCAAAGACGTGGTATGGCGCTCCTGGCTACGCCGCTGAGCAGTTGGAGAAAGTGATGAAGAAACTGGCCCCTGAGCTCTTTGAGTCTCAGCCAGACCTGCTCCACCAGCTGGTCACCATCATGAACCCAAATGTGCTCATGGAGCATGGAGTACCAGTGAGTGGCCACATACAATCATAGATCTAGAGTTGGGGACTAAAAAAAGACCGTTCATAATATATGATGGAACCAATTGTGTTGCGAACAACTTTGTAAGATCAATTATCTCACGTTTTTGTCCTCTGTAGATTTACCGTACAAACCAGTGTGCCGGTGAGTTTGTCATTACCTTCCCGAGGGCCTATCACAGTGGATTCAACCAAGGCTTCAACTTTGCAGAGGCGGTCAACTTCTGCACAGCAGACTGGGTAAAAGAAAAATTCCCCCAATCTATTTTGTAAATTCATGTTATTGATTATTGATTTGTATGTTGCTGTGTCTTAATACAAAACTCTTTGGAAAGCAACATATGCTGAATTTCTCAGATCATTTAGTACAAAAAAAACGATACATTTTCTTTTGCGTTTTTCGCATACAGACAACAACATTGTCAAAATGTTCCCCATTCACATAGATCTGCCAGTGGTTGGCCATGTCCCTTTGTAAAGAAAAACTACGCATCTATAGACTGAATACGTAATATGCATGCATTTTCACAAATTTGCATTTTTGTAGTTTACATAACGATAACAGTATTGTTTTCAAAACCTAATTTGAATTTTTAAAAACCTATTTTCAAGAATTTATGTTTTCAGGCCACAAAAATGCAGATGTTGTGTAAATCAATTGCCAAAATGAATAAAACATTTTCAGTTTGTAGTTGAAAGCAGTGTTGTCTTAAACCCCACTTTCTTAAAATGCTGCCACTTCCGTTTCATTTAGATTATTTCCATATATGATGTGAATCAAAATGAACTAAAATACAGTCTTTTGTTTCAGATGCCTCTTGGTCGACAGTGTGTCGAGCACTACCGATCCCTGAACAGATACTGTGTTTTCTCTCATGATGAAATGACCTGTAACATTGCCTTCAAGGCAGACAGTCTAGAGTTGGAACTGGCCACTGCTGTCCAGAAGGACATGTGTTCAATGATTCTGGAGGAGAAGATGCTCCGTGAGAGAGCCTATAAGCTGGTGGGTGGCTATTTTAAAGGCAGTGAGACCATTTAAACTGCTTCAACTTGCACTTCATGACCCAATTGAGTGTGTGTGCTTACGGGTATATGTATAAATTCAGTTATAAGACAATATAAGGCTGTTACCATTGGAATTAAATCAGTATCAACAAAATCTATCTTTCAACTGCAGAGAGAGTGTGTTATTTGGCATTAGGATAGCACTACAACCAACCATAGCAACAAAGAAGGTGAAATGGATTAAACATTTGCCATATCCAGTCAGCAAAATTCTGAACGCATCTTCCTTTTTAAAGAATGATTTCAATGCTGTTCTCTGTTTCTGATTTCCTATTCTTATTTGATATTGATTCATTTGGACATATCAGGTACATTACATGGCAAGTTTTCTCAAGAAAAAACAAACAACAAATGTTATAAAGGGATTCAGATTTTTCTAGCTGACTAACAATTTTGTTCATTGAATGGTGTTTCTGAGGTAAATGTAACATTACAGGACAAGCTGTTTTATTGACATCTTTCTGCGGTGATTGACAGTGATTTAAACGATTTGATGATATAAATTTCAGTTTTACAGTTTGAATTTTATAATAAAATGGACAGGAATTGAAATCTCAGACTTTCATATCAAAAGTAACAAAGCACAAAGCTTAATGTAGGTGTTTTTTTATTTATTTTTTGTATTGAATGGGAGGCGTGCTACAAAGCTTTTCATTCATCACCCGAAAACAGCATGGACTAAAAGAACGAATCTTGGGATTTAAGAGTCGATTTTGGTTCATCTAACATTATAATCCATATGATTAAAATCAAGAAGTCCAAGTCCAGTTTTTTTGGTTTTGACACAGCCCAATTTTTATTTTTAATTTCAGTAATTAAACCTGTAGCACTGCCTCTGCTCTTTGTTTGTATTCATAGTCTGTCTGACTATTACTAATTGATCCCATTGTGTATTTGCTTTTCTGTAGGGTGTGTGGCACTCACAGCAGGTTGACTATGATATACTGCCAGATGAGGAAAGGCAGTGTGCTAAGTGCCGGACCACCTGTTACCTGTCTGCCATCACCTGTCCCTGTAGCCCCGACCAGCTGGTCTGTCTCCACCACATCCAGGACCTCTGCTCTTGCCCTGCTAGAAGTTACACACTCAAGTATGTGTTTGCGAAAGCATAGGACACACAACAATTTATGGGTTTAAAGCTTAGGACGATGGATCATATGTAGAAGAGTTCTTGCTTTCATTCTACATGTTAACCTTTGTTTGTTTTTTACTCGCGCAGCTATAAATACACACTTGCCGAACTGAAGCCATTGTTCCAGGCTCTGACGGCTCGTGCTGAGTCTTATGAAGACTGGGCTTCTAAAGTTAACAAGATTTTGAAAGCAGATCAAGACAATAAAAGTGGTAAGTTAAAGTTATTATTGCAATGTGTTCATCTTTAAACTTTAGTGCAACTTCTGCGACTCTAAATCTGCAAGTTATAAATACAATAAATTATTACAAATATCATATAATATACACGGACGGACAGATGGATGGATGGATGGATGGGGCACCATTGTTTGAGATCAATAGAAAAAGTTTGACCTCTATAGCCAAGCGTGTCTCTTTTTTGTTACATTGAAAAAAATTGCTTACATGCCCTGAAATTTTGAACATATATAAATGAGACATTTTTCCACCTTTTTCCCCAGCAAAATTGTTGTTGTAATAAATTTTAGCATGCCAGCTCCTGTCATGTATGTTTAGTGAATGTTAGGTATTATCTAAAATTGTACAATCTGCTATGCTGGGTTTGACTTGTTTTTTTTTTTTTTGTCTAAAATAATTGATTTTTTTTCCTTATAAGATTTGGAGGAGCTTCGTTCCTTGGTAGTAGAAGCAGAGAAGAAGATGTACCCGGACACTGACCTGCTAAGTCACCTGCGTCAAGTCATCCAGAATGCAGATAGGTGTACCTCAATGGCCCAACAACTCCTCAATGGCAAGAGACAGACAAGGTATGTTTATTCCTTCCTCTGATATGTAAAACTATCTGAAGTTCTTGCGTTTAGTTTTAAATCGATGAATTTCTGTGTTAATAGGTATCGCTCCGGTGGGGGGAAGTCTCAAAATCAGCTCACAGTGGAGGAACTGAAGTCATTTGTCAATCAGTTGTATGACCTGCCTTGTACCATCCGACAGGCCCCTTTCTTAAAGGTAACCAGCTACACAATATTCTAAATTTAATTTTCCTAGTTCCCAGATGTATTAATCTTGCATTTTTTTACTTTGCCTCTTTCTCAGGCTCTTTTGAACCGTGTTGAACAGTTCCAACAGCAGAGCTCGGATCTCCTTGCAGAGGACATGCCTGGTTCCTCTGCCCTCCAAGGCCTCCTAGATGAAGGTGCAGGCTTGGATGTGGAGTTGCCTCAGTTGGCGGTGCTGAGGCAGAGGCTTGAGCAGGCACGCTGGGTGGAGGCTGTTCAGGAAGCCAGCGATCAGCCGACTGACCTCAGTCTAGACTGCATGAGGAGGCTCATAGATCAAGGAGTGGGCCTGGCACCGCACTCCTGTGTGGAAAGAACCATGGCCCGTCTGCAGGAGCTGCTCACTGTTTGTGAACACTGGGAAGAAAAGGCCCATAACATGCTCACTGCTAGGTGAACTTAATTTGCATTTAATTTAAATGTTAAAACAATTTAAAGGAATAGTTCAGCCAAAAATTATGAAATTAGTAATTCTAAACATATAAGACTTTTGTTTTTGTTTGGGTTTCATTGAAAATGTGTATATATATGTAAAAAAACGAGATTTCTGTCCCTCCATTGAGAGGCCATTACATCAAGAGATTGTAAAAGAAAACCCTTAGGAATACATAGGTTTAATCCAAGTCTTCTAAAGAGACATGATTGCTTTATATGAAGAAAATATTTACTTTAGGCTTTTATTCATATATATATATATATATATTATTTTTTATATATATAATGTATATATGTATGTGAATAAAAGCCTAAATTAAATATGTTAATATAAATCGATCGCCATTAAAGATTTGGTACAGTGCACAAATCTTTCAGGTTTCAGAAAAATCACTGTTTTGAATGTAAATGAAACATCAGGGTTTGGAACATCATGAGGGAGATTAAACCATAACAGAATTTAGATTTTTGGATCAACTTCCCTTTCCACTAACACATTTGTGTCACCATGCTAACTAGTTTACAGCTAGAATATGTACTCTTAATCACTTTAATCAGCTAGATCTTAGAAGTGAAAGCAACTCCTGGTGTTTCAGGTTTGGCATTGGCATGACCAAGTAGATTGTGCAACAAAATAATTTGCAAGATGTTCTGGCAAAAATTTTACTTGCAAATATTTTAATCTATTTCAATGGCTAATAAAATTCCAGCACTCCCAACATGCATGTTGTAAAAAACAAAAAAACAAAAAAAAACATTGATGGTTGAGCTAGTTCTAAAAAATGTGCAGGGTTGGCATTTTGAAGCTGTTTCCTGACAGATTATCTTGGATCGATCTATTGTGACATTGTCCAGTGTGGCATCTATGTTGTCCCCACACAACAGTTTGGGGTTTGAACAAATCTCTTTTGCGGCCCAAGGCTACATTTTGTTTGTTCCAAAAACAATACATAATATTTTTAAATATTAATTCAATTTAAATATTTTAATATAATTAAAAATACTATTCATTTCTGTGGTGGAAAAAGCTAAATTTTCACTGTCACTTGATCCTTGAGAAATGCTTCTAATATGCTGCTCACATGTCTTATTGTTAACAATGTGGAAAATAGTTGTTTTAATATTTTTGTGAAATGGAAAGTTTTATTTAAAATGAACTGCCAATACACTCTTTTTCAGGCCTCGTCATAGTATTGAGATTCTCGAGGCAGCTATACAGGAAGTGGACAGCATCCCGGCATACCTGCCCAGCTGTCTTCAACTCAAAGACTGTGTAAGCAGGGCCAAAGAGTGGATAATGGAAGCAGATTCTCTTCAGGTGTGTTTCGCACGTTTCCATACTGCTCTATTATTCATAACTCAACGATTAGATGCATAAAACCTTGTGTAAGTAGCGCTCCGTCCATTTAAAAATGTATTGCTGCAGGCTGGAGGCCGTATTCCTGGTCTTGCTGCCCTATCTGAACTAGTGTCGAGAGCCAGAGGTATTCCGGTTATGTTGGAACCACTCGCTCGACTGGAAAGCTTAGTATCTGAGGTACAGACCTGGAAGGAGAGTGCAGCTAAAACGTTCCTGTTGAGGAACTCCTCCCATTCGCTCCTCGAGGTAGATTACTTTTTGCATATAAAAAAAATATATGATTATAAATAACTAAATGATTTATGTGTAAAATAAGTGTTTTTGTTATTTATTTGTGTGTTTTTGTCTTTAAGGTTCTGTGCCCTAGGTGTGAGACTGGAACGCAGAAGTCAAAATCTAAAAAAGCCAAGGATGTCTCATCATTACCCTGCAAGAAAGTTGACATAAAACTGGACTCCCTTTTTGATGTGGAAAAAGCACTTTCCACAAGCAAAGATACAGCTTCAGCAGTATGTCACATTTTTGATTGGGTTTTAGGCTAAATTTGAAAGAGCAGCTAGAGGTAGTAAAGCATAGACATTTTAAAATAAAAGTCCCTGTGTATTTTAAGCTTGTCTATAAAAGGAAAGTCCTGCTGCTTGTGCCTCTTTTTTTTCCTGAATATTATTTATTTTGGTTAATTCAACATCTTTCTAGACAGCCCTATCAGATAATAGAGGAAGGAAAGACTAAGAACATTATTTAACACATTCAGTATTTAGATTTCCCTAGCATCATCACAATATTTGTATTGCTTTTATTTAAGCGCATTATTATTGTATAAAAATTGATCAACCTCTAAATTGTGTGTATTGATATATATATTAGTACATAAACCAATTTCAATACTACTAATGTTTTTTCTAGTTTAATGTATGCCCCAGCCTGTTTAATTACACTCAAAGAAATCCGTTTGTATGGATTTGTTATGTATGGACATATGGTATTAATTTAATTTGTGCAGGTCTTAAATTTCAGAAACCATGTTTTTTTGTTCTGCTGGGCTAAACGATGAGCCATCCTTATTGTTGAGTCCCAACTGTTCACATGTGTGATGGACATTTGGTATGTGCTCAGACATGCATATTCTTCTCTAAACAGATGGCCACTCTCGGTGACGTACATCAGAAGGAGTTGGAGAGCCTGTCTATGTCAAGGATCTCAAACGATTCAAAGTGTCAGTCTTCGCCCAGCTGTTTGGCCCCCACAGTGTGCTTGTGTCACACCATTCCCGCGGGCCCCATGCTCCAGTGTGAACTTTGTCGAGACGCCTACCACAGCGGCTGTGTGCCGGGGTTTAAGGACATCCAGACAGGCCAACCTTGGTTATGCCCGCTCTGCAAGCGCTCTGAGAAGCCCCCTCTGGATAAGGTGCTTCCGCTGCTCGCTTCCTTACAGCGAATTCGAGTTCGGCTTCCGGAAGGCGATGCCCTGCGATATGTGATTGAAAGAACTGTGCGCTGGCAACACAAAGTTCAGCAGGTTTCTCCTCCTACACAGCATCTGAATGGCAAAGTGAGCATAAAGTTTAAATATAATTAGTTTGTAACATAAATATAAAAATCAACAGAAAATGTTATGCTTTTATGTTCAAATCTTGTTTATATGATGCAGGCAAAACATATTTCCGGAATTGCATTATCTCATACAATGGAAGGGAGCAACAGTTCTTTTTACATGCTACAGCCCTGCATTCCTCTCAATGGTGAGTCCATCCATATCTAAAGTTCTTAAATCTACAGTTACAGAGTGGTTGTAAATGTTTTGATGTAAACATTTGGGATTCTGTCATCCTGCAGAACTCAGTTCTGAGTTGGAGGAGCTGTTGGTAGAAGGTCTTCTCCTGCAGGTGACGTTACCAGAGCTCCAACAGCTTTATAGCAGCCTGCTTAACAGGTTTTCACCATCCCAGCACTCGATGCAGAGCAGCGAACATGATCACCAGTATCACATTGCTCAAGACAGAAGTCCAACTCACAGGAGCCCTCCACACAACAAAGCACAGGTGGAAAAACATTCCCAATTCTTCAGTAGCATTTGCTTTGTAACATTGTAAATTCCTATGATTTAGACCCAAACTTTTGTCAAGTGAACCCCTTTTACCTAAACTATTTACTTGAATTTATTCATATATATTTCAATGAGTTAGCAACACGTTTACATGCTTATGGTTCTCTGCTGTTAGTTAATAGTCACATGACATGCAGGTAAACACAATATTAGTGCTGGGCAATCGATTAATCGCATCCAAAATAAGTGTGTGTGTGTATGTATGTATGTGTATATATAAATTTATTTTTTTGTATTTGATATATATATATATTATATGTATGTATGTATGTGTGTATATATATATATATATATATATATATACACACACACCTTTTTTGTATGTAGTAACTTTTTGTTAAGAAACATACATGTATATATTGTGTGTGTGTGTGTGTGTGTGTGTGTGTGTGTGTGTATATATATATATATAAAATGATTATTATGATTATTACAAAAAAATTATTATATATATATATATATATATATATATATATATATATATATATTTTTTTTTTTGGTATGTAGTAATTATACACAGTACCACACATTATGTATACACAGTTTTATTTTGGATGCAATTAATCGCAACTGTTGATTGCATGGCATTACAAGATATTTAGACTTATTAAAGAAAAACAGGCACTGTTGCCTATGTAGAGCATTCAAAGTCTGTCACTTGCAAGGTTACTTACCTAATTGTTGGAATGCATCTCACTGGGTTTCAGAACTGTGCTTTTGACTTTTGTTTGAATTGTGTCCATCCAGGATGGGGTTCCAGAAATTAAGAAAGAACCCGAGAAAGTTGAGAAGAACAGCAAACGGCGCCTAGAAAAGGAGAACGTGGAAGGTCAGCACAGAGACAAGGTAAAAAAGCCCAAGAAAAAGAAGCCCAGAATGAACAAAGAAAGGAGAAGAGAGGAGAAACGAACCACCTCCCCTTCCAACTCCCTTTCTGACCCATCATATTCAGACGATTCTGAGGAGGATTGGTCTGTGTGCTCAGCAAAGCGATGTCAACAGCCAGAAGGAAACGAGGTTAGTTCTAGTGTAATTTAAGTGTTTGAAGTTTTGTTTTTTTAATCCAGTGCATCATTCTTGCCAATTATTAAAAAAAAATTGTTTTAGGTGTATGTGTCTCTTGCCTGCATGAATAATTAATGCCTTTTTGGGGTCTTCCTCATAGGTAAACTGGGTCCAGTGTGATGGCAGCTGTAACCAGTGGTTCCATCAGATTTGTGTGGGAGTGTCTGCTGAGCAGGCTGAGAATGAGGACTACATCTGCGTCAGCTGCGCAATAAACGATTTGACAGAATGAGGACCAAAATCATATTTTTTCAAAGGATAGTCAAAAGGCTCCCCGTTTTGCACATAAGTTACAGCACCAAGAATGCACCAGAGATCACCCTCTTACTGAATCCCGCTTCCCCTCTGCTCCCTTGGTGCTACTGCCTTCTTGATAGGACTGTTAACAAAAATCTGTATGATTCTGCTTTTTGTTTTGTATTTTTGAAGATTTCCTTCGATAACATTTTTTTCTTCTCTAGAGAACGTGATGCATAGATGTACCTCAGGGGTTTCCATCCCATAAATGCAAAACAATGGGGAACTTAAGCTTCCGCAAATGTATTTGTTCATATTTATTCTTTTGTTTTTCTTTCCCCAGTCACCTTTAGAATTTCTAACATGAATTTATCAATCTGGGCTATTTACACCAAATAATATTAATTGGACTAAACAAAATGGTCTAAAATTATTTTTGGAACCCGCTGTTTTGGTACATGTGTCTAATAATATAAAATATTATTTATTTATCCCAGCAATAACTTGGCTGGTTACCCTGATTTTCAGTAGCTTGAGATCTGCTCTGATCTGTTGCTTGATGCATTAGAAGTGTTTGTACAGAATCCTAATGTAGGTTGTCAGACAAAAGAGATGTAGCAGGCAGAAGAAAAAGCTGTGTGAAATATACTTTGTGATGTATACTGTGGCTTTCTTTAAAACTCAAAACAGATCTTTCAGATGTTAATTCAATTGTGGAATAAAATGGTTTGTTCTCACCTATAAATACTGACCTACTTCTGTTATCATGAAGCGTACTTGTCTTTTGTGTGCCACAGCATATATCACGCGTAGATGCTTCGTACTGAGCATCAGGTGGCGACAAAGTGAAAATGTCAGTTCAGTGTAGCTGTTCAACCTCCATTCCTGTGGATGGAGCCATTGTGGTCATGAAAGCGCCAAATGATTGACGAATGGCAACGTTGCGTCGTTTCATAGTCCCTCCCTAAACGTGCATTGGCGCGCTGTGCATCCTTCCGTCGGGTCCCCGGTCATCTCTCCGTGAGTCTCAGCAAAACTGGCAAAAATATGGCGGGTATGGGCGCCTCGGGTCCCGGCCCGGTTTCGACTCTCGACCAGGTGGATAAAGGACTGAAGGAGACTCTTATAGACGCGCTGAACGCCATTCTGTCGCCGGTGCAAGAAGTGCGTGCCGCAGCGGAGGAGCGTATTAAAGTGTTGGAAGTAACTGAGGGTAAGACATGACATGACGTGAGATGCTGCCACAACATGCATGACACCATGTGAAGTGCAGATTTTCACACGAGCATTTCATTTTAAACGCCCGTTTGCTGGTTTAATGATGCTTCTCGAACGTGTTTATCATTAATGTACGCGAGCTAAATTTGCTAACATATTGGATTGAATTGAGGCACAAACATGTGCATCCCCCCAACATGTTCCCGCAATTAATTAAGTGTTGTAGAGTCATGTGAAAAGATTATATGGGTCTGGGGTTCGGTTCTGTCCATCTATTTTTAGTCAGCTTCACTTTTGAACTCCCTCACATGACGGTATTTTCGTGTTAATAAATACGCGTTATGTTTGTGAGAATATCTGTGACGAAGTTTACCCCAAAGAAAGAAACTTTGTCATTTACTCAAGCTCATGTTTTTCCAAACCCCATATTACTTATTTCTGTGGTTGCTAGCGACTGACGTCGTCCGTCACCATTAACTTTAGTTGCATACTTTTTTCATACAATGTGAGTGGAGATTTTTGTGTTCCGCGTGGGAAAAACCTTTCAAAACCTTTCAACAGTAAATGACAGTTTTTGGATGAACTGCCGCTTCAAGTTACCTTGTTATCCTTTTTTTTTAACTTGCTAATTATTTATTTCAAAGTATTATTTCTGTCCTCTGAGTGAAGTCAAACACTTCCTCCTATTTTGCCTTCTGATTACAGTGGCAAGCAGACCTGGTCACTTGAGGATTGGTTATTATATTATTTAAATTAATATTAGTATCGGCTAAATTCCAATTTTCATCAAGGTCACATCATTCTGTATTATTTAAAGTTAAGATCATTGCTTGGAGTTTCACCATCCTTTTTTGAAGAGGCGATGTTGATCAGTCTTGTTAATGTGGTTGGATGAGAGTCAGTAGCTTTGACCAAAGGTGTAAAAAAATGTATGAGAATTCATTTAAAATTGAAATATTAAAAACCCATATGAATTAACCACTAAGCTGAATATTTGTGAGGATGTTTCCCTCTGTGTGGTGGTTACAACCCAAAAATATGTAATAATATTCTCTTCAAGTCCTATTAATCTGCTATTCATTCAGAGTCTGACAAATGGCACTGTATTCTAGCAGAGCTACTATGTTATGTTAATTGTCTGCATTATTTTTAGCCACTTGATTTTAATTGGATTTTATAAATTGTTATTTTTCAGTACAATAATTCAGTAGAATTGGTTAAAAAAATGTTTTTAATATTTTTGAAAGACGTCTCTCAAGCTCACCAAGGCCACATTTATTTGATCAAAAATACAGTAGAAAATATTGTAAATTATAATTTTAAAAAAATCACTTTTTTGTTATATTTTACAATATAATTTATTTCTGTGATGTGAAGCTGAATTTTCAGCATCATTACGCCAGTCTTTAGTCACATGATCCTTCAGAAATCATTCTAATAAGCTGATTTGGTGCTCAAGAAACATTTCTTATCGTTATCAATTTTGAAAACAGCTGTGCTGCTTAATATATTTTTGTGGAAACCATGATGCTTTTTTTTAGATTCTTTGATCTATAGACATTTTTCAAGATTTTATTTTAAAATTAGAAATATTTTGTAACATTAAGGTTTTTTCATGTTTTTCACTTTAGATACATTTAAATTAGTTAATGTCCTTGCTGAATTTAAAAGCATTTGTCTCTAAAAAAAAAAAAAAAAAAAATGTATGTGCTCCAACATTTTGAACTGTACTGTAAAAAAAATCTGCCTACATAAAGTTTGCCCTTGAAAATCATTCACTGTCTGTGGCCTCTCATGCTACTGCTGTGTGTTGGGTGTCAGCATTAACATTGTCTGTTGGCCACCAGCCTCTCATTGAGCTAAATCCATGGATGATAAAAGATGCGGTAGTGCTGTGTTGCTGTGAATGAAGCATACATTAGAAGTGTCTTTGATTGTACTTATCTTTTTGGGTCAAACTTGTTAAAATATTGTTGGTTGTACTTGTAGTCCCTACAGAAAATGGCAATATTTTTCCACTTGTTTTGCAGAGTTTGGAGTTCATCTTGCCGAGCTCACTGTCGACCCACATGGGGCACTTGCTATACGCCAAGTAAGACTTAGTTGGCATCTAGATGTTTTCAGCATAAATTAAAGGAAAAACAAGTATTTGATTGTTATGGTTATGTTTGCTTAATTTGTTTATGTGTCTCTTATAGTTGGCCTCTGTCATTCTGAAGCAGTATGTTGAGACCCACTGGTGTGCCCAGTCAGAGAAATATAGGCCCCCTGAGACGACTGAATGGGTTAGAACCGCATATTTAAGTCTGGACATTTAAGAGAATTGGAGATGTGGCATTATGTTCATTTCCTTTCTATGTCCTTTTCTGTTCAGGCCAAAGCTGCAATCCGTGAGCTGCTGCCAGGTGGTTTGCGGGAAGCCATCAGCAAGGTGCGCTCCAGCGTGGCCTATGCCCTGTCGGCTATTGCACACTGGGACTGGCCTGAAGCTTGGCCCGGGCTCTTCAAGCTCCTCATGGATATGCTGGCCAGCGGGGACGTTAACGCTGTACACGGCGCCATGAGGGTCCTCACAGGTAATGACTCATCTATGACTCTTCCTCAAAAAGTCACAACAAGTTTGCGTTGTTATTAAGCAACATATTACGTGTTTCATAGAATTCACTCGAGAGGTGACGGATGTGCAGATGCCTGATGTTGCGCCTGTCATTTTGCCTCAAATGTACAAGATTTTTACCATGGCAGAGGTATTATGCTCGGCTTAAAAAACAGAATAGTCCATGCTTTCGAGATGGTCATGTGTAAACACTGTCGTGTTATGCTGTAATTACTGTTGCAGATTTACAGTATTCGCACACGTTCCAGAGCAGTTGAGATCTTTACCACGTGTGCCAATCTCATCTGTGCAATTGATGAAGTAGCAAAGGTAAGCTCATAGATAAGTGGGTATCAAATTACAATAAGGTTCAGTTTATTAACTCTAGGTATTGCAGTTGCTAGCATCGAGTAAGTTAGAACAAACCATTAACCCAGATTAATAAATGCTGTAAAATTAAATTGCTACAGTACATTCCTCTACCATTCAAAAGTTTGCGGACTGTAAGTTTTTTTTTTCTAACTAGTTCTATTATTCAGCAAGAATTGATTAAATTAATGTAAAGACCTTTTATAATGTTACAAAATATTTTTATTTCAAATAAATACTTAAAGTGCCATTGAACTTTATTCATCAAAGAATCCTGAAAAACATTTATCATAGTTTCCATAAAAATAAAATAAAATTTAAAAAAAATTAAGAAGAACAATGGTTTTCAACAATGAGTAATGATGCTGAAAATTCAGCTTTGCCATCACAGAAATAAATTACGTTTTAAAATACATTAAAATGTAAACAGTTTTTAGGAATTGTAGTAATATTCCAAAATAATGTTTTTATAAAAATGTATCAGCCCCAAAGTTTGGAATGGTAGTGTATGCATTTTAATGTGAGTAAAATTGAATTAATGTTGTATACATTAACATTACCTAAATAAATGCATGCACTGAATAATTTTATTTCTTTATTTCCGTTCAAAATACGTAATACTTCACAACGAGGTTCATCTGATTAAAATTTGTTCAGTTATTACCAGTAAACATATTAAATGTTTAACTGAAATGTTCTCTACTCTAGGGGGCTGCCAATACTCTTATCTTCCCGGTGGTGCAGCAGTTTACAGAGGCCTTCATACAGGCTCTGCAGATCCCAGACGGACCCACTTCGGATAGTGGCCTGAAAATGGAAGTGCTAAAGGTGAGTAGCTGTTGTATCATGCAGAAAAATACTTCTCCCATCCTCCGCCCCCTTTCCCCCATTATGTAATTGTAATATGTATTATCTCTTCATAGGCAGTGACTGCTCTTGTGAAGAACTTTCCCAAACCTATGGTGTCCTCCATGCAACAGATTCTACCTATTGTGTGGAACACCCTTACAGAGAGCGCCTCCTTATATCCATTCATTGACAGCTTTTACCACTTGTTTAACCTATTGCCATTAGTTTCTTAGACCCACTTGATATTTTTTATCAGTGCCGCAGTCATTTCAATAAAATTCAAGTACTTTCCTTAATCAATCATGTACTTATGTGAGAACTGAGGTCAACTACACAGAAGAAGTGGATGATCCTGTAGACTCTGATGGTATGTGGACTCTGAACTTTGGTCAGTCTTGGGGCTGTTGGAAATGTGCTATACGAATCAAATTTAACTTGAACTATGTGGCACAAGGTTTTTGGATTTGATTGTCATTGTTCTTCAGATTGGTTTAGTAAGCGCTGAGCTCTGTTAATTCACTGTCACAGGTGAGGTCCTTGGTTTTGAGAACCTCGTCTTCAGCATCTTTGAGTTTGTCCACACACTGCTGGAGAACAAGAAGTTCAAGAGCACAGTGAAGAAAGCTCTACCGGAGCTCATATATTACATCATCCTCTACATGCAGATCACGGAGGATCAGGTTGGTATGAGTGTGCATCTTAAGTTTTTCTTTATAGGTTTTATCTTCACGTTCTCATCTGTCTCACAGATAAAGGTATGGACTGCCAATCCGCAGCAGTTTGTTGAGGATGAGGATGATGACACGTTCTCTTATTCTGTCCGGATATCAGCGCAGGATCTGTTGCTGGTGAGAGCACAGAGAGTTTCTTTGTGAGTGTTATTATTTTTCCTCTTTATCTCTAATGCATCCTCTCTGCCATCAGGCTGTTGCTGCCGAGTTTCAGAATGAGAGCGCTGCAGCTTTAGCGGCTGCCGCAACACGGCACCTTCAAGAGGCAGAGCAAGCCAAAAACGCAGGCAGTGAACACTGGTAAAGAGAGAAAACATATCCTCTGTCACAACCAACCTTTTGTCCTTCAGTGGATTGCTTTACATCAATATCTCTCATGGATCCACAGGTGGAAGGTGCATGAGGCTTGCATGCTGGCCCTGGGTTCGGTCAAGACCATCATCACAGAGAATGTAAAGAACGGTCGTGTGCAGTTTGACATGCATGGATTCCTTGCCAATGTCATCCTTGCTGACCTCAATTTACCAGGTAACCACTTTCTTCACTTTCATTTTGATCTTACGTCTGTATATGGCCTGTGCATAAGGGCAGGAATTGATCCGCATGTTATTCAATTCTCAGCAGCCTCTCCATTCCTTTTGGGTCGGGCCTTATGGGCAGCCAGTCGCTTCACTGCAGCGATGTCCCCAGAGCTCATTCAGCAGTTCCTACAGGCCACTGTTAGTGGTCTACATGAGAGCCAGCCACCCTCTGTTCGGATCTCTGCTGTGAGAGCTATCTGGGGGTATGATTTTTATTTCCAGTTTCTCATGTGCAGGTAGAATAACTTGACAACAAAAATAGATGCTGTTATCTTTTTCTATTTCATTATTTAAGCTGGAAATTATAAATTGTATTATTAGAACAGGGACTGGTTAAATGTTGAACCACGAAGATTAGGACATTTGTTTAAAAGAAAAATTACTTAAAGGGGTACTTTAGTGCTGGGAAGATGAATCTGTATTTAAACTGGGTCATTAACGTAATAGAAATGTGAAATCATTTTTGAATTTGGTGCTTTCTAGACTGACAGTAGACAGAAAAGTTATTTTTGTGAATGAAAGGCAACAGCTCCCAGAATGCACTTGCTTCTCTTCACTATGAGGCCACTCTCTAAGCCACCACTTGGTTACTGGATCACTTTCCCACCTTGTTCATTTCAAGAGATTAATATTTTTATTCAATATGCTGTTTTTTGAACTTTTAACTCTACAAATGTATCATGGTTTCTACAAAAATATCAAGCAGTAAAACTGTTTACAACAGTGATAAAAATTAAATAGCATATTAGAATGATTTCTGAATGTGACACTGAAGACTGGAGTAATGATGCTAAAAATTCAGCTTTTCCATCACAGGAATAAAGTAAAATAAAGGAATAAAGGAATAAAATAAAAGGAATAAAGTTTGGGGATTACAGCTCAGAAGGGTATTGAGAGTTGCTAGACGACACTCGCGGGCAGAATAGATTTGCTGCCGCTAGGGTGCGTCTAGATTTCTAGGCTAGAAATATTCCACAATATTGCTACTTTTACTGTATTTTTGACGCTGCTTTGCTGAGCATGTTCAAAATAATAATACAAATCTTACAGACCCTAAACTTTTAACCTGTAGTGTATTTTTATTTTTTTTATACATTATCTCTCTCCTGTTTCACAGGTATTGTGATCAACTGAAGCTGTCAGAGAGTACCCATGTCCTTCAGCCATTTCTGCCCAGTGTCTTGGAAGGGCTGGTGCAGCTCGCGGCTCAGTTCAGCTCTGAAGTTCTCACTTTAGTTATGGAAACCCTTTGTATTGTTTGCACCGTGGATCCGGCTTTCACCACGAGTGCTGAGAACAAGATCTGCCCACTCACTATTGCCATATTCCTTAAGTACAGTAATGGTAAGATCATTTTATAGTCAACATCCAGTATCGTTTTCCTTGTAGATTAGAAGATAACTTATTTTCTTTACTCTTTCTGTTAGATCCAGTTGTAGCATCTTTAGCCCAAGACATCTTCAAGGAGCTTGCCCAGATTGAAGCCTGCCAAGGACCCATGCAAATGCGCCTCATTCCTACTCTCGTTAGCATTATGCAGGCACCGCCTGATAAAATCCCATCTGGCCTTTGTGCTGTAAGATAAACTTCTCATTTTGTTCTACCTTCATTTCTAAACTGTTTTCTGTAAGTAATACATGTTTTTCTGTTCTTGCAGACATCCATAGATATCCTAACTACAGTTGTTCGTAACACTAAGCCCCCATTGTCGGACATGCTCGTGTGCCAAGCTTTTCCCGCGGTGGCCCAGTGCACCCTCCGCACAGATGACAACACCACAATGCAGGTAACAGCAGTTTCCTAGAAACATAAATCTCTTATATCTTTCCAGAGTCATCATGTCAGTTTTTATCTAACTCATATCATTGCTGATTGTCCCAGAATGGTGGTGAATGCTTGAGGGCCTACGTGTCTGTGGGGCTGGAGCAGATTGCTCAGTGGCAAGATGAGCAAGGCCACAGTGGCCTGTGGTATGTCATGCAGGTTGTCAGTCAGCTCCTCGACCCCCGCACGTCTGAGTTCACCGCTGCTTTTGTAGGTCGTCTGGTGTCCACTCTCATTGCCCGGGCTGGCACTCAGTTGGCTGACCAGCTGGACCAAATACTGCGTGCTATTCTCAGCAAGATGCAGCAGGCCGAGACCCTCAGTGTGATGCAGGTATGGTTGGATCATGAATAGAATTTTTGCCCAGGTGCAGCACCCCAATTTCAGTACTCTAATGATACCATTGGTGTTTTTAAACTTGTGGCTCGGGTGGGTCCATGGAAAAAAAAAACATTTTTGTGAACAATTATTTTTATTGAGTAGTCAGAACAGGACCATGGAAAATGTGAGAACAAAAAATATTTGTCAATAAATTTCAATAAAATGATTAACAGTCATTTTAATGCTATTTTTATAAATATCAAATTCTATAATTGTATATTTTATATGTAATATTTTACAATTGAAAGCCATTGTTTTCATTAACACCAAATCAAAAAAAAAATGAATTATTGTTATTACTTATTTTATTTATTTAAGTGTGTTGTTGGGTCTTATTTAATTTTTTTACAGAATTCCCCCATCATATTTGGCGGTCATTGTTGTCGAAAAAACGCAATATATCCGCGGGTTACGTGCGTTTTGAACCGTTCGGATCACGAATCAACTGCGATCCGTTGTACCCCTACCTGGGGCTATGCGTTTTCCAGATGGGCTACCAAACCTAAGCCCGTTGGCAGGCCGGTGAATCTCAAATAGTGAAATAATATAAATTTCTTGATCTGGGTTCCAATCCTATCCTAGCCGTGGGCGTTTACTTCCAAGTCTCCAGTGTGGCACGCCCATCAAAACCCAGCGTTAAGGAGAGAGCCTCAAAACCAGTGTAGAAAATTACTTTTTAGTTATGTATAAAAAAAAGCCAGTTCATGAGACCTTTAAAATTGTTTTCCAGGACTGGAAAAGTAATGAAATGTTAAAATCATGGAAAACACGATTTCATAGCAATCAGCTATTCATTAAGCCATAAATGTTTAATTCAGCAAATTGTTCTGTTTATTCAGTTCTTTTCAGTGAATTGGTTTTGCTAAATGGTCTGAATAATCATAAATTAATCAGCATGAAATGAAAACGTTTTTGAACAAATGAACAAATTCCCATTACCTCTGCAGTCATCAAAAATGTGGAAAATCTAAAAACTGTTACCAGTTTGGTTATTTGACTTATTTTTATTTGTTGTTAGTATGTTGGAATGTTCAGTTCCTTGTAAGGAAAGAACCCAGAATAATGTGGCAGTATTCCAAACAGATGTGCCGATTTTTGGTAATGCGATATATCACAATAATGAATATACACAATATTGTTATTGTGGGCACTTCAAAATATCGTAAATAATAATTTATTAACAATTATTAATTTTTTTATAATGCACTCAAGAATACTTTGCCCATCAACCGTGCTCAACACCACTGTAGGAGACGCGCTAATGAAGTACACGCTCAGTGACAGCAGAGGGTGCTGATGAACTGCAGAATGCAGCGGTTACCCTGTAAACCCCGCAAACAAACAACCGCGCTAGTGAAGTTTTTAAAACCGTATTCGCTTTTTATAATCTCAATATTGTTCGTCACAGCACCAAATACTTAAAAATACATATATATATATATATTTGAAAAATACATTTATTTTCAAACTTAAACATTTTTGTTTTAATCTGGACTACAACATGCCCTAATGATTAGAATTGTTTTGATTATTTGTTATTGTTCAGTAAAACTTTGAGACATACGACTTCATTAGTTAACGTGTTAATTCATTATTACCAAACTGACAACGAAAAATACTTATAAAGAATTAATTATTCTAAGTAATGTTAATTACTTAGTTACTGTTTAATTACATCAAAATTAAAATAACTTTTTTAATGGACCCAAGATAAAACTAACAGTGAACAGTATTTCTTTACTAACATTACCAAAAACGTTATACTTTCTATTACAAATGTAGCTATTGCTCAATCTTAGTTAATGCATTAAATAATGAGACCTTATTGTAATTTGTTACCTGTCGTTCTTTATAGCCTAATTCTTTTGCACTTTAATCTTTTTGAAAATGGTACTTTTACAGCTCTGGAAAAAATTAAGAGATCACTTAACATTGGAAAAAAATTAAGAGACAACTTAACATTGATTTCTCAGAGCTGTATATATTTTTGGAGCATTGTATTTAAACAGTTATTTTTGTTATTACAAAAATAGTTCTTAAAGCTGTTATGTTATGACAACACTCTTTTTGCAACTTATTTCAATATCGTGATAATATTGTATACCGTGATAAAAGATCAGCAATTAATCGCAACATGAAAAATTGATATCGGCACATGCCTAATTGCAAAGTCAAATAATGCAGTTAATTTCTGATACCATGGTTCTGGGATACTTCTGAACCCTAATGCATGTGTGTCATGATGTAGTGCAGATACAGAAATAGCACCTACTTAATAAACTGTAGTTACTTTACAGCAAGGTATAGATGTTTGCTTGTTTTTGTGTATTGAATATTCATTTTCCTACTTGACATATAATTCTGAATTGTGCTGCAGCTGGCTGCTCAAATGAAGTGTGAAATATGTTCTCTTTATTCATTTGTCAGTCCCTGATCATGGTTTTCGCCCACCTGGTCCATATCCAGTTGGAGCCCCTTCTGGAATTCCTATGCAGTCTTCCAGGTCCCACAGGGAAACCTGCCCTAGAGTTTGTCATGGCTGAGTGGATGAGTCGCCAACATCTGTTCTACGGCCAGTATGAAGGCAAAGTCAGGTGAGGGTTTCCAACTCGCCTCCGGTGTGTTTGAAGGAATTGCACAGATTGCATTAAAATAACACTGTGATCACTCTGTCCACAGTGCTGTCGCCTTGTGTAAACTCCTCCAGTATGGTCTCAATACAAATGACAAGCGCCTCCAAGATATAGTCGTCAAAGGAGATGAAATTTTTAATCCAGACGAGGGAATTTGTACACGTTCTAAATCAGCCAAGAGTAAGTAGATGATATCTTAAAGGGTTAGTTCACCCAAAAAGAAAAATTGTCGTTAATTACTTACCTTAATGTCGTTCGACACCCGTAAGACCTCTGTTCATCTTCGGAACACAAATTAAGATATTTTTGTTGAAATCCGATGGCTAAGACAGACCTTGATACCAATGTCATTTCCTCTCTCAAGACCCACAAAAAGGCACTAAAGACTGAATTCAAAACAATTGTTTAATTGTTTATGAATCAGCGTATTGATTCATGATTTGGATTGCCAAAGTCACGTGATTTCAGCGGTTTGACACGTGATCCGAATCAGGAATCAATATGCTGGTTTGTAACCTTTTAAAACATTGTTTTGAATTCGGCCCATCACTATATAAGTCGTCATTTTGTTTTTTTGCGCACAAACTATTCTTGTCGCTTCATAAAATTATTGTAGAGCCACTCTAGTGAGATGGGCTTTGTAACGACGTCTTTAGTGCCTTTTATGGGTCTTGAGAGAGAAAATAACTGCTGTCAATGAAGGCCTGTCTGAACCATCGGATTTCAACAAAAATATCTTAATTTGTGTTCCAAAGATGAACGGAGTTCTTACAGGTGTCGAACAACTTTAGGTTAAGTAATTAATGATAGAATTTTCATTTTTGGGTAAACTGACCCTTTAAAGGACATGTCCGGCGAATTTTTCAGTTTATCTTGATCGTTATATCTTTGTGAGTACAGTCTACAGAGAAAAAAAACGAACTGGATTGGTCCTTGCAACACAGAGTTATTACAGTTAATGCCCAGAGCCCCCCCTCAGCTAAAACGGCGCTTTGGGGGCATAAACGTAACGGGTGTCTTTGTGCCTCTTAACAGACACAAAATGCAATTAAAATGTCCGTCCAACATGAACAGGTCCCTCACATGACAACGAGATGTGTTTAGCCACTTAGCCATTGTTTAAATTCACCTTAGCCGGCTAGCTGCGTCTTGCGCTGAAGTCCTGTGGGAACGCAGCGGTAGCCGGAAAGTCGAGAAGAGCATCGTGTTTATGAAGAGGCTCGCTCGTGGGTCCTCAGTATTGAACGTGTCCGAGAGAAATAGTTTTCGATTCTGTACTGCTGATCCTGAGGAGAGGACCGCTGCTCGTGAGTTCATCAGATCTCTCAGCAAAATATGACTCAGTTCAGTGAAGGGTTGGCGTTACAACATATAATTCAAGACATTAGTTTATTTATAAATGGAGGGACTGTCGCTCATATCAGGAAGTGATTAACTAAAGTAACGTGTGTGGTCAGCGCTGATTTGAGACGCGAACCGTTTAGAACGATTCAGTCTGATTTGGTGAACTGGTTCGCCCGGTTCACTAAAAAGAACCGGTTCAAAAGAACGATTCGTTCGTGACCGGACTTCACTAGAGTGATGATCCGATCGGCCTCGCGAGTGAAGAAGAAATTGTTCGCGTTTGTGCCTTTCCGAATTGTAAAAATTTGCAACGAACACTTGACTAACTTATAAAGACAAAATACAGCCGGGCCGGTTGAAGAAAATGCCATTCCGTGGTTAAAGACGGGTGCAGCCACTGTGGAGGTAATGTAAACTTTATTTGTCCTTCCATTTGGGCACACTCAGCTTGAGGAAATATGTGCAATAATTTAAAATAATCTTGCTGTACACACACATCACGCTTACCAACTGGACTGCCTATTTTCTGTATACCGCTGAGTCCCCTCGGGACTACAGCGCGATACACAGCTAGCCGGCTAAAAAAGGGGAATTTAAACAATGGCTAAGTGGCTAAACGCATCTCGTTGTCATGTAAAGGCCCTGTTCATGTTGGACGGACATTTTAATTGCATTTTGTGTCTGTAAAGAGGCACAAAGACACCCGTTACGTTTATGCCCCCAATGCTGCCGTTTTAGCTGAGGGGGGGCTCTGGGCATTAACTGTAATAACTCTGCTGCAAGCACCAATCCGGTTAGTTTTTTTTCTTCTATAGACTGTACTCACAAAGATCTAACGATCAAGATAAACTTAAAAATTCGCCGGAGTTGTCCTTTAAACTGCCAAATTAGTGATTATTGTCTGTCTTGATATCTGTCTTGTCTGTTTCTCTCAGACCCTCAGCGGTGGACCAACATTCCTTTGCTGGTAAAGATATTTAAACTCATCGTCAATGAACTGTCTTCTGTGGTGGAGGCTAATGCAAATAGAGCAAATCCAGCAGATTGGAGCCAAGGTACAGATGTGGTTTAACTATTTACCCCTAGTATTAGTCTTAATTAGCCACTTTTCCACTGTCCCAGGCCAAGCTGACTGAAAATGTTCTAGATCGCAATATAAGCATGTCAAAATTGAACGTTTGTTCTTTACTTAGACTAAAGACTCCAGCATCGATATCTGACCAAAAATTATCAATAATGGTTTTTATCAATATTTAACATAAAACGATTAGCATGCATATGTATTCACTTATGCCTGCTTCTGTTTATTTGTGATCACAGAAATTCATAAAACAACTCTATAAAGAATGAGCATTTCTATTTATTTTCCATTAAATCATGCAATCTCTACCATCTCACTATACTGCTATCATTTCAACCAGAGCAACAGAGGGCGCTCACGGACTGAAAACAGGAGTTATATGAGTAACCTAGAGTAATTTGACATTTGCAAATGCATTAGTCTCGTATCAACAAAGGCACAGAGAAGAGACAGTTGAAGCATGAAACCATATAAATACATGATTTTAATCATATAAGATTTGTCTAAGTTGTGATATGAGCCTAATATGATAACATGGGAAATTATCGTCAGCGTTGACTCTCTCCTGACTCCTATCAACTCTGCCTTCAAGACTGCTCCTTAAGCACCAGTTGACCTGGCCTTTGTCCCCAAGGATACAGGAAAAACGCGTCTGGCCCCGGCACGCACTAGATTGTTTGCTTTTGTCCCGATTGTGGAAACACGGCTATTGATTACATTCAAATTTGGGGGGCATCGGAAGTTTAGTTATGTTTGTTTTGCAGACTCTGGCGGAATGTGGGATGATCTGGCGGAGGAAGAGGATGATGATGAGGAAGATGAAGGACTAGCAGGACAGCTTCTGTCTGATCTCATTGCCTCCAACAAATATGGTAAAGTTTCAAATTATTACCATTCGTCCATTCTAATATATGTAAGCATTTTATATATTTGGCTTCAGCCAAAGTGACTTGTATTACAATACAATAAAATAAAATGTGGTGGTAACCATAGTAACACAGTTACGCTTGCAAACAGAGTGACAGTGGCAGCTGGCAGTATCAACCACAGATATGTATACATATCTATGGCAACATTAAGTGACATGAGACATGACGTGACACACAGAGGAGCCAAATGCACATGCCACTACGCGCAGATATGTATACACATCTATAACTGCGCGTATTGGCACATCCGTGGCACATGCGGTCGTCATGTCACTTGACATTATCGCGACAAGCACTGACATGACGCCTGCATGACACCGAGTTGCAGAACATATATGTCGCCGTGTGTCGTGCGTTTTTTAAATTCTATGATGGTCGTGACACCTACACTGACAGACTCAAGCACCTATATTATTATTCAATTTAATGCATTAAATGTAATGTGTCTTTATAGCTTAACGCCGGGTTTATTTCACACTAGGCTACATGATGATTCATTCAAATAAAGATTGCCTTGTCACTGCAGTGTTGCCTGTCATTTATAAATAGTTGTAATAAATCCATTAAATAATCATTAAGTTATGTTCGATATGCTTAAGCAACGAGGGGATCTTCAGACTGACATAAAGAAGAGATTGTGAATGCATCTCTCTCTCTCTCTCTCTCTCTCTCTCTCTCTCTCTCTCTCTCTCTCGGATCTTTCTCTTTCAGTTCTCTGTCTCTTTCTTTTAATAATGAATTTAAATAAATGTGGTAATTTGTTCATATAAAAACATTTCAATGGCTCTACTTTTTTTAAAGCGACGGTGTGCTAGAACTAACAAGACGTAAGAAAACAACCGTCATTTTAACCCGTCTCTTAAAAAACATCAGTTACAGCTTTAACTTGTTTTTAACTTGGCAAATAACCATGGTATAAGCAGGATAATCCACGGCTAGCCATGCATTAAATGATTTTAATGCACGACCTTGAGGCAACCACCCTCCGCTTCGCGTCGGGCGGTTCTTCGCCTCTACGCAGTGCATTAAAATCCTTTAATGCATGGCTAGCCGTGGATTATCCCTTATATATATATATATATATATATATATATATATATATATATATATATATATATATTACATTACTTATTTAGGTTTACTGTAATTGTTTCAGTTTTAGTTTTTCTTTATTAACAGTTTTTGTTTCATGTAATATTGATATTTTTATTTCAGTAAGCAATTGTTTTTAATAGTTTCAGTGTTAGTTAACAATAATAACCGTGTTTTATCTTTTACAATGCTCCTGTGTTGAACAGCATCTCCCATTCTATACTTGCTACAATAAAAAAAATAAACAAAAAAAGTTGTGCACAATGCTTTCTATTTTCGCCACTTTCTACAAATGAGCCATCTTATAACAGTTATTTCCCCATAGATGATGATTATTATGAGGATGATGATGATGAAGATCCAGATGCTCTGAAGGATCCCATATATCAAATTGACCTTCAGGCAAGTCCTTTTTGCATTGACTCAAAACGCAGTATTTCTGTAACCAGTCTTCATATCTTAATCTCTTAATATGCTCTTTATGTGTTTCTATCTTTCTCCACAGGCTTATCTGACAGATTTCATTGCCCAGTTTGCTCAGCAGCCTTGCTATAGCATGTTTTCAAGCCACTTGAATGAAGTAGAGCGGAGAGTCTTGCAGTCCATTGGTATATGACCTGTATCTCCAACCAATGTCACGTCCGTGTCCTTTGTTTCCGTCTTTACCACTCAGTCATCCTTTCTTCAAACTTGAACATTTGAGTGGCTTCGGAATGCCTTTCGGAAGATGCTCTTAATCCACAACCCAAGAGGACTGGAGTATAGGTTTACGTGCCTCTCCCTGTGCTTTATTAAGGGAAGGAATGGACATTGATTCCTAGGGATGTTATAGGAGCAGGGTGCGTGAGGAGCAGCTTCTTAGCATCCCAGACAGGACGGTGTGGGTGCATTTGAATCGGATGTCAAAACACTACTGTGCTTTGATAGACCTGTCTGATATGATGAATTTTTTGCAATGGAACTGGTAACAGTATATAGGAGCAATTTAAAAGTATCAACTGTCCATTTGTACCTTCTCTCTTTACTAAATCAAGATGGTTACGAAATCTTTCTATAAAGGAAGGAAAAAGACTTCTGGCAGATGATTAATCTGATCTTTGAAAAAAGTTGGAACTGTTGGCGGCCTTATTAAAATTATCCATGTTGTTTGTTATTACGTTGTCTCATGAGCATGGTCTTTATGTCTATACAGTGTTGGGGGAGCATGAAGAATTATATGGTGTTACCATGGTGATCTTACAGTCTTATTAGCAACACTGTCTCCACTGGAGTATGAGAACATTTTCAAAATAAAAGGCCTGTTAAGGTCCAATTATATGTGTATTTAGTTTTAAAAGGTTTTTAACGGTTTAGACAAGTATGGCAGTTTTTAATGTAAACAGTCTTCATTTATCTATTTTCATTCTTATAGAAATATTGCTAACACTTTATAATAAGGTCTCATTTGTTAACCTTGGTTAATGCACTAGATAAAGTGAACTGACAATGGGCAATATATTTAAAATATTCTTTAATGTTAGTAAAAAAATATTGTTCATGTTAGTTCACAGTGCATTAACATTAAATTTGAGTTGTCTTGTTAAATGTTGAAATTAACATGAAGATTAATAAATGCTGTATAAGTAATGTTCATTGTTAGTTCATGTTAACATATTATTTTACCTTATTGTAAAGTGTTATTGATTATTTTGTGTATATTAATTATTGTTATTTGCAGAGAGCAGAAATGATAGTAATTGTAAGTTATCATTATTATTTTAAATGTTTTGATTATGAACATGCAAATGGCTTGTATAGCTTATTGCATTACAAAGCATTGTTTTGTTAAAAAAAAAAAAATCTAAACTCTAGGAACATAAAGGACTATCACATGCAAGCCACAACAGTTATTTTAATAATTAAAGTAAATTGTAAAGTTTTAATTACCTTTTTTCCCAGTGCACCCTACCACATTGGTGGTTCTCTTCTTTACTGTAATTTACAAGTAAGATATTTATGTTTATAACATTTTAATTTGTAGTCATCAGAATGAATGAGTCACATATAGCCCCACAAAACCTGCTGTGCTCCTATCTACCACTTTTGGAGTTCTTTATTTGATTATTACATATAATGAAGTGCATGCATATATAGCATAACTGTTATTTCAAGGAACGATGTAACGTAGTCTGTACGTTTAATAATGTATTTGGGTGCTTCTCAATCAGCTTCTTAGTTCACTAGTCAGGGCACTGGTCAGGACATTAGTCAATGGGCTGACTCCCTGATCAGTACCTTGACTACTGAACTAGGGAGCTGATTGAGACGCACCCTTTGTCTCCAGAAGTGTGCAGAGCTGCTACAGGAACCGTCGGGCTCCATTTTCCCCCTCATGGAATTTCGCGCATCTGCAGCTTTATTTCTACAACAATTCAACCCAGCCGCAGTTAATCTCCTGAATTAATTCTAATAATTTCCCCTCATAGTTTGAATACTACGCTTCACCCCGGGGAAATGAATGTCCTTTAATTTATTTGATCTAGTATGGAGGCTGGTACTGGGGATTTGGAGTCGGGCGTGTAGCGTCACGGGCGGTGTGTCATTCCACACAGATCGCATGTTGATCACGAACCTGCTTGATTCCGAGCTTCGGTATCTGCGAGACGTGACAGATAAAATTTGAAAGGGTTCCTTGTTTTGTTTCAAAGGATGCAAATGTAACCATTTTTTATCTGATATAACGGATAGTGTTCTGGAAGCAGAATGTCCTTCTACGCCGTCATTATACCGGTCCTCTATATTATTTTCTCCGCTTGGCAGGGTAAGACGATATTGTAGTTTCTTCATAGGCCTCATTTCCACCAATTTTTACTTGTAATGTTAATATTAACATGTTTTTTTTTAATGTATAAGGTATAATTGTCGTCGGCAGGAAGCAAATATTATTCAGTTGGCATGTGTAGCTTTTATCTAATTAAACTCATATACTAGTAACATCATGTCTACAACCCAGAATGTCATATTCTATAGCAACAGCTCTGAACCCCCTCAGTGTAAGTTCGCATGAGGCTGTATTTGTTTTCTTCTGTATTCTGTGTAACATGAGGTCATCACTGCAGAACCAGTTACTGAAAGCTAATCCAAGTTGAGACCTTGAGCAAGTGGTTAACTGACCTACATTTAAAATACTGCTACTGAAGATGAAAACAAAGATGCAGCTTTTGCATTAAAAAAAGATAATAATAAAAAGGCTGTTTTAAGATATATATTTTAAGATTTCATCTCACATCTTGTAAAATTATTGTAAGAAATTTCTTAAGTAATTATTTAGTAGAGTCTTAAGAGTTTAATAGTGAATTAATATGCTCATTATGCTTACATAATTGTACACACACACACACACACATATATATATATATATATATATATATATATATATATATATATATATATATACATACATACATACATACATACATACAGACAGACAGACAGTGCCTTGCGAAAGTATTCGGCCCCTTGAACTTTGTGACCTTTTGCCACATTTCAGGCTTCAAACATAAAGATATAAAACTGTATTTTTTTGTAAAGAATCAACAAGTGGGACACAATCATGGAGTGGAATGACATTTATTGGATATTTCAAACTTTTTTAACAAATCCAAAACTGAAAAATTGTGCGTGCAAAATTATTTGGCACACTTAAGTTAATATTTTGTAGCGCCACCTTTTGCTGCGATTACAGCTGTAAGTCGTTTGGGGTATGTCTCTATCAGTTTTGCACATCGAGAGACTGAAATTTTTGCCCATTCCTCCTCGCAGAACCTCGAACTCAGTGAGGTTGGATGGAGAGCGTTTGTGAACAGCAGTTTTTAGTTCTTTCCACAGATTCTCGATTGGATTCAGGTCTGGACTTTGACTTGGCCATTCTAACACCTGGATATGTTTATTTTTGAACCATTCCATTGTAGATTTTGCTTTATGTTTTGGATCATTGTCTTGTTGGAAGACAAATCTCCGTCCCAGTCTCAGGTCTTTTGCAGACTCCATCAGGTTTTCTTCCAGAATGGTCCTGTATTTGGCTCCATCCATCTTCCCATCTATTTTGAATTGCTAGGCAACGTGGGGGAGAGGACGCTGGCGTTGTCTGTTCGCCGCTTCTCCACCCACAACAAATCATGTTAATGTACTATTAGATTTACATTTTATTTTATTTCCTTATGTTTGTGACTAGTCTAACAGTCAGAGCTACAATTGGGACTGTTGCTGGCAGCCACTGAGAACTCGTTGTTCGTCGTTTCGCCGTTTTCAACCGCTTCTCTAATGTTTACGTTTGAATTGCTGCGGTTGGTTTCTGGTTTGGAGGACATTTGATGTTTCTCGCCGCGGGTGCTCACTGGTGGTCTCCCTTGGGCTTAAGCTGCATGGTGGCTGAAGTTTGCACCGGGCTAGCGTCATCCGGGCTCTCGTCGTCGGCGTCCGGCATGATGTTGGGATGTTCTGCTTCTCGGCTGCGCCGCTGTTCCGTCCTGCATTGCGACCGTGGAGCGACATCTGCATGCGCCGGCCCCGGTGTGTCCACAGAAGTGCCCGGAGGAATGTTCTGCCTCCTGCATGGTGCTGCGGCGATCCCCATCGTTTGAATCATCATGAAGAAGACCCATCATCTGGTCTTCAGCTGTCGTGCCTCAGCGATGTCATCAGGACACACCGCTGGGAGAAATTTTAAACATGGAGTGGACCACAGTGTGCTGCGGAGCTAACAGAGACTTCCACCATCAGCTGTTTTCTGTTCACCATCAGCTCTGTTTCTGTTCACCATCAGCTCTGTTTCTATTCACCATCAGCTCTGTTTCTGTTCACCATCAGCTCTGTTTCTGTTCTGTTTTCTGTGTTGGTTGATTGTTTGTAGTATTCTGTATTTTTACTTGTTATTCATTTTTTGTGTTACCCCCCTTTGTTGCACTTTGAGATTCTTCGGAATGAAAAGTGCATTATAAATAAAATCTATTATTATTATTATTATTATTATTATTTTAACCATCTTCCCTGTCCCTGCTGAAGAAAAGCAGGCCCAAACCATGATGCTGCCACCACCACGTTTAACAGGATGGTGCGTTCAGGGTGATGATTTATTACCGTGTTGTATTGTATTGTTTATGTGCACTGGAAGCTTCAGCACCAAAAAAAATTCCTTGTGTGTGAAAGCACACTTGGCAATAAAGCTCTTTCTGATTCTGATTCTGATTCTGATGAGCTGTGTTGCTTTTACGCCAAACATAACGTTTTGCATTGTTGCCAAAAAGTTCAATTTTGGTTTCATCTGACCAGAGCACCTTCTTCCACATGTTTGGTGCGTCTCCTAGGTGGCTTGTGGCAAACTTTAAACAACACTTTTTATGGATATCTTTAAGAAATGGCTTTCTTCTTGGCACTCTTCCATAAAGGCCAGATTTGTGCAGTATACGACTGATTGTTGTCCTATGGACAGAGTCTCATACCTCAGCTGTAGATCTCTGCAGTTCATCCAGAGTGATCATGGGCCTCTTGGCTGCATCTCTGATCAGTCTTCTCCTTGTATGAGCTGAAAGTTTAGAGGGACGGCCAGGTCTTTTAGATTTGCAGTGGTCTGATACTCCTTCAATTTCAATATTATCGCTGGCACAGTGCTCCTTTGGATGTTTAAAGCTTGGGAAATCTTTTTGTATCCAAATCCTGGCTTTAAACTTCTCCACAACGGTATCTCGGCCCTGCCTGGTGTGTTCTTTGTTCTTCATGATGCTCTCTGCGCTTTAAACAGACTATCACAGTGCAGGTGCATTTATATGGAGACTTGATTACACACAGGTGGATTCTATTTATCATCATTGGTCTTTTAGGTCAACATTGGATCATTCAGAGATCCTCACTGAACTTCTGGAGAGAGTTTGCTGCACTGAAACTAAAGGGCCCGAATAATTTTGCACGCCCAATTTTTAAGTTTTTGATTTGTTAAAAAAGTTTGAAATATCCAATAAATTTAATTTCACTTCATGATTGTGTCCCACTTGTTGATTCTTCACAAAAAAATGACAGTTTTATATCTTTATGTTTGAAGCCTGAAATGTGGCAAAAGATCGCAAAGTTCAAGGGGGGCGAATACTTTCGCAAGGCACTATATATATATAGAGTGGTGTGTGTGTGTGTGTGTGTGTGTGTGTGTGTGTGTGTGTGTGTGTGTGTGTGTGTGTGTGTGTGTGTGTGTGTGTGTGTGTGTGTGTGTGTGTGTGTGTGTGTGTGTGTGTGTGTGTGTGTGTGTGTGTGTGTGTGTGTGTGTCAGGTTAAAAGTCTTGAATATCAAACTCAGCACAATCCAACAAATCCAAAAAGGATAGTACAACTGCTGCATAAACAAGAACGGACAACTGGACAGACACTGAAAAGACTGCAACTGAAGTACAAGTGAAATTAATACAGCTCTGGAAAAAATGAAGAGACCACTTTACATTGATTTCTCAAAGTGAAGTGGTCTCTTCATTTTTTTCCAGAGCTGTATTTTTTCTAGATTTTGATGGTCATTAAAAACAAATATCTCCTTCTGACATCACTTTTTGGCTACAACTGTAGATATGCAAATTGTTTGTCATTTATTAATGCATATTACATGACTACATTTTTTAGTTCCTCATAGGTTATTCTATATTTTAGTGATGCTGTTAAGTTGTAGGCTAGTCTAGAAGAATGTGCCATTGGTTCCTTTCTAGAATTGTATTATTATACTGTTTTGCTATGTTTATTACCTCTGCTTTTTATGATTTCTTTCAGTGAGGGCAGATGAGGACTGCTTGTGGTATTTGGACAAAAATGGCACCTGGCACAATGGCTTTGACTGCCCACTCATGACCTTCTGCTGTGGGAACTGTCACCGCCGTTACTGCTGCCTGGATGGCTTCAAGATGATCACAGAGGCAGGACAGAAGCGATGCATGCTGTTCCATCTCAGGTACATTTTTCTAGGTTTTGGACCACTTAGGGTTAAGTAGTAATGGTGTCTCAGAATAGACTGTGTAAACCCAGCCCGATCTGCCTGTGATTTGATGCTATTGGTGGGTTTAACACAATGACGGATAGAAAAGCGATGGATTGTTGGTCTGATTGGTTGAAGGACTATCCAATTGCAGAGGCGGACATTAGTAGAGTATTTTTACTTTCCAAGTAATTTTATTTTTCAAGTATGCACTTGATCAGTGTTCTTCTTTGGAAAACATTTACTTCACAATATTCCAAAACATAATATTGTAATTTTTACTGCACTGTTTCATATTGAATATCATTTAATACTTAATTACATTAAATATGTAGTGCTGCATACTTTTACTTAAGTAAAACTAATTAAAATTTTACTTGAGTACAAGTAAGAAAGTAGTATATGTTTAATGTTATTAAGAGTTAAAGGCAAAAAACAACAACTTTTATTTATGAAATGTATTGCAGTAAAAAGTATGACATTATATATTATGCTTTGGAATATAGTGAAGTAAAAGTTTACCAAAGAAAAACACTGATAAAGTATATACTTGAAAAATGTACTTGAGTAGAAAATAAAAAATGCTCCACTACTGTCCGCCGCTGTCGAATTGTGTACAGTCATTCGATCTATGCTGTTAATCACTCCTCTCTCAGACATCTTTGTGTTCATACTGTTGTTTTTTGGATTTATTTCAATTCAGTGGTTAATGGCTGACCCTATACCTTCCAAAAATGTGATCCCTTTCACCTCCATTGTATGCCCTCACTGTAACCAATATTTTTAAAACATTGCTACAAATGCTGTTGATTGTGCTTAACTTTGAATATGGAATATTCCTGTAGGTTGTCTTTTTTTTGCACAAAAATATGCATTTTGTTGTAGTACTGTATCTATATTGTTGCACTAAACCACACATCCATCTGTATAAATCATATTTATTTTGAATGGCTGTCTTTGCCTGTACAATGTCACTGATTTTATACAATACATGTTTTAAAGTCACAATGGCCCTCATTTATCAATCTTGCGTAGAAACGGGCATATATGTTGGTTTAAGATTATGCTTACACTCCTCTCACCGCCTGATTTATGAAGCTGTACGCACCTCTGCAATCCAGGTGTAAGCAATACCTGCCCTTGATAAAGGCCGCGGCTGAAAACAACCGTCATTAGAATAACACGCCCCTATAAATTCAAGTCTCCGCCTCCCCTACGCCCTCATTTTACGCCATAAACACACAAAAGACGGCAAAGAAGCGAAACTTCTCCGACGTGAAGATTGAGACCATCACCAGGTGGAAAAAAACTAAATTGTTTTATTTGGGAGTTTAAAGAGTGGGATGGCGCCCACCAAAACAAAATATGGACCCAAATTACGAGTACTGTTAATAGTGTGGGGGGTTGAGAAGTGCACTTCAGCAGTTTAGATAGCTGTTTGGATGAGAAATTACCTATCACAATGCATTATTTTACAGCACATGTTTTGAAACAATTAGCATTTAATTTCATATCACATCACATGTATGGGGGTGTACAATAGTTATGATGATGTGATGTGGAGTACCATTCATTCACATTAATAATTGCATGAAAATTTGTAAGATTCTTCTTCTTATTATTATTAATATGATTTTTATTATTAATTACGCTTATTGTTATTTAGAAGAAGAATGTCGTTATTATTTATTTTATTATTATTATTATTATTATTATTATTATTATTATTAAGAAGAAGAAGAATGCAATTTTTATTATTTTGTCAGTCTGAATTATTTTCAGTCCCAGTCCGTGCGCAGCTGCCGGGCCTAACCCTAAAATGTCAGGTAAAGCGCACAGGCTTGCAACTGGAGGAATACATATGTCTACAAATCAAATGCTTTGGTAAAGTCACACAAATTAAACATTGAAGTGCATGTTGCACAAATATAAACACTGAAGTTTATAATTATTATGTTGTTGTTTTTGTAAAGTGGGTCATAATATAGCATATTTTTGTCTGTGCGTTTTGTGTTTTTAGGAATTGTTTTCCTGCGCATTTTCGCACTAACTCCAAACGTGCGTACACGACCTCCTGAGCTGGCGTAGGATTTGAGCGTGCCGTACAGCAACGTCCATATTAATAAACTAAGTCACCGTGGTTTTGGGTGTACGACGTTAAGTGTACACTGGAAATTTGGTGTACGCACTTTTGATAAATGAGGGCCAATATGTACAATGTTTGGATTAGAATATCCAAAAACTACTAGAACAATGTTTTTAACCAGGACACGGACCGTGTCTGTGTGTCACCTATCAATGACATCACACCCGTATGACCCTTGAGTTTTATTTTGTATAAACCACGGAAACACCGAAGACACTTTAAATGTGCACTATGTAGGATTTTTGCAGTAAAATATCCAAAAACTACAAGGCAGTGTTATATATTTTGTGCAGTTGAGATCTAACCATATTCCAAATGTTTCCAACTATTTGTAAATTGTGAGAAAATTGCTATTTTAACCAAGGAGGCGGGACGTCTGAGGGAGTCGCCTGTCAATTGGGTCATATCTGCGTTACCCTCAGCCACAATAGCGCCTTACTCTTAGCAGTGTGCATCGTGTCAGCAGCCGCTGAGTGAACGCACAGAGTAACGTCATAACACATAATTTAGGGTGCGGTGCGTTCACACCTGTCATGTTTGGTTCGATTAAAACGAACCCTGGTGCGGTTGCTCGGTTAGTGCGGTTCATTTGAACATATGTGAACGCTGCCATCCGAACCCTGGTGCGCACCAAACAAGCGAACCGAGACCGCTAAAAAGATGGGTCTCGGTCTGCTTCCAAACGAACTCTGGTGCGGTTCGATTGATATATGAACGCAACATGGACCAAAGACATGTAAACGGACCAAAAACCGGACGTATGTCACAAAAAGCGACGCATAATGCAGCTGATTTGACGACGCGGAAAGATCGGTGTATCCAAAATGAGTAACTTTAACGTTAGAGGGCAAACGTGGAGCAACGAGGAAGTGCCTAATCAATATTTGGTCAGACGAGCATGTTTCGAAAATGCTAGAAAAAACACACAAAAAGCATACCTGGCTCTTCTCATCAAAGTTCCTGTGTTGCCCATTATTAGCAGGTACAGACGACAGAACGGATGTCTCTTTTCTGCACAACGGAGGAAATCCTGCTGCTGTTTTCATGAACATTTCATGAGCTCTTCATGAGTTCTCAGCGGGTAAAAATAATGGCACATGTACACGCATAAAATGATCGCGTTTAATCCAGCACACAGCGTTGTTTTGAATGTTTTGAACATTTCATGAGCTCTTCATGAGTTCTCTTGTAAAAAATAATGCCATATGTACACGCATAAAATGCCCGCGCGTGTAATCCGCACACAGCATTGTTTTGAATGTTCAGTAAGCGAGCTCCTACGTCATATAAGCCGACTAATCAGGTTGTATCCGTCTCCCTATGCCATTGGTTCGGTAACTTTAGGTTCGCTGTTAAAAATGCCTGTGTGAACGCTACGCGGACCAGGACTATTATGTTTTGTTTTTGTTTTTTGGTCCGGACCAAACGAACCGAACTACAAGTGTGAACGCACCCTTAAACACATTTAAATTGATTTAATATGATAGACAGAGCTGCGTTACCTCATGCTCATGACCGGAAAAGCGGGAATAGCGCTCACAAATGTGTCCCGTCATAATAAAAAGTCCTGCTGCTCGCGGGCCGTGTGTTGCTCAACAACCGCTCCAGGGCCTTGCTCAGCTCCGCAACACTCTGTTCTGCTCTGCTTCATACTACATTAACGTTAATAACCGCATCCATGAACATGATTTCTCCACGAGTCCTATCCCAATTCTTTTCCACCGGCTGTGAGGTGAAGACCACATGTCCCAAGATTCTGAGGTCAAACTTGGCGTCATCAAACTACACTTCTGTTTTGAATAGGTGCCCTCTAGTCTGACAAGCCAGATACACATCAAGATGTTTGGTCTGGAAACTCACCATTGACAGGGCTCAATCCGAGGGGCGGGATAAACAGTTGTCTTTCAAACTCCCTCTGCACGGTGTGCGCGCAATTGGATATCGCTACAACCAACCAGAGCTAGTTGAAAGAATACACTTTTAGCGTATCCGGTCGGCAAAACTCAGAACACATCTTCCCTTCTTAAGGCAGCACTTGGTAACTTTTGCTCTTGGGGTCCCCCTACAGTTGGGAAAAAATAATGTCCTCAACTACTGTCGTAAGCTCTGTCATCCTACAACAGGGGATGTCATCGCGCGTGCATTTGTTGACATGACAACCTCACGCCAACGAGCAAACGCTGGTCCAATGTTGATCCTCATCCTGCCTTTAATCCGATCATTTTTTCGTTTCTTCTTATTGCTTTCCTCCAACAAAACCTTTTCTTTCTTATTTGTCTGTGCTGCTTCGGACCGTACTATATTATCCGACGAACAAAGTTGGGCTCGCACGTCCGAATTTAAGGAAGTGTGGGTGTTGGTGGAAGTGACGTATATGCCGTAAAGCAGTCGAATTTTGTAGTTCTTTTTGTTCTCGAGTTACTACCCGAAACCCGAAGTTTAAAAGTACGATAAAAACGATACAGACCCCATCAAGCTTTGGCAGACGTGTCATTCAACCTATTGTAAGTCGATGTATTATCACAAGAGTCTTGAAAATATATTATGAAGGTTGAAAAGTTACCTAGTGCTGCTTTAAAAATGACTTCTGAGTGCCGTTCTTTGTTCTTTTCTCAGAGAAAAGCTTAACTCCAAGTCTTCCAGAGTCGCGGTCAAAGCAGATTCGAAAGACCGCCGTTTGCCAGTTTCTGTGTTTATTAAAAGAAGCATGCAAGCGCAACTCGGTCGTCATTATGTTAAGCCCCGCCCACCGACTCTATACACATTGGCCCTCATTTATCAAAAGTGCGTACACCAAATTTCCAGCGTACACCTTGCGTACACCCAAACCCAAGGTGACTTTGAGATTTATCAATATGGACGTTGGCGTACGGCACGCTCAAATCCTACGCCAGCTCAGGAGGTGGTGTACGCACGTTTTGAGTTAGTGCGAAAATGAAAAAAAATTCCTAACACCACAAAACACACTGACAAATATACGCAATTTCATGACCCACTGTAAAAAACAACAACAACAGCATAGTAATTATAAACTTTAGTGTTTATTTTTGTGCAACATGGACTTCAATGTTTAATTTGTGTGATACCAAGCATTTGATTTGTAGGCATGTATTCCTCCAATGTGCGCTTGCCTGTGCGCGCCTGTGCGCGCCTGTGCGCTTTACCTAAATGTAAAATAATGCAATGTGATAATTTCTCATCCAAACAGCTATTTAATTTAATTTCGCTTTTTCCACTTCCCTGGTGATGGTCTTGATGGGCGCGGCTCAATCATCTCACTAGTTCAGTAGTCAGGACACTGATCAGGGAGTTAGCCCATTGACTTATGTCCTAATCAGTGCCCTGACTAGTGGACTAGTAGGATGACTGAGACGCGCCCGATCTCCACGTCGGAGAAGTTTCGCTTCTTTGCCGTCTTCCGTGTGTTTATGGCGTAAAATGAGGGCGTGGGGGAGGCGGAGACTTGAATATATAGGGGCGTGTTATTCTAATGACGATCGTTTTCAGCCGCGGCATTTATCAAGGGCAGGTATTGCGTACACCTGGATTGCAGAGATGCGCACAGCTTCATAAATCAGGCGGTGAGAGGAGTGTAAGTATAATCTTACGCCAACATATACACCCGTTTCTACGCAAGATTGATAAATGAGGGCCAATGTTATTGGCCCGACCAGAGTTTGGTGTTTACAGCTCAGAAGTGTATTGAAAGTTGCTAGACAACACTCGGCAGATTCGATTTGCTGCCGCTAGGGTGCGTCTAGATTTCTAGGCTAGGTGCCCTCTAGCGGATGGAAAAATTACAAAGTGCAGCTTTAATATTCTGGATACATTCATCAACAGAAATCAAATCATTGCTATATTGCTCAGCACAGTTAGTTTCTTGATTGTATCGCAAGTACCATGTTTTCCCATCCTAATATCGATCTAGCTTACTGCAGTGTGCATCAAGTGTTTCATAGTAGCCACTGAACGAACACAGAGTAGCTTTATAACATAACTATAAACACGCTCAAATTATTTATCTAATATGATAAAACAGCACAGCGTATGCATAATGGAAATGGTCGTCATAATAAAAGCTCTGTGAAATCCATGCGTCATCAAGCTATGCCTTTGTTTTAAAAAAGCGACATCTAGCTGTAAAAATTGACATATTGTGGCTTTAAATTATTATTTATTTGTTTACAGCTTAACAATTATGTTATTGTCCATTGTTATAATAATACAGTTTTTTTTATATTTGATAAGTAATAAAAAATAACAAGTGCATGTCCAGTAATGTACTTGCTTAAATATACCAGTGAAAACAGGCATTGTGAGAACTCCATTGGCCCCATACATTTTTAACATACATTATGTTAAGTTTTACAGATAGTAGTTTAATAATATAATTAAATATCATCTCGAGGACTCAGCATGAAAATGTAAACAAGGCTGTTCTCACAGTCATGTCTCTCTTATGGCGCTTTGAAATGACAATAGACAAGTGTCATAAATTAATATTTGGGGGAGATCTGTCCGCAGACGCAGCCATGATGAATAGCTGGTTTGTATGGAGGAATCTGATGACCAAGCTAAAATGGAATTTGTGAATGTTTTTAGCCCAGAGCAATTTTTCACAGCGCACAATCTCTCAAGAAGGTCTCAAAAGAGTCTAAGATCATTTAGAGTGCTCACATGTAGGCCAAAAATCCAGTGTACCACGCTCAGATCCCTGAAAAGGACCAAGTGACCACACTTAGTAGCCTAGAGAGGCTTATTAATCTCACATTAGGCCACCAAATTAAACTAATTTGTTTTTAAGGAAAGCTGAGCAAAAGTATGACTGTTACGAAAGAAATGCTGAAATCTTACTGGTGAAACTGCTAGACCTAAAGGCCTTAGTAATTTCTATGAGTTGCTTCCAGAGAAGTCAGATTATTCAAGATGTATAGTAAATAACATCAGTGAAGTTTTCTGTCCTGTCTTTCTCAGCCCTTCCACTATAGCTGGCATTGCTTCTTCGATCCTGCTCTTTGTGGCTGCTATAGCAACCATGGTCTGTTGCTTCATGTGTTCCTGTTGTTACCTTTACCAGCGCCGCCAGCAACGAGGCAGAAGTCCTTATGAAGGTAAACACTATAATTTCTTTCTTTTCGCAGTCCATCATGAGTTTACTACGTGGCATTTTATTGAAAAATTTTATAAATATTTGTATATCTTTTATATCTATAAATATATCTTTATTCACATGTATACAGTATGCCAATGTAGGGTGATGTAGACCAATCTAGGCATAACATTATGATATAATATGATGTTGGTCCCCCTTTTGCTGCCAAAACAGCCCTGACCTATCAAGGCTTGGACTCTACTAGACCCCTGAAGGTGTGCTGTGGTATCTGGCACCAAGATGTTAGCAGTAGATCCTTTAAGTCCTGTAAGTTGTGAGGTGGGGCCTCCATGGATCAGACTTGTTTGTTCGGCACATCCCACAGATGCTCAATTAGATTGAGATCTTGGGAATTTGGAGGCCAAGTCAACACCTCAAACTCGTTGTTGTGCTCCTCAAACCATTCCTAAAACATTTTTGCTTTGTGGCAGGGTGCATTATCCTGCTAAAAGGGGCCACAAAGTGTATATGTTTTGTAACAATGCTTAGGTAGGTGGTACATGTCAAAGTAATATCCACATGAATGGCATGACCCAAGGTTTCCAAGCAGAACTTTGCCCAAAGCATCACACTGCTTCTGCCGGCTTATCTTCTTCCCATAGTGCATTCTGGTGCTCGTTCTCCCCAGGTAAGCGACGCACACACCCCCGGCCATCCATGTGATGTAAAAGAAAACATGATTCATCAGACCAGGCCACCTTCTTCCATTGCTCCGTGTTCCATGCAGTTCTGATGCTCACGTTGGCACTTTTGCCAGTGGACAGGGGTCAGCATAGGCACATTTGCAACAAACTGATGCACTGTGTATTCTGACACCTTTCTATCAGAACCAGCATTAAATTCTTGAGCAATCTGAGCAATTTTATAGTAGCTCAGTCTGTTTGATGGGCCAGCCTTTACTCCCCATGTGCATCAATGAGCCTTGGCCACCGACTACCCTGTCGTCAGTTCACCAATGTTCCTTCCTTGGACCACTTTTGATAGATACTGACCACTGCAGACCAAGAACACCACACAAAAGCTGCAGTTTTGGAGATGCTCTGACCCAGTTGTCTAGCCATCACATTTTGGCCCTTGGTCAAACTCTCAAATCCTTACGCTTGCCCATTTTTCCTG
The DNA here is from genome assembly GCF_024679245.1 of Pseudorasbora parva. Classification (NCBI taxonomy): domain Eukaryota; kingdom Metazoa; phylum Chordata; class Actinopteri; order Cypriniformes; family Gobionidae; genus Pseudorasbora; species Pseudorasbora parva. The sequence goes on from NC_090193.1 coordinate 25,759,575, forward strand.
CTTCTAACATAAACTTCAAGGACAAAATGTTCACTTGCTTCCTAATATAGCCCACCCACTAACAGGTGCCATGATGAAGAGATTATCAGTGTTATTCACATCAACTGTCAGTTGCCATAATTATGTCTGATCGGTGGATACTCTATAGTAAACCGTTTGATAGCTTGTATTGTTGCAAAATATATCTATTATCGCTCAGCTCTAATCTGCTAAATTTGACAATAAGGATTGTATTAATTAGGATAATATAAACAATAACGTAATGATTTTCTGCAAAGTTAAACATTTTATATTCTCAACTATAAAACGCACTATACAAATAATTTATTTATATTCCGGTATTTCTCCTGTTCTGGTATTGCATTGCATTCTTTGTTAGTACTATGTATTAAACCACTGGATTCTTATTGGAATACTCTTATTATTCCTGAAAAAATCTGCCATGGTTTATATTTAAAATGCTTGCTTCCATAAACGGATTCTTAACAAGAATCATCATTTACTAACATTAGTCTCAATTTCAGCCCAGCACATTCCAATGGCCAGCTATCCTGTGGAGCATATGTACGATGCTTATGGTAAACCCATAGGACACCCTGATTATCATGGATTTCCAATGGTGCCGCAGTATCCAGGTGTCCCTCACCAATATCCTATGATGCCTCATGGTCCTTATCCTCCTAATCCTCCTGATGCAGGATACAGTCAAGCAGGTATTTACATGGCCTCTGTCAGAGATTCCATACTATGTTATTAAAGTCACCATGAAAACAAAACTGAAAAATCTTTTTTTATGGAATATTGCAGTATTTATTATAAATAATTTATCAATGCATAGTTTTTTTTTATTCATGTGCCCTCATAATATTTATTAAAATAACTTGTGTACTTTGCAACTTCATCTCTTCTTTTCTCTGATGACGTGTTTACTGGCGTGAGGGCGTGATAACCTGTCACTTACGAGATCACTGCAATAGTGAACCAAAATGATCCAATCAATTTCTGATGGACAAAATCAAGTCCCACCCAGGGCTGGACTGGTAATCTGGCACTTTGGGCCGACGCACTTTGGGGCCGGTAGTGTTTTTAAAAAAACTACTAACAGCGAAGAAATATAGTGTTTTGGAAGAAACATTTATTAAAAATTTTCCTATGTTTTATTAACTTTTTTAATAGATCTAATGAAATTTAATTACATTATATTTTAATGATAGCCTCATGAAAGATAGATGTCAGTGTCTTAAATTATGTGTTTACTCTTGAAAAATAGGATTGTTTTTAAAGGGGTAGTTCAACCCAAAAATGTGATCATTTACTCACCCTAATGTCATTCCAAACCTAAATGAATTTCTGTGTAGCATAAAATAAAATAATTTGAGTCTGTTTTTTTGTTCATACAATATTCAAATGGTAGCCTAACCAAAATGGCTTGGTTGCCAACATTCTTCAAAACATCTTATTTTGTGTTTCACGGAAGTCATACAGGTTTGGAACGACATGAGAGTGAGTGATGACGACAGCATTTAAAAGGAGTACATTTACTTTACTGCTTCCTAGCTCAAAATCATCAGTGCTTTACTGCCAAGGGCATTTCTGTGTGACAAAAAAAGCAATATTATGTTTATCTGCATTTGCAGCAAATTCGATCATGTCTATTATTATTTGTCCTCGTCCTAATTTGATTTATTTACTCCAATTTAAGGCCCCAAACCCAGCAAAAACATTCACGGGGAACTCATGGGCCGGATGGGCTGGGTTTGCCAGGGCCAAATTTTAGCCCCAGTCCAGCCCTGGTCCCACCCTACACTTTTTATTGTTTAAATAGCCTTTTCACTGGATTGTCTGGATGCTTGCCGAATTAACCCCCCGCCCATAAAATTTGAGGTCGGGAAGGTCGGTCTGGACTTGATCCGTTGTTTAGCAACTACACTGTTTCCTGTTCTCCATATGTTCGGACCAATCAAATTGTCAGGCCGGGCTTTATACGATGATGGACAGATGATCAACAGTAACGTAAACATCCTCGTCACCAAAGAGCGCTTGGGTTGAATTTGTTCTGATCCTAAATGGAGAACACATTTATTTCTATTTCACATCTATTTCTCTCAAAAAAATTTAGGCAAAGATCGTTTTCTTCTTCTATTTCTTCCAGCATGCGTGCAGTTGAGTTCTGTTGACAACTATGCGTTGCTCAACATACGTCACTTACTCCGTTGCTCTGATTGGTTGTAGGTCTATCCAATTTATTGCATTTTCTTTCCTGGTTCGGTTGAAACATGCCCCATAATCACAGCCCAATGGAGCGGTATCAGACTCATATTCTGACTACAATCTGAGTATGACAACGCCAGGCTACTTTTTACATGGATATACGTCACAATTGGAATGAAAAAACACAATTCTGTATGGTTAGGCGGTTGGGGAGGCGCTGTCTTTTCTTCTGCGGTGCGCAGCCTCTTCTTCGTTACTTTCTAGACAAGTGCATTACGCGTGAGAGGGCGGGTTACACTAACGCAAATCAAATGTATCATGCGCGTGCAAGTAATACTCGACTACCGGTCAATTTAATGGCCCAATGGAAAATTATGAAAACCAGGACATTTTCATCACTTTCAAAAAACCAGGCAGGATGGCAAGGACAGGACTTAAAAACAGAACTTCCTGGGAAATTCGTATGTTTGGTCACCCGATCTTTACGTAAACAACATTTAAATCAATAGTCTACAAAGAGTGTACAGTGGAAATTAAAAAAACATATTTGCATATAATATCACACATATTCAGAATACTTTTTTCTGAACTGTGTTATTGTTGTGTTTTCAGCTCCTCCGCCGTACTCCCCTCCCCAATACCCAGGGCACTGAAAGAGCTGAAGTCCCTCAGTGAGAAGACGATAACCCATGCAATGGGTGATGAAGAGGGGCCTATGCTTGTTTGGAATCCCTTGTATGAGAAGCAGTTTTAAAAAAAAAGATTTATGTTATTTATTTCTTGATTAGTTTGTGGAGTGAAGCATGAACTGACTTCAGAATCGCCTCATGCATTGGAGTGTTTTCTTGTTTGATGTACAGCTTTCACATTTCACTAATCAATGAGACTCTTCCAACTTAAATCCAGCAATTCACTGACCTAAAAGACTGCTTTAAGTTTGCCATTATATTTTATTCAGACTCTCTGAAATGGACTGTTAAATAAGACTGTCCTGCAGAAGAGACTGGCTGACAGTTCTGACTTATCAAGGAATCATTCTCAGTTCAGCCAAATAGGAAGCAGCGTGACATTTGCACTTTATTCTGCAATAGCCATGCTTAGCTGTCTCTCCCTGTTTGTTTGTTCAAAATGTATTTATTTTACCGCTAATCTGAGCATCATGCCATACGCTTTTCATGTCTTAGATGTCTTATAGACAGTTAACATGTGGACATGAGACATAGATGTCTTATAGACAGTTAACATGCAGTATGTAAATAAGAAGGAACTTACATTAAGAAAGATTTTCATGTTTCATAGCATCCTCGCAACCAACCCAATCATTTGTTACATTTATAGTTCGTCCACTGTTGTTACATCTGGCTTGAGGTTGAGCTGTAATTTTAACGCCCTTAGAATTGCATGTCTTTTATTGTATCTCATGCTACCTAGGCCAGCTGTCAAGGAAATCACAGTAACGTTTGTATTCAGTTAGCTGTCCGTTTTTATTATTTGATCTATAAAACATTTTACATTAATTTATGTTGTTTCGTTACATCCTCACAGCGAGGTAAGCTCAAGTCCCTTTAAGGCAAGTCAGTTCACTCTGCGACCATTTTCGTAACACCAACATGCAACTATTTCCAGCCATGTACAGCTCCTATTTACTTAATTAGGAAAATACTGAAATCAATTTGTCGAAATTACTTTTAAGTTCATGCCAAAAGTAAAATAAATTAATATAAATGTTCACACCCTTTCCCATTGGCTCTTTTAACTGTAAAGGTGTGTTGTCTGTCAAATTTTCACAGAAGAAATCCTTTCATTTAAAGGGAATCCATGTTGTGCTATGTGCCACACTGACCAACAGTCAAAGTTTGAAAGTGACTTTTTTTTATAGCTGTGCTTCATACACTGCTACATTATTAACAATAGATAATGGAACATTCTTGCTCGTGAAATTTTGCTAATGCGACTGCACCCTAAGGCGGGACTTCCATTGCCCGCCATAATGAGTGTTTTTCCCCATAAGCATGAGTGGATGTCTCTGCCTTAATTACTTTAAAAGTTTATCATACGTTATACTTTTCAAGGGTAGATTATAATGTAAATGAAAAGAATTAGACATCTCATCAAAATAATCGGTTGTCAATTGTCAGGTACATTTGATGTGCGATTTGTTTTGATTTGAAATGGTTTCTGCTACCTCTTCACCTCACATCTGTAAGATTAGTTTTGATTCTTTGTTCACTGTTTAAATAACGTGTTAGTTATTTAAAATAATGTATATTTAACAGTGTTGTTTTTGCTATATACAACATATGCTACTGTATTTGTCACTCTGGAATGTGAAGTACAAATAAGAAAAGGAACTATAAAGAGACATTTTTACAATGTGTAATATTAACAGGTATTTTAAACTGGGGGGGGGGGGGGTGAATACAATTAATAGGCTACTAGTGTTTGAACTTGCACTAATCATCCTATAAGAGAGGTCTAACTGAACAGACTGGACAAGGAGTATTGTATAATTCTCTTTTTACAATAAAAACAGACTTGACTTTGCTGTCTCCATTAATGCTGTACCTGAAATCAGTAGGTAACCATATCACAGATCATTGTTCAAAAGCTTTACAAATTGCTCGGTGCTTTAGAAAAAATTGGGTTATTGTCCATTTTATTTATTTTGACCTTTTTTTATAAATCACATTTTTACTATCACAAATATATCTATAGGCTATATATCACAAGTAGTGTTTTGTTAAAAAACAATTAATGTTAGATAAAATGCATTCGAAGAATTCTTACAATAATTTGCATTTTGCATTAAGATGAGTTATGTAATATTTTTTCTCACGTTTTGTCTGAAAATTAGTTTGAGTTAGTTTTTCATTGTTCCGTTGCTTTTTGTTCCATTTGTTTCCATCATGGTTATTCGTTGTATGATTAGTGCACCGTACCTGTCTCTCGAAGTTAGTATATTTTGATCCTGTTTTCATTCCGCCTTTGTTACTTTCTTGTCTGTATATGATGGTTATGTTTGTGTTTAGATCTATGAGTATCCTGAGTATTTTGTCATTTTGAGTTTGTAATTAAATAAACTCTGCTGCAATTAGATCCTAATCTTTTAGACTGCAGAGCCCACCACAGTCCCAGAGCCACAGAGTGCCAAGTCTAAAAGGTGCATGAGCCAGCACTAACATCCCTGATGGAGATGGAGATTACCCCTGGAGCCACATTCGCCCTGGAGCCCAAGCCACTTACAGAGTTTTGACCAGGTGTGAGAGCCAGCAGCAATATCCATACCAGGGCATATTGATAGACTATGACTGGCTCCATGCTCCCTCAGCTCCACTGTGGCCCTTCATCCCTCCAGCTCACCTTGGTCAGTCATCCTTGGTTGTGCTACGAACTTCCAGCCCTCCGGCTACGCCTTGAACCTACACCCCTTTGGCTCCACCGGGCTCTGGCTGCACCGTTGTCTTTGCTCCCACCAGCTTCGCCAAGGCGCCGCCTCGGCCCTCCAGTCCATCAGTGTCACCCTGGGTCTTCATCTCAGCTCTGCCTGGGTCTCTCTACTACCCTCACCTCCACCTCAGTCAATTGGGCTCCTGGCTACACCCTGGCTCCTCCTTCCTTCGTTTCCACTGTGGTCCTGCATCCTGATTGCTCTGTTTGAAATCACTCCCTGACTCCTCCCTAGCTCCTTACCTGTCATCTCCTCATCACTGGTTCCTTATGCCCTGCTCCTCATCCCCTCCATAAGCCCCCTTCCGCCCTCTGCTGAACTATTCTTTGTTTTCATTTTAAGTTTGAGTATTAGTTTAAGTTGTTTTTTCATTGTTTTCTGAAATGTTCAATATTCTATTTCCTTTGTTTGCATTTGTTTACATGGTTGTTTGATTAATGCACCAAAAGGCTATTTCTTTCATTGGTTTAAGTTATAGTTAGATAGCCTAATATTGTTTTCAGTTAGTATTTGTTCCGTTCTCATCTGTATTATGTTGTTGTTGTTTTTTGTTTAGATCTACGACTACGAGAATCCTGAGTATTTTGTCATTTTGAGTTTGTTAAATAAACACTGCTGCTATTAGATCCTGCACTTTTGCTTCTCTGCGGCAACCATTTGGTGGCAGATTTGTGTTCTTGGCTTGCGATTTGCTTCCATTAATTTACTAAGATGAAACAATCATTTCAAATTTATGAATATATATTCTGTTGAACCACCTTGAACCGATTCCATGAATAGCACAGCCTATTATAGTTTCCAACCTATTTCTGACTATAACATTCTTTAACATCACTGGAAAAATACTGTCAGCACTTCAGGAATCCTGATTTCCTACCAGGAAGTAACAGTAAGTTTCTGGGATGCTTTTGAGTTTTAGTAAACCATATCCTTCCCAATTGCCTTTAAAGGACTGTGTACCCCCATCTAAATATGGGCATGTGCTCGATGGATTTCAAGGAATGTCCGAGCACTACAAACTTACGATGACAGTCCATCGAGTCTCGCGCTGCTCCTCGCGTTTCTTTCAAATCCAGAAAGGTTTTAATTTTACACTTTTTCTCGTTTTTCATCTTCACTTTATAATCTGACAGCTCTATTAATTAATTATTCTTTTAAAAGGCAAATAACAACAACAAAAACACAGCGAATTCTACAGAAGTTTGTGTCATTAGCCTACTGAACGCAACTATGTCCCGGAGAAAAGTGAGGGGACTCACTAAAACCGGGCGACAGGTGAGTGAGGACCCGGACCTCGACAGTTTGCTGTCAAACCTGTCACCCGAAGAAATGGAGGAGCTGCAGAAAGAGGTATCGGTTGTTCCCGATCCAGATCCGAGTGAAATAATCGTTGTGGACCAAACGGATTTAAAACCAACCACGCCAGTTAAAAAGGAATCACAGTTGAGCAGCCAGACCGATGACTTCAAATCCCGCTTCCAGAGAAACCTGTCAACAGAGGTGAAATATTCACTACCTTACAAGTTTGTCTGTGAAAAAATGAATCATGGGGTTTGAACTAACATGTTAATAAATGAGCTTAAAAAGAAAAGAAAAATTACCTATTGTGGTTTGACATAGGCTATGCTTTTCTGCATCTATTTATTTTGTAGCCTATCATTTTATGACAAAATGTCCATAGCAAAAGTCACTTTATTTTGTACAACTTTTACATATATTAGATTACTTTAACTGTAAAAGGAGTGGTGACTACATAAATATTTCCTTTTTGAATGTTTTCTTTCTTCAATTTTAAGACATAATACAAGCAGGAGAAATGAATCTAATGGACATACTAATGGAGTCTTATTGGATGTTAAAATCTCTTGAAATGTTGGCCCGGTTGAAGTTCCTTGGTTGATTGCTCCTTTGCTCACTGCCTTTTAAGGATAAGTCTGCCAAGGCTGGAGCTTTCCAGTGCAAAACTGTGTGGCTTACAAATCAAACACTCATCCACTGTGCAAGTTTACATCTTCACAGTGAAACAACGACTGTGCATAGTGTAAACATCCAATGTGCATACACTACAGCTTTTATATAACCATCTGTGTCAAAGCAGTGGCTTTGGTTGAAAATTGTAATGTTGATATGTAAGCCTAAGCCACTGGTTCTTCCTCCAGTTGGTTGCCCCTGAACAAAAATATAAAATGTAATATATGTCACCATAATTTGTCCATAATTCATTCATGTTTGATCCTCAGGGAGAGCCAAAGAAGGAGAGCCGGAAGCAAGAGTACCTGCGTAAGATGGGCCTGAGCCAAGAGACGAATACCTCCACATCTGACAGCAAAGATGGAGGACTTCAGAGGACCCCCTCCACCTCTTCCTTCCCTAAATGTGATGGTAGACCAGAGGACAGGAGCCACAGAGTCACAGAGGGCACCAAAGATGACAAATCTGGTCAATCTGCCCTTTCCAAGAAGGATGAGCTGAGTGAGCGAAAAGTAGAGGTGAAAGAACTAAATGAAGGGAGTAAACTCAAAGATAGAAGGGAGATGAGAGAAAGTAGCAGCAGCAAAACCAAAGAACTAATTTCTAAGCTTCAGGAGAAAAAGGAAGAAAGCAAAGAGAGAAATAGAAAAGAAGACAGTCGGAAAAGGGAATCTGGGGAAAGTAAAGCAAAGGAGATGATTTCTAGGATAAAGGAAAAAGAGGAGAAGGAAAGGGAAAGAAAAGAAGAGATTAAGAAGAGAGAGGAAATCAAGACTAAAGGCTATACGTCTAGGTTAGAGGAAAACCAAAATCAGGTTTTAGAAGACAAAACAAATGAAGAGAAGAAGGACATGGATGAAAAACAAACAAGAAGGTCAAGCGGAAAGATGAAAGAGGGCCCTACGTTGGAATTGAGAGGACTTGCTGAAAATAAAGAGAAAGAACCTAAAAAAGCTCTTGAAAATGTGAAGAAGCCACAGGAATATAATGCAAAAACAAGTGATCAGGGAAAAGAGGATGTTCAGAAACTAAATGAAATCATAAATGAAATTCAGGAACCCATCAAGGAAGTGAAGACTGGAAACTGTGTCTCTGACACCATTTCAAAAAGTAAAACCAAAGAGGAGGAAGAGGAGGACGAGTCGGCCAGCATGTTTGATGAAGATCTTGAGAGAGTTCGTCACAACGATCCGGGCATGACTGATCTCAATGTGAACAATTCTGAGGTCATAAAAATCAAAACGCTTATTCAGTTTGCTGAGGCCTTGAAAAACAACACACACATCAAAGCGTTTTCTTTGGCTAACTGCCGTGCCGATGACCACGTGGCTTATGCTATTGCTGAGACCTTACGAAATAACAAAAGCATCACTAGCCTCAATTTGGATTCCAATCTTCTTACTAGCAAAGGCATAATGGCCCTGATCCATGCCCTCCAACACAACTCCACACTCACTGAGCTACGCTTCCACAACCAGCGACACATCATCGGAGGAAAGTCTGAGATGGAAATGACCAAAATCTTAAAAGAAAACACAACTCTTTTAAAACTAGGCTACCACTTTGAGTTAGCTGGTCCTCGTATGACCATGACCAATATTCTCAGTCGCAATATGGACCGTCAGCGCCAAAAGCGGCTGCAGGAACAGAAGCAGGCTCAAGCCCAAGGCGCTGGAGATAAGAAAGACTCATTAGAAGTCCCAAAACCCGGCTTTGGTAAAGGTTCCCCGAGAGCCTCACCCAGGCCGTCCCCTGTACCTTCTCCCATACCGTCACCCGCCCCATCGCCCAAGTTGACTCATAAGAAAAGAGTCAGTGGGCTTGGTGCTGGACCACCTCCACCACCACCACCTCCTGGAGGACTACCACCGCCTCCACCTCCAATGCTAGACAGAGACTTCCTGAAGAACTCCCTGACCCCCGTATCACAGAGAAAGCTTGACGATAAGAGTGGAGGAAGAGGAGGATCTCAAAATACAAGGGACCAACTTCTAGCTTCCATAAGGGACAGCAATATCAAACGGCTCAAAAAGGTATGAAATAATTAATAAAAAATAATTTATATTAAATATCATATAGGCTTAAATGTCATAAAATGTAATTATAAATATACATATATCTACAATCTTGCAAGTTACATTTTAGAAATTATTTTGGAATTATCATTGGGTCTCATATTCAGAGCTTTCTCTGAGAGTATTTGAACTCACAATGAATTGTTTTTCACAGGTTGCAATACCAAAGCTCTTGCAGTAAGCCGGCAATGCAGAGAGATAAACAAGAACGAAGAAAAAAGACAGGAATGAAAGGACAGACATCTCACAGACCTTGAGAAGATCAACACTCAGAATCTTCCATACGGAGTCTTAACTGCTGCCCTACAGTATGGAAGACAGGTATAAGCTTGTGTAGATGGTGATATTCCATTGAATGCACAGCTTCTGCCCAGGAGTCTTTGTACAAAATACACTGGACGATAGAAAGAAACAGAAGTGTGGTGCAGTCATGGGTGCTTGAGGCTTCGATGGCCTATGGAACTGCAGAGTCATTTGCACTAAATTAATCATTTCATATGATAGATTTACTCGTGTGTTTGGTACATTATGTATGTAGATGTTGAGTTGATGTTTGTTTTGGCAGTAAAATTGGATCTTACAGCTGACTGAATTGAACTATGTAAGAAAAACAATCACCTGGATTTTATCCTATTTTGGGTTTGGGAATCTCTATAGTAAAAGCTCTTGCTAATCAGGGATTCTAGATAGCATAATAAAGGTATTGTTTCCATGGTACTACAGATTCTTCAATACCATATATTGTGCATGAGAGAGTGTGAACAAAAACAGGATTACAGCATTTAGTTGAAAGAGATGGATAATCAGATCAGTGTGATCTGTGTCTGAATATATCTATGTGAACTACAAAACTTTTTTATCTAACGTTTCCTTTAAACTTATGTAATCCGTTGAGTATATACATTTTAATCACTGTCAAGTGTATTTTTTTTAACCATCCATCTATAATTTATCAAACAACATAAAAAAATGTTGAGCGTTTTTAATTTGCGAACGGAAGCACCTTGTGAACGTTACAACAGAATGTTATTTCATTGAAAATAAGCTGTTTTTAACATGAATTCATGATTCTTAAATCAGGTTTCAGTTGTGACAATCCAGTAATTCCATTTGTGTCATGTAAACTTTTAAAAATTGTTTTAGGAGAAATCTGCCTGATAAATATATGATGATTGGTCCAACAAAACCTGGGTCATGTGATCTTATTTTATTACTTTTATTACTTTTGTTCCCTTCTTTTTCAGTTTTACTTTTAGTAACAATTAGAATTGCAACTTATTTTTAAGTTTAAGTTTTTAATCAATATTTATATTTTATTTTATTTCAGCTGATTTTCAATTACTGTGAACAATTATTACTAGTTTTAGTTTTAGTTAACAATAACAGCGCTGCTCTGTTTAAGTCAATACAAACCACTTAAAGGGATACTCCACCCAAAAAGTTAAAATTCTGTCATCATATCTTCTTTTATGTTCCACAAAAGAAAGAAAATCATACAGTTTTAAAAAGACATGATGATGAGTACTTGACTATTTTGTTTCGATGAACTATCCGTAACTGTCAACATTATTAGAGTCAGATAAACTAATGCAATCTAAGTAATTCACAATACTAAACATTACGCAATACTAAGAATTTTTTAATTTACTCCAATCTAACCATTAGAGTAATTTTTTGGGGATAAGCAAATGCTGTAAAAGCTTTAAGGCCCACTTCAGAACCATAGATGAATGCTTCTAGTGTTAGTGAATAACTGATCACTCAGATCCTATAAAGGACTGTAGCACGCTTCCAGAGCTACAATGAGTTCCTTAGGCATGGAAAAACCAGTGATCTAATGCATTGTTGCTAATGCCACGCAGTTCTGCTTAGCTCATTTGGTCACCAGAATAAAGAACTAGCCTATACATAAAGGGTATAGGACAAAAACATGAGAAACAAAAAAAGAACACACCACTTGTGATCATTATAAATTACATTTAACCTGGTCACAGGTTACAAGATTAAAAGGCTTAGGTAATTCAGTAATAGAATTACGATCTTCAGATGCAGGTGCTTATTTCAATGCTTAGATCACTGGTGGGATAAGCACTCGCTCAATGATCTGTTGTCAATCTTTTACAGAACCCTTTTGAAATGGTCTTCTGAAACTGCTGTCTGAAAGTTGATTAATATTGAAGCAAGCTAGTTTATATTTCGATTGCCCCGGACTAACCCTAAGGACTGCTGAAATGTCTATATTTGGTCATTTCTCAATGCAGGCTCAGTCTGCATCTCATTCCTTTCCCCTTCCTAATAATGGAAACATAGCCAACCACATGTCGGACTCTGAGCAATAACTTAGAAGGCGACATGAAGGAGAGAGATTTTTGAGCTGTTTTATTGCAGAGCCATCAACTAATTTTTAATAATGCCCCATCTCCTCTGGGCGCAAGCGCAACAAAGATGCTCTAACATAAAGGAAAAGCTATCATACAGTTTTATTAGCCACTTGACAACTTTAATTTTTAAAATTTAAAGCAAGATAAAGTTTTTCAGGCATAATTCTGATATGAAACATAAATTAGGCTTTAAGTCAAAATTCGAGTTTGAAGCACTGTTAGGCTACAATATATAGTTTTCTATTTTGTTTATTCCCTATAAAAACAATGTGTGAAGCAACAAGTTGAGGCCTGTAGCAACTCAGCTATGCTAATAACAGCACGTAATGTAGCCTATTACATTATCATTATAACAAAATGTTCATAATGTAATAATTTTCTCAAAATGTAATAAAATCTTGAGCTCCTAATAACAATTTTTACATTTTTACATTATGAGCTCAAGATTTTATTACATTTTGAAGAAAAAAAATTACATTATGAATATTTTATTACAATAATAATGTAAATCCTATTACATTATGCACAGTTTTTACATAAGGCTATGTGCTGTTATTACATTATGAGTTGCTACAGCTACACACATTTTGGGGACCTCTTTATAATGCATTATCTCATTGTAAATGTTGGTTATTATTGGAGAGTTTGTGTGCATACTGCCACTAGAGGGGCCTCGATCACAAAGAAAAAGACAGCAAAGGGAGCACGCGAATAACCTTACGTCACTCACTGCAACAGCACGTGTCTTGTTACGTCAGTAGGAACAGGAAAAGAACAAAATGGAGGAGTACGCGAGGGAGCCATGGTGAGCCGACAGTTCAAACAACTTATTGTTTTATACATTTCGAACATTTATATTTTTTGTTATTATAGCTGTTAAAATATCCTTTACTATTTATACGGTCTGAATAATTGTCAGGCTGATTGACGGTTGAAATAGTGTGATATGATGGTTTAATGGTTGTTAGGTAACACGATGTCCTTCAGTAAAGGCTTCTTGCTGTCAGTCCCGCACATGACCTTGTTCTGCCGGTGATCGGTTAATTTAGTTGTTATGTTATGTTTAATGTTGATATATATATTTATATTGTTTCAATGTTTAATCTATTAAACTTTTAAACATAATATATAGGCTATTATTTCTATTAACATATGGTAAGTAGGATCTGTAGATCACCTGGCTAATAGGACGTGAAAGCATGGTTACTAGAGAAATTTCTTATTTACTCGTTTTCTCTGTAGTTTATTGGGCGACATTATAGATACTTCCTCGAGTAGGATTTCCACTAACAAGAATGGTTTACACTTTATTTTACAGTGTCTGTTTCTGTTACTCATCTTGCACACTTACTACAGTAAAAATAGTAAATATATGATTAATTACAACCCAAACTCTAACCCTAATTAAACAGTAATTTCATGTTGTTCATTATTATTAATCGGTACTTATTTGTATAAATACTCTGTAACAAGAGCAAGACCTTAAAATAAAATGAAACACAAAAGTAATTTTAGAGATGTGCCATATATAAACATGTAAATGTTTATCAGAGTACTGTTTTGCAAGGGTCGTTAGTAGTAGCAGAAATAAACTTCATATACTGTATTGTTCTCATTATCATGACCTCTTACTGTCATTTCCCAGTCCCTGGAGGATAGTGGACGACTGTGGGGGTGCTTTCACCATGGGGGCCATCGGTGGAGGAATCTTCCAGGCCGTCAAAGGCTTTAGAAACTCTCCCTCTGTGAGTAATTCTCTGTGCTGCTGCTCATTGACCAGTGTTTTTTTTACTTGAAGTTAAGGGCCTGTAGTACTTTTGTGCCCAGTTTTAGGTCATTAGTGTTTTGGTTTTTCTCCATTTTAGGGAATGAATCACAGAATGAGGGGTAGTTTGACAGCCATAAGGACCAGAGCTCCACAACTAGGAGGTAATGTTCAAAGGTCACATGTAATTGTCACATGTATGCTGAGTGATGCATTACAGTTCAATGGTTTGAAGTTAGGATTTTTCCCCCCACAATTCCCTGACCCATGTGTAAGTCCATAAGACTTTCGTTCATCTTCGGAACACAAATTAAGATATTTTTAATAAAATCTAAGCCAGTTCTTTTCTCTCCATTGAGTGCTACGGAACTACCGCTTTGGCTACTTTCACACTGCCACGAAAGCCAGCAATTTATCGGTCAATATAAAAATAAACAAAGACTACGAAAAAGAGATCAGAGTTTTTAAACATTTATGATACAATCCCTTGTGTTTTGATTATATATAGAGCAGCCATTGTAATACTTATGATCTCAGACACATCACTGTCCTTCCCTGACTATCTTTTACCGTCTTGATAACTTTGGGTATGTAAAATCTAGGGCTGCCCCCTAAGAGTCAACTAAAAGAGACTCTCAAAACTTGTATTAGACGGTTAGTTAACCTTGTGGCGAAGTCACGCAGTCTGCGAGGGACAGATTGTTAACAGTCGGTCCTTGTGGTAGTATATCAACAAATTGTTCACAGTCTCCTTGCTGTTTTTTTCCCAGCACATTCATAATCATTACTTTTGCCGGTGTGCTCTGGCAAGCTATGGGTAGGAAGTTTAGACTCATTATTATGATTTGGCTTATTAATATAAATGTGTGATTAGAAATATTTTTAGCCGAGGGACAAATGTGACATAAAAAGTCGCATGAATTCCATTGTGACTGTTAGGACTGCGGTCACATTGCACACCATCAGACCTGTTTTGGATTTAGTACCACATATGGAGGGGGCACAAATCAGAATTGAAAAATCAGATTCCTTGTGGTTTGTGATGTTCACGCTGTCATGAAAAGAACAGATCTCACATGTGGCCATGTTTGCCTGCAGTCTGAAGTTCATAAAGAGATATATTGACGAAGAAAATTTCATTAGTTCCATGAAACTAATCCATATGAATTAAGCGGTTTAGTCCAAATTTTCTAAAGCGACTTCATCGCTTTCTATAATGAACAGATTAGGCTTTTGATCAATATTTATATCTAGAAGCAGCCAAGACGTGTGATGTGGACAATGTCATTGGCTAATAATTCAACTTTACTTTAAAATATTTGACAAAATAGAAATATTTGTTCATTATTAGGAAGCTTTGCTGTATGGGGTGGCCTCTTCTCCATGATAGATTGTGGGCTAGTGAAGGTAAGGGGCAAAGAAGACCCTTGGAACTCAATCACAAGTGGAGCCATGACAGGAGCCATTTTAGCAGCAAGAAGTAAGTCAAATCCCAAAATAATGTGGATAATGATTTGGACACACATGCAAGTTCTAATTCCTTGCCAGTTTATAAATATTTAAACTGCATTATTTTCTTTTAATATTCTTTTGTATATAATTTTCTGTTATATTAATTTTTGTCTTATCCCAGATGGACCAGTGGCCATGTTTGGCTCTGCTGCAATGGGAGGTATACTGCTTGCATTAATAGAAGGTGCAGGAATTCTGCTCACAAGGTTCGCCTCAGCGCAATTCCCAACTGGTAAGTGTGGCAGGTCATCCTTGGAGATTGAATAAAACTTTTTAAAATGCAAAAATTTCAAAGTAATATATACATTTAAATCAACCAACACAATCTTCCCTCTACAGGCCCACAGTTTGCAGAAGAGCCTGCTCCCATGCCTGCTTCATCATTCGGAGACTATAGACAGTACCAATGAGAAGTCCTTTAAAACTTCTTATTCCATGAACTCAACTGAGACACTGAATTTAAAGAGGACCTCATTCATCAACAGAGCATGCCATCAACCATGAATGACTGCGACGGAGGGAATATGAAGGGCAATCACTATATTGTCCCTATTATTGCGAATGCCTTCTGCTATTCTCAGCCTTGTCATTGGCTTTTGGGTCACCTTATTTAAGTCAAAAGGAAATCAAACTCAGAACTGTTTTCTCATCCTCATGTTTTTGTTTTCTGTGACCTCATTTTGTCGCTGACACAGCTGGAAATGTTTGATGAAGCAATACGTATACTGTTTGTCATGCTAGGTTGTTCATGTTGAGCCCCAATTATTTGGCTGTATAAAGTGTTTGTTTTATGTGTGAATACTATTTTGTGTGTGTGTGTGTGTGTGCGCGTGCTCGCCTCAGAGAGTTCAATGCTTGCCTGTGCACTGATTGTTTGCCTTAATGTAAACTTTCTTATAGGCTTTAACAAGATCGTATATACATAGTGGGCATTTTTATCGACTGGTCCATGCCTTCTTTTGCAAATGATGTTCCTTCACAATTTACTTTTTGAAGTAGCTATTTATTTTCTTGCACAACATCCTCAAAGATGTTTCAAGATGTATGCTGTATTGTACTTTAAGTATTTCCCTACAGTGAATATTAGCAGTTTTGTTCAAATGCAGCAGAGAAGAAATTGGTGAATGGACAGAGTTGTCTTTTCTGATGGATATATGAGCCAGTTTAGGCTGAGAAACATAGTAAATAAACTAATTATTACTACTGTGGTGGTCTGTGTGAAAAGCACATAGATGTCATTGTATAATTTACTATATTATTATTGTTATATGGCAACGGCTTCTCTGTGAATACCTCCATTTCGAAGTTTATCCATTAAACAAATAAAAGTAAAATAGTATCATCCACTATAGGGAAGTATAGCCTTATAGTGGTGCACTGCACAGCAAGCATATTTTTTAAAAAAATGTAGATGTAACTTTAAATGCCACAAAATTAGCCGATAAGAAGACAAAGAAAAAATTAAATCATCATAAAATGTGGGACACATTGGTTGAGAGAAATGTAATTTTCCTTTTGGAAAGAAAATGAAAAAGGATGAGTTAAATCTAAATCGCAAAAGCACCTTTCCAACGTCAGTTTAGTATTGAAATCTATTTAAAATTGAGTCTTTTTTAATTGTTGACAACGTTTTTAAAATGGCAATTATGTTTCTAGAGAGAGCTTTTGAAAGTCAGTATCGAAAGAAAGAAAGAAATCAAGTGTAATTAAAGCTGCGAGCAGCGATGACGGGCCCAAGCCGGTGCCACCGCCACCCCGGTGGCATCAGCTTAACTGTGCACAGCAGGCAATAGGCATTTAGTATGGGAAAATAAATAAAGGGACTATGTCAAAGTCATTTGAATTCACCTCATTAACTGCAGCAACTGGTGCTGCTATGACCAGGAACCACAACAGTCACATCTCTGAGATCAATTACATTTTATTCATTAATTTTATGTCAGATGATGTCAAATGTCAATTTCAAAATGAGTGCAGAATACTGTCCAAATGCTGAAGTTGTATTATCCTTACACTTCTCTTTATGTGTTTTTGACCTACCGTAGCTTGTGATTGTTCACCAGTCATATGCCGCAAAAAGCATGCTTGTTTTTATTTCAATATGTGTAGCATTCAATATTTTTTTTTTAAATAAAATTAAATAAATAAATAAGGCCAAATCACAGAAACCGCAACAATGATTTTAATATCAATGTCAGGTAAGAGTAATATCCGTGCATATAATTTATGGAAGTTTATTATAAACAGACACTTTTTATAAATTCATGTGAAATTATTATTTTTTTAAATCCATTTGAATTCTATCAATAAATAATTAGTTTAAAGAGGTGTCATACGTGATCTTTGCAAACACTTTAAAGCCCATGTTATAGAAAACAATTAAAAGTATTAGGATATCACTTTCAATTAAAGCTGCGAGCAGCGATGACGGGCCCAAGCCGGGGGCACCGCCACCCCGGTGGCATCAGCTTAACTGTGCACAGCATGCAATAGGCATTTAATATGGGAAAAAATAAATAATGGGACTATGTCAAATTCATTTGAGTTCACCTCATTAACTGCAGCAACTGGTGCTGCTATGACCAGGAACCACAACAGTCACATCTATGAGATCAATTACATTTCATTCTTTAATTTTATGTCAGATGATGTCAAATGTCAATTTCAAAATGAGTGCAGAATACTGTCCAAATGCTGAAGTTATATTATCCTTACACTTCTCTTAAAAATAAATTAAGCCAAATCACAGAGACCACAACAATGATTTTAATATCAGTGTCAGGTAAGAGTAATATGCGTGCATAAAATTTATAGAAGTTTATTATAAACAGCCACTTTTATAAGATCATGTGAATTTTTTTTTTTATCCATTTGAATTTTATCAATAAATAATTAGTTTAAAGAGGTGTCATACGTGATCTTTGCAAACACAGCGCATGACCTTCTTTAAAGCCCATGTTATAGAAAACAATTAAAAGTATTAGGACATCACTTTCAATTATGTGCAAATGTATTTTTTGCAGCTCAATATATATATAATACATTTTTTTAAACTTATTTTTCACAATAAAGTGATAGATATTGCTGATAGCCTATGATATGAAATGGTTAAATTATGAAAAACAAGAAACAAGGCGACACACAGAGTGAGAGAGACCCCCTCCACACACACACACACACACACACACACACACACATAGAGTGATCCTGAGAGAGGGAGAGTGAGGGGGAAGGGGAATGACAGACACAAAATCTAAACAGTGAGAGATCATTGTTTTTATTTCACTGTTTTGCAATAACAACAATAGTTTTATCTTCAAAGCAGTGTTCCTAGGACATATCCAACCTGGTTACTAAACAAGGCTACACTCTCACCTTCTGGTTATTCTATATGCCGGTAGCTCATTGGTTCTCATTTTTGTCCTTAAACAAAAGGCATTATTCTTCTCATTTTTAAGTTACACACACTACTTATTTTTTCCTTTTCTTTTTAAAGACAATTAAATGTGTTTTTTCTTTTGTTAGTAATGTTTTTTTATATTTATATATTTTTATTAATAATTATTGGTATTAACACAATTATTTAACTAATTATATAAAACAATATTGTCAATGCCCTACAAATAAACTGGTTTTATACATGATTTTTTTTATTCAAACCCAGAATAATATGTTTAATCCTTTAATGCAGGCCAAAGCACAGCATTGAGAGGTAATCTTTTTAGACAGAAGAGTGGCTCTCTCTCTCTCTCACACACACACACACACACACACACACACACACACACACACACTCACTGTAGAAATCAGTGACACGTGTCCCCATGAGTCTGTGTGCATTCAGGTTGAAGTCCCCACCAGGCTAGAAAAAAGAACACACACACACACACACACACACACACACACACACACACACACACACACACACACACACACACACACACACACACACACTAGTAATGCTAAAGTATGCTGCAGGCAACTCTTATCAGTTCAGCCCATCCCCCCCCCCCCCCCCCCCCCCCCACACACACACACACACACACACTCACTCATGTCTGGTTCACTATCTGTTTGGGGACTCACCATAGACATAATGGTTTTTATGCTGTACAAACCATATTCTGTCCTCCTACACTGCTCCTACCCCAAAACCTACCCATCACACAAAACTTTCTGCATTTTTACATTTTCAAAAGAACTCCTTCTGTCTGATTTATAAGCTTTTGTACCCATTGGGAAGTCCCCATGAGTCTGTGTGCATTCAGGTTTTAGTCCCCACCAGGCTAGAAAACCATTCTCACACACACACAGAGGCAAGGTTTTTTGCTTGAAAACTTATACAATATTGCCCTCTACTGGTCATTTAAGTGAGAGCATAAGTGTTGAACAAAAAAAAAACAAAAAAAACTGTGTGCTATATAGAATAACCAGCAGGTGGGAGTATAGCCTTATTAATGAACCAGGCACTTGTGTGCTTATTTTATCTTTTTTAGGCTTTTGCTACGGGAACACCGTTTGAGATATCCAATAACCGTTCGCATTTTAGCATCTTCTGTATATTTACTTTATGTTGTCCGAGTTTGGAGGAGATTGAATGAATCGCTTTTGAGGAGAGGGTAAAAACTCAGAGCTCGCTTTCGACTTCTTGTTATCTTCCAACCAAATTATCTGACTTCCTGTCGGTCACAGCTAATGACTGTAAATTAGAAAGTTGTCCGGCTCGAAATGTACAATATATATACCGAGTTTGGTGAATGTAGATAAAACTAACCCCCCACTTTGGACAAAAGATGGCGCTACTGAGCCCCTCTACCACGCCCGTTTCTGAATCTTTGCTTGCATCTTCTGGACAGCATGTCTGATGTGTGTGTTGAGTTTCATGCAATTTCAAGCATGTGAAGAGTCTCAAAAACACCAAAAAAGATTATTAGACTTTGACACGTTGCCATGACAACAGTTTTTCTAGAATCAGGAATCCATTTATATGTCTATATCTGCCATGTTTTGACATAATACTGATGAAGTTTGAAGTAAATCGGGTGAAAATAAGATGGGGATTTAAAGCAATTTTGAAAGTGACACACTTCCTGCTGCCAGTTGGTGGCGCTATAACTTTGACTCACAAAAGTCATATCCATGTGATCATCCTCTTACAACGAACACACAGCTGAAGTTTCATCAAAATGAATTAATGTATGCAAAAGTTATAACTCACTTCCTGTTTCCTTTTTCTCGCCATAAATTCGTCTCTTCGCCACGGCCTAACCGTTTGAGATATCAAAAAGTTGCTCGCAATTTGGCATCCTCAGTGTCTTGACTTCATGCTGACCGAGTTTGGTGCTGATCGGGTCAATTTTCTAGGAGGAGTATCGCAAATTCCAGAGCATGCGTTTTCCGAACAACCCATAATAGCTCACTTCCTGTTGGGCTGACGCATAAGTTAGAGCACAAAAGTTATTCGGCCCGATGAGCTCTATATGTGTACCGAGTTTCATATATGTACGTGCAAGTGTGTTTGATTTATAGACCCTGTTTTCAGAGCCCACTTTAGGGGGCGCTGTCGAGCCCCCCTGCCACGCCCGGGTCCCAGCCTCAGCCCGGCCCTGATGGCCGCGCATTCTGATGCGTGTGCAAAGTTTCAAGAGTTTTCGAGCATGGGAAAGGCCCCAAAAATGCCCAAATAGTCGGTAAAAAAAATAATAATAAATTAAAGCTGCGAGCAGCGATGACGGGCCCAAGCCGGGGGCACCGCCACCCCGGTGGCATCAGCTTAACTGTGCACAGCAGGCAATAGGCGTTTAATATGGGAAAAAATAAATAAAGGGACTATGTCAAAGTCATTTGAATTCACCTCATTAACTGCAGCAACTGGTGCTGCTATGACCAGGAACCACAACAGTCACATCTCTGAGATCAATTACATTTTATTCATTAATTTTAATGTCAGATGATGTCAAATGTCAATTTCAAAATGAGTGCAGAATACTGTCCAAATGCTGAAGTTGTATTATCCTTACACTTCTCTTAAAAATAAATTAAGCCAAATCACAGAGACCGCAACAATGATTTTAATATCAGTGTCAGGTAAGAGTAATATGCGTGCATATAATTTATGGAAGTTTATTATTAACAGCCACTTTTATAAAATCATGTGAATTTTTTTTTTATCCATTTGAATTTTATCAATAACACTGTAAAAAATGTTGGTTGTTTTTTGTTGGTTTAACTTAAAAAACTAAGTAACCTGGTTGCCTTAAAATTTGAAGTTTATTGAAATTAAAAATGTGAGTTGATACAATGAAGGAAATTTGTTTAATAAATAGAAACTCAAAATATTTTTGTATCTGAACCACATAAAAATTTTTGATAAATCATGAAAATAGCACTATTTGGCATGTTTCACTGCGTCATCAGAAATAAAACACACAATTACCTAATATGCTTAAAAAATCTTTTAATAATCTTTTAATAAAGGTTGTCGAATCTCAAACATTTTTCATTGTAATAACTCAAAATTTCAATTTCAATGAACTCAACATTTTAAGGCAACCAGATAACTTTTTTTCTAAATAATTTTTTACAGTGAAATAATTAGTTTAAAGAGGTGTCATACGTGATCTTTGCAAACACAGCACATAACCTTCTTTATAGCCCATGTTATAGAAAACAATTAAAAGTATTAGGATATAATAGGTCACTTTCAATTATGAGCAAGCTCAAATCAGCTCAGCCCATCCCCCATCCACAACACCCCCCCCCCCCCACACACACACACACAGGCAAGTTTATTTTGCTTCAAAACTTATACAATACAGACACACTGTAGTAAGCTGAAGGTAGAAATCAGCCCCCCCACCTCTCCACACACACACACACACACACACACACACAGTAGTAAGCTGCAGGTAGAAATCAGCCCCCCTCCCTCTCTCTCCACACACACACACACACTCACACACACACACACACACACACACACACACACACACACACACACACACACACACACACACACACACACACACACAGTAGTAATGCTGCAGGCAGCCCTTATCAGCTCAGCCCATCCCCCCCCCCCCCCCCCCTCCACACACACACACACATACACACACACTTGCATACGTACACTCATGTCTGGTTCACTATCTTTCTGGGGACTCATAGACGTAATGGTTTTTATGCTGTACAAACCATATATTCTGTCCCCCTACACTGCCCCTGCCCCAAAACCTACCCATCACACAAAACGTTCTGCATTTTTACATTTTCAAACGAACTCATTCTCTGTGATTTATAAGCTTCTGTACCCATTGGGACCTCAGTTTAGGTCCCTACAGTGACACGAGTCCCAATGAGTCTGTGTGCATTCAGGTTGAAGTCCCCAACAGGCTAGAAAACCACTCTCACACACACACACACACACACACACACACACACACACACACACACACACACACACACACACACACACACACACACACACACACACACACACACACAGGCAAGTTTATTTTGCTTCAAAACTTATACAATACAGACACACTGTAGTAAGCTGAAGGTAGAAATCAGCCCCCACACCTCTACACACACACACACACACACACACACACACACAGTAGTAAGCTGCAGGTAGAAATCAGCCCCCCTCCCTCTCTCTCCCACACACACACACACACACACACACACACACACACACACACACACACACACACACACACACACACACAGTAGTAAGCTGAAGGTAGGAATCAGCCCCCCTCCCTCTCTCTCCACACACACACACACACACGTCTGGTTCACTATCTTTTTGGGGACTCAGCATAGATGTAATGTTTTTTATGCTGTAACAACCATATATTCTGTCCCCCTACACTGCTCCTACCCCTAAACCTACCCATCACACAACTTTCTGCATTTTCACCTTTTCATAGATCTCATTCTGTCTGATTTATAAGCTTTTGTACCCATTGGGAAGTCCCAATGAGTCTGTGTGCATTCAGGTTTAAGTCCCCACCAGGCTAGAAAACCATTCACACACACACACACAGAGGCAAGGTTTTTTGCTTGAAAACTTATACAATATTGCCCTCTACTGGTCATTTAAGTGAGAGCATAAGTGTTGAAAAAAAAAAAAAAACAGCCAGTGTGATATATAGAATAACCAGCAGGTGGGAGTATAGCCTTATTTATGAACCAGGCACTTGTGTGCTTATTTTGTCTTTTTTAGGCTTTTGCTACGGGAACACCGTTTGAGATATCCAATAACCGTTCGCATTTTAGCATCTTCTGTATATTTACTTCATGTTGTCCGAGTTTGGAGGAGATTGAATGAATCGCTTTTGAGGAGAAGGTAAAAACTCAGAGCTCGCTTTCCACTTTGTGTTATCTTCCAACCAAATGATCTGACTTCCTGTTGGTCAGAGCTAATGACAGTAAATTAGAAAGTTGTCCGGCTCGAAAAGTACTATATATATACCGAGTTTGGTGACTGCAGATAAAACTAACCCTCCTCTTTGGACAAAAGTGACACTTCCTGCTGCCAGTTGGTGGCGCTATAACTTTGACTCACAAAAGTCATATCCATGTGATCGGCCTCTTACAACGAACACACAGCTGAAGTTTCATCAAAATGAATTAATGTATGCAGAAGTTATTACACACTTCCTGTTTCCCTTTTCTCGCCATAAATTCGTCTCTTCGCCACGGCCAAACCGTTTGAGATATCAAAAAGTTGCTCGCAATTTGGCATCCTCAGTGTCTTGACTTCAGGCTGACCGAGTTTGGTGCTGATCAGGTGAATCGTCTAGGAGGAGTATCGCAAATTCCAGAGCGTGCGTTTTCCGAACAACCCATAATAGCTCACTTCCTGTTGGGCTGACGCATAACTTAGAGCACGAAAGTTGTTCGGCCCGATGAGCTCTATATGTGTACCGAGTTTCATATATGTACGTGAAACTGTGTTTGATTTATAGACCACGTTTTCAGACCCCACTTTAGGGGGCGCTGTCGAGCCCCCCTGCCACGCCCGGGTCCCAGCCTCAGCCCGGCCCTGATGGCCGCGCATTCTGATGCGTGTGCAAAGTTTCAAGAGTTTTCGAGCATGGGAAGGGCCCCAAAAATGCCCAAATAGTCGGGTTAAAATAATAATAATAATAATAATTAAAGCTGCGAGCAGCGATGACGGGCCCAAGCCGGGGGCACCGCCACCCCGGTGGCATCAGCTTAACTGTGCACAGCAGGCCAATAGGCATTTAATATGGGAAAAAATAAATAAAGGGACTATGTCAAAGTCAATTGAATTCACCTCATTAACTGCAGCAACTGGTGCTGCTATGACCAGGAACCACAACACTCACATCTCTGAGATCAATTACATTTTATTCTTTAATTTTATGTCAGATGATGTCAAATGTCAATTTCAAATGAGTGCAGAATACTGTCCAAATGCTGAAGTTGTATTATCCTTACACTTCTCTTAAAAATAAATTAAGCCAAATCACAGAGACCGCAACAATGATTTTAATATCAGTGTCAGGTAAGAGTAATATGCGTGCATATAATTTATGGAAGTTTATTATAAACAGGCACTTTAATAAGATCATGTGAAATTAACTTTTTTTATCCATTTGAATTCTATCAATAAATAATTAGTTTAAAGAGGTGTCATACGTGATCTTTGCAAACACAGCACATGACCTTCTTTAAAGCCCATGTTATAGAAAACAATTAAAAGTATTAGGATATCACTTTCAATTATGTGCAAATATATTTTTTGCAGGTCAAAATTTTGTAAGTTCAGAAGACCAGTATTTAATTAAAGATATAATATATGTTTTAGTTTTTTACTTATTTTTCACAATAAAGTGATAGATATTTGTGATAGCCTATGATATGAAAGGGTTAAATTATGAAAACACAAGAGAAAAGGTGACACACACACAGAGTGAGAGAGACCCCCTCCACACACACACACACACACACACACAGTGATCCTAAGAGAGGGAGAGGGAGGGGGGAGGGGGAATGACAGACACAAAATCTAAACAGTGAGAGAACATTGTTTTTATTTCACTGTCTGAAAACACTGTTTTCCAATAACAACAATAGTTTTATCTTCAAAACAGTGTTCCCTAGGACATATCCAACCTGGTTACTAAATAAGGCTACACTTCCAACTTCTGGTTATTCTATATACCGGTAGCTCATTGGTTATCATTTTTGTCCTTAAACATTAATCTTCTCATTTTTAAGTTACACACACCAATTACTTTTTGTTGAAAAAGACAATTAAATGTGTTTTTTCCTTTGTTAGTAATTTTTTTTAAATATTTATGTTTTATTAATAATTATTTGTATTAACACAATTATTTAACTAATTATATAAAACAATATTGTCAATGCCCTACAAATAAACTGGTTTTATACATTTATTTTTTTATTCAAACCCAGAATAATATGTTTTATCATTTAATGCAGGCCAAAGCACAGCATTGAGAGGTAATCTTTTTAGCGCACACACACACACACACACACACACACACACACACACACACACACACACACACACACACACACACACACACACACACACACACACTCATGTCTGGTTCACTATCTTTCTGGGGACTCATAGACGTAATGGTTTTTATGCTTTACAAACCATATATTCTGTCCTCCTGCCCCTACCCCTAAACCTACCCATTTCACAAAACTTTCTGCATTTTTACATTTTCAAAATAACTCATTCTGTATGATTTATAAGCTTTTGTACCCATTGGGACCTCAATTTAGGCCCCTACAGTGACATGTGTCCCCATGAGTCTGTGTGCATTCAGGTTGAAGTCCCCACCAGGCTAGAACAACACACACACACACACACACACACACACACACACACACACACACACACACACAGTAGTAATGCTGAAGTATGCTGCAGGCAACTCAAATCAGCTCAGCCCATCCCCCCATCCACAACACCCCCCTTCACCCCCCCGCCCCTGCCCCTCACACACACACACACACACACACACACACACACACACACACACACACACACACACACACACTCATGTCTGGTTCACTATCTTTTTCTGGGGACTCACCATAGATGTGATGGTTTTTATGCTGTACAAACCATATATTCTGTCCTCATACACTGCTCCTGCCCTAAACCTACCCATCACACAACTTTCTGCATTTTCACCTTTTCAAAGTAACTCATTCTGTTTGATTTATAAGCTTTTGTACCCATTGGGAAGTCCCCATGAGTCTGTGTGCATTCAGGTTTAAGTCCCCACCAGGCTAGAAAACCATTCACCACACACACACAGAGGTAAGGTTTTTTTGCTTGAAAACTTATACAATATTGCCCTCTATTGGTCATTTAAGTGAGAGCATAAGTGTTGAAAAAAAAACAGTGTGCTATATAGAATAACCAGCAGGTGGGAGTATAGCCTTATTTATGAACCAGTTACTTGTGTCTCTCTTTTGTCTTTTTTAGCCTTTTGCTAAGGGAAAACCGTTTGAGATATCCAATAACCGTTCACATTTTAGCATCTTCTGTATATTTGCTTCATGTTGTCCGAGTTTGGAGGAGATTGAATGAATCGCTTTTGAGGAGAAGGTAAAAACTCAGAGCTCGCTTTCGACTTCTTGTTATCTTCCAACCAAATTA
Organism: Pseudorasbora parva; assembly: GCF_024679245.1. Lineage (NCBI taxonomy): Eukaryota > Metazoa > Chordata > Actinopteri > Cypriniformes > Gobionidae > Pseudorasbora > Pseudorasbora parva. Next base: position 25,786,618 of record NC_090193.1, read on the forward strand.
TCTGACTTCCTGTTGGTCAGAGCTAATGACAGTACATTAGAAAGTTGTCCGGCTCAAAATGTACAATATATATACCGAGTTTGGTGAATGTAGATAAAACTAACCCCCGCTTTGGACAAAAGATGGCGCTACTGAGCCCCTCTACCACGCCCGTTTCTGAATCTTTGCTTGCATCTTCTGGACAGCATGTCTGATGTGTGTGTTGAGTTTCATGCAATTTCAAGCATGTGAAGAGTCTCAAAAACACCAAAAAAATTATTGGACTTTGACACATTGCCATGACAACAGTTTTTCTAGAATCAGGAATCCATTCATATGTCTATATCTGCCATGTTTTGACATTATACTGATAAAGTTTGAAGTAAATCGGGTGAAAATAAGATGGGGATTTAAAGCAATTTTGAAAGTGACACACTTCCTGCTGCCAGTTGGTGGCGCTATAACTTTGTCTCACAAAAGTCATATCCATGTGATCGGCCTCTTACAACGAACACACAGCTGAAGTTTCATCAAAATGAATTAATGTATGCAAAAGTTATAACACACTTCCTGTTTCCTTTTTCTCGCCATAAATTCGTCTCTTCGCCACGGCCAAACCGTTTGAGAAATCAGAAAGTTGCTCGCAATTTGGCATCCTCAGTGTCTTGACTTCATGCTGACTGAGTTTGGTGCTGATCGGGTGAATCGTCTAGGAGGAGTATCGCAAATTCCACAGCATGCGTTTTCCGAACAACCCATAATAGCTCACTTCCTGTTGGGCTGACGCATAACTTAGAGCACGAAAGTTGTTCGGCCCGATGAGCTCTATATGTGTACCGAGTTTCATATATGTACGTGCAAGTTGGTTTGATTTATAGACCATGTTTTCAGACCCCACTTTAGGGGGCGCTGTCGAGCCCCCCCTGCCACGCCCGGGTCCCAGCCTCAGCCCGGCCCTGATGGCCGCGCATTCTGATGCGTGTGCAAAGTTTCAAGAGTTTTCGAGCATGGGAAGGGCCCCAAAAATGCCCAAATAGTCGCGTAAAAAAATAATAATAATTAAAGCTGCGAGCAGCGATGACGGGCCCAAGCCGGTGGCACCGCCACCCCAGTGGCATCAGTTTAACTGTGCACAGCAGGCCAATAGGCATTTAATATGGGGAAAAATAAATAAAGGGACTATGTCAAAGTCTTTTGAATTCACCTCATTAACTGCAGCAACTGGTGCTGCTATGACCAGGAACCACAACACTCACATCTATGAGATCAATTACATTTTATTCATTAATTTTATGTCAGATGATGTCTAATGTCAATTTCAAAATGAGTGCAGAATACTGTCCAAATGCTGAAGTTGTATTATCCTTACACTTCTCTTAAAAATAAATTAAGCCAAATCACAGAGACCGCAACAATGATTTTAATATCAGTGTCAGGTAAGCGTAATATGCGTGCATATAATTTATGGAAGTTTATTATAAACAGCCACTTTTATAAGATCATGAGAAATTTAATTTTTTAATCCATTTGAATTCTATCAATAAATAATTCGTTTAAAGAGGTGTCATACGTGATCTTTGCAAACACAGCACATGACCTTCTTTAAAGCCCATGTTATAGAAAACAATTAAAAGTATTAGGATATAATAGGTCACTTTCAATTATGTGCAAATGTATTTTTTGCAGCTCAAAATTTTGTAAATTCAGAAGGCCAGTGTTTAATTAAGATATAGTATATTCTTTGTTGTTTTTACATATTTTTCACACTAAAGTGATAGTT